>NC_092429.1:18351796-18669296 GCF_036169615.1 Heliangelus exortis | reverse complement strand
TGAGGATCATGAAGTAACTTGAAAATATTAAGGAATCAGCCTCACAGATAGCTAGATGATAATGATAATAATTACCATAAACAAATATTGTAACCATTCTTGCTTCAAAGAAATGGAAAGTGAGGCATAGTGAATGTATGTATTTGCCCAAGCTAATTTTATTACTGTAACCATCCTTCTCTAAAACTATTCTATATCAAGTTTATAGTTTTCCAAATACTGTATGAGATACTATTCAGTTCATGATCTCCAAAACCCAGCTTGCTGTGTTTCCTTGTGAAACAGTGCCTGTGAACATCTCCATTTGCATTTGAATTTTAGGCAGTGACAATCCTGCTTAAAAAAAATATAACAAGAAAAAAGGAATCATGAAAATCAGTACAAAATCTGTCAAGGCCCCATCTGTGACAGGGTATCAGAATATCACTAAGGAGCTCTGAGGTACAAAGTTCATTCCAAGTCTAACACATAGTGCCTTTTGGTCGATTAAATTAATTCAAACAAAGTGAAATGAGGGCACATACCATGAAAAACTCTGTTCCTTCACTGAGCAGTGAAGGAAAGCAGAATCTCTATGGTGTGTCTACAATCCTGGGTTTTATACATGTAGCCACGATAAAGTACCAAAAATTTTGCATGCCAAAATACTCAGTGTGCTCACATCTCTTTGAGAGCCATTTTTACCTGCTGCTTCTCTGAGGAGTGTCAGGGAGTGAGTGATCTCTGATCCTGACAAGATGAGGACCATTATGTGTGCCTGCTGGAAAAAGTCAGCTTTTATAACCAGATACCTGGTGCAGAATGATAGAAACAAAATTATAGACTCCACCTTGGCCTTGAAAATATCCCTACAAACATGTTTACTTCCTTTTGAATGTGAATATATGAAGGTTAGGGACACTTATTTGTAGGATATTTATGCATGCCCTCTTCAGAATCTGAATTCCTTGACCTTAGATTTTTGCTCTCACACATGCAGTATTTGAAATTAACAACAGGAAATAGGAGAACCACAGCATAACCACCATTCTAATGCACCATATTATTTTTCTTTCCCTTTTTATAACCATTAGAGTATGCAAATGTTCAGTTAACTGCTCCTCATGCTTTCTCATTATTGAATTGCTTTCACTATGGCAAATAAATATTCATAAAGAAATGTGGACAATAAATAATTTCAAATAGTTCAAAGCCATTTTCCTTCTAGACTGCACATATATTCAGCTGTTACTCGCCTTTAATATTTCATTCAAAAGACAGACTTGTAGAAGGACAATAGAGAGAATGTGTCAAGTAGTAATTAAAACAGTGGGTAATGATTAAAAGCATTTTGATCTACACTGTGCTCTGTCAAATCCATGATTTCCTGTGTTTGTTAAGATGACTTTCTACTTGCTTTATACAGAAATTAAAAACAAACTTCTGTTTGAAAATACTGCATAGGACAAAAGATTTCAACCCTGAGCTTATGGGGTGCAGTGCCCTTCCCTGTTCTGGAGTTCAGGTATATCTTCTGTACCATTCTAGCAAGATAAAACTCAGGCAGGCACATTAGCAGTCCCTCCTGCTAATCCTGTGACTTCTCTCTGAGGCAGATCCAAATGCAGTGCAGAAGACAGCTAAGGGCAACTACAATGTGTGCAGGCACATGCAATTAAATGTTTTTATGTTTAAATGTCCCAAACTTATTATTGTTTCAGATTTGTTGCTGACTTTAGGCCCTGATTCAACAGAGCACTTACATACAGACTTTCAGAAACTGATTTAGGAAAGCATTCCTCTTTGTGTTTAATCTTGGGCAGAAATTCAACTCTGAAATCAATGGGACTTATGAACACCCTTGACCTTCAGGTCTAGATGGTTGCTGAATCAGTGCATTGGCAGAAACATACTGGAAAAGATAATATTCATGTCTAATCAGAATTACAGTCTCTACTTTCATGGGAAATTACCCATAGATAACACATTATTCTGACCAAGAAATCAATTTTATAGCATTTATTAGAAAGCCTTAATTCACATTGTCTGCTTATACCAAGAATACCAGATGAACAGTGTCATTCCTTGATAGTGTATCTGTAATATTCTTCAACTGAAAAAATAAAATACGGGAAAAATGCTGGCACAGGGGACCTTTCCTAATAATTTACCAAGACTTTCTCAATTGCCTGCCACATGGCAATCCTTTGGAGGACAGATGGGCAGAAAGTGAGGCAAGGCACAAATGAGGCAAATCCTATGAACTTGAAGACAACTCCATTTAAAATTCCATGTTCTGCAGCACCTCAAACTGGAACTCCCCCCTAAAATTAACATCTGTAGGGGCTGTCTGCCCAGTCTACATATGGAATTTTGAGTGATCATACGTTTATGTTACACAATGAGAGCAGCGAGAGTAAAAAAGCTGGATGCTCCCAGCATCATTGTGTGCAGGTTATGCTAGTGCAATTAAGGCCAAATCTATGACATTACAAGAAACAGTTGGAAAAATGATTGATTTTAAGTTGCATTAAATAAAATAATCTTGCCATTCTTAAAAAAATCCCACACTAAAGTTTTATTCATTTTATTAGAAAGATCACAAACAGAGACTCAGATATTGCTTATAGAGTTGAAACACAGACATAAAAGGGGTAGTAAGGAAGTCCCATCATGTCATTTAATTCAATGGAAAACACATCTGAGGACTGGAAGATGTGGAAGTGTCAACATGTGCTACCTCTCTGTACAACCATAGGGAGTTACCATGATCCACACTATTCCACTGGGTTCTGGGGACAGAGTTTGAGAATTATACATAAAGAAAAGCTGTACAGCAGTCACCAGGCTCACAGTGGTGAAAACTCCCACAGTTACCTGGATCTAGCTTCATGCTGCCTACACTTCTTTAAAGGTGATGAGTCAGGAATATGCAGCTGCTGTATCGTGTGCTTGTTGCCCACCAGCTCTGCCTACTCTTTGAGCTAAGGTTCCTTAGATCAAAGGGCAGACTGTAAGGGGAAAGCATGGAGGGCCAGGACCTATCTTATTCTCCTGTGTAATTCTCAGATTACCAAAACAATGAATGCTAAAGTTCCCCTTTCTGTCATATCTACTCTAACCCATGAGAACAAATCTGTCTTCTGAAGCAGTTGTTGCTCCTGATGGGCATTTCCACATATGGTCATTACCAGGAGCTAAATTTGCTTAATTTTACCACTTGCTCTCAATTAAATCAATTAATGCCAAGCAGGAGCAAAAAGCTTATAGAACTCAAGGTGAGTAGGAAGAGATTTTGCTGGATCAAAGTCTTTTTCCTGTGTGAAGAGTCACTAGAAGGAATATTGGAATCTCCTTAATTAATTCTTTCATTTCTGCTGAAATCTTACTGATTTATGGAACTTAGTTACAGAGGTGAGTTTCACAACTGATTTAAATAATCCTTTTCAACTTTCCTGATACTGTTTAAGATAAGAGTGTAATAACATGATATGTAGCACAATGGTGGTGGTAGAAAAAAAAGTTTCCTCCCTCACTTCACTATTTTTTTGCAATGTTTTTTTGGTTTTTTTTTTTTTTTTTGAGGAACAAGAAAGAAATCATCTGCTCTGTTCTGTAACTGTTCATCACAATTATTCTCCTTTCCAGCTAACGAAGATTAGTATTTGTATATGTGTATTTTTTGTATGTGAAAGTTCTCTGATGAGTCTGCCTTTTGGCTTTATTTTCTAGTTCTGCCAATATTGGGCCAAATTCTTAATAGGTATTGACTTGCCCTGATACTGTCAGAGACAGGCTGACTTTCAACTGTTGAACTGCTGGCTGTTTAACTGTACATCCTAATCACTTTAGCTCTCTTTATTATTCTCCTTTTACTAAAGAAAGGAGACTCACTCTTTTCTGAATGTGTTATAATAAGAAACATGCTAAGCCATCTTGACCACAAGGAGGGAGGGCCTGCAGATGCTCAGAATTTGTATGTTTTAACAAAAATTTAGCATGTGGTGTTGTAGCAGCAAACAGTAGGGGAACAAAATTCCTGAAGTTTAGGTATGATGAACTTCAGATATATATTTGTTTAGAAGAAATTATACGTGTTGTTCTATATAATCTAAACAAAGAAACAAGTATATTTTATTTTGTCTTCAGTGAAGTAATCAGTAACTTGAATGGGGCCAGAGTCTGTTTATGACTTTGTCTGCAGAAAGTTTAAAGGTCTCTTGTAATTTGCTCTGGACAATCCTGCATCAGCAGGGGGGTTGGGCTAGATGATTTCTAGATGTTCCTTCCAACTCAATGATTCTGTGATTCTTTTCAGAGACCATGTGACAACATGGGTTTAGATTCTGATGTGTGCTACTTCCTCTGTCCCATGAATAGACTTCTACCAGCACCTTGGGTTTGCAGGTCACAGCCCTGGGTGAGCAGTTGTTCTGAGAATGTGTTGTTGAATGTGTTGGTATTGTATGTATTGAAGTTCTTGGCTAAAATGGTAGTTTGCACCTAAAACCTGCATTTACTCTGGTTGCTCCTGAGGTTAAAGGTGTATCCTGTCTTCTGACTTTTGCAGTGGTTACTTAACAGCAACCATTTCTGATACAGCTCTTGATTATGTTCTGAACTCCTTTCATGTAACACATCCTTCTAAGCACTCCTTCAGGTTTGTGGGGCCAGACTGTTTGTGTTGTCACAGACTATCTAAAGTTATCCAGAAAGATGGCTCCAGTTGTCTTGGTGGACTCATGTCATATGCAGGAGCTTTCTCATCTGAGATGAGAAACTGTTTCCTCCCTTGTTTGGTATATCTAAAGGTTTCTGAATTGGAAGATACAGAGGTTTACTGTAGATGATTTTAGATGACTGGGCAAAATTAACCCCTCAGAGTTCCATCAATTAATGTCTTCATTTAGGTACTGTGTTTTGTAAATGGTAGGTATCACAGATAATGACCTTTAGTAAACAGAACAATTATGTTAGCAGACTTGTAAATTTCTTGTATAAACAGAAATCAAATACATTCTAAACAAAGTGTGTTTTAATGGAGAGAACAAAGCACAAACCATACTACTGAAAGAAGAAGCTGCAGAAGTAGCTTTAACATTTGTTTCCCTGATGCTAAGGTTGCTTGTAAATGCTAAGCTTTGCTTCCTTTTCTGCAGCTACAAATGAGACAAGGTTCACCTGATGGACACTGTGGCAGTAGAACATCTGAGCCACAGGGAAATGCCACCCATATTTTGGGGCTTGCAGGGTCAGGATACAACAACACCCAGTACTTCAGCAGCCTCTATGGGATGCTGTGAAGGAGTAAGAATGAGTCCTAACATAGTCAGGAATCCATCCCTAAATGTTCTTTTAAAAGAATTGGCTCATGAATGGTCTGGTTTACCTTTTAAGTTGGTAATAGTTAACAGACTTTAATCAGTACTTTAAATGTAATTTAATCTGATGCAGCCAAGTTGCCTGTCTCTGAGAAAATTTCCAGTAGAAATTTGCAGTGTTTCCACTCAATGGAAAGTGCTCAATGGTATTTTGGTGAATGACATCTCTTGCAGATTAATTTTCTAGCTAATTGTCATCAAACTCTTTGGTGCATTTTCTGCAAGACATGATATGGTTAAAAAAAAAAAAAAAAAAAAAAAATCATGGGCAGAAGGGAACTAAAAATTGACAGCTATATACAGATTTTCAAATCTTGAACTACTGGTTTATTACAGGATCTTGTTAGTAAAATGTAGCATCTGTGGTAACTACTGAACTACTAGATTTTGAAACTAAAAATCACAATCCAGAGATAGAGACTTAAATTGCATATTAAAAAAATACATTAATTATAGATATTTTAAATGGCAAACCATGTTTTCTGTCAACCAAATAAGTTTTGGTCAAAGGGATTAATTTTTCATTTTGTTGAGGAGTGCTTTATTTCAGCCTTCAAGGAAAGAAAAGAAACAGCACAACGCAGCACACCAAAATGCACAGATCTGTATAGTACTTACAGCAGTTGCTGTCCCAAGCGTATTATTCCTATACTAAAAGACTTTGAGGTCAAATTTAGTCACAAATCTTTCTAGTCTACTAGTCCCCTCTTCATTTTGTTCTGTGGAAGTAGTGTGAGATAGAGGTACAGGCTTAAAAGAAAAAAAAAAATATTACTGGAAGAAGCAAAGCCAGCTATGCACTTCTCTGCCATACTCTGCATCCTTTCAGATTCATCCTGCTGGTGCTAAAGCTTTTCCCTCAGGAGATCACAACCTATCACTGTAGTGAGTAGTACTTGCTCAGTGTCACATTATTCAAGCAGTGCAAAATCAGATCCAAAGCAAATTGTGTTACTGTGGCTTTAATGGGGGTGGGAGGGAGCTCATCATCTTTAAATGGCTGGTCTGTACTTGCAAAGCATATAACCCAAAACCAGAGCTGACAGTTTAAGTATATGATGGGAGAATAACAAACAAGCATAACAAACAGATGGGCCAGCCAGCCTGGTACAACGTGGTTCAACTGCAGGTCTGGCTGCTTGTGCGTGGGAGCTCCTTAGTCAATCTTAATTGTCATAGCTCCATTGACTTCGGTATCTACAATAGCTTTATTTATATAATTATGATTAATTTCTTCTGTGATTGAGAGAATAATTTGAAAAAAAGGGTCTTTTAAATCCTATGATATTCTGTTCCTTCCAGGCTTATAGCTGATATAGCCAGTGACTGTGGTATAGGTTATCTCTGCAAAAAGTGTGAAATGACAAATATGCATATATATATATATATGATCTCATTGTCAGTATTTGACAAGTTTTAAAAAAATGTTTTGGCTATAGAAGTTATTGATGTAGGTGTTAGGAGGCACGTGGGAGGGATCCTTCAACTTTTTGGAATGTTTGAAGCAAAAATTTGCTGTGTGGGCTAAAAGGATTATATTTGCACCCCTCTCTACCTCCATGAGTCCCAGCCAGGTGGAGTTCACACTTTCCCAGCCAGCTGTTGTGGCTGTAGTCCACCTAACTGCATCCGTTCTGCAGGAAGGTGGAATGTAGCTTTGCCAGAAGTTGCCATAGCAATAGATGATCCCACAATTAGAGTAAAATCTTGGACTGTAGGTGCTGCAATAAACAAAGTGATAATTTGTACAAATTTGGGGAGGGAGCTCTACTGGACACAGTCTTAAAATCAAAACCTCAAATTAATCATTAAAAAAACCAAAAAAAAAAAAAACCCCAAAACAAAAAAACCCCACAACAACAACAAAAACTTAGCAAGGAAATACAATACAAATCTTATTACTTTACTACTTTTTACTACTTTGTACTAAGAAGTGGACAGGTCCACAAACACCATAATATGCTGGTTTTGGTTTTTTTTTAAGATCCAAGCCTGCATGAGGTAAATAGCACTCAGCATAATACTGTGTGGTTTTGTTAGGCATACATTTCAGTATTCTATAAAAGTTGTTGATTTCCTCCGCAGGATTTAAAATTGATGTATTGAAATTGAAAATTGATGTAGGCAAATCACCTACAAACATGTGAAACAGTAGATGACCAAGGAGGTGATGACATTGTATATGCAAGACAGCTGTGGATAAAATTTGTCATAAGGTCGGCTTGTATTATAGAGCTAATGACAGGTAAAGAGGAAGAGAAAGGTGAAGAAAATAGTTTTGGAAGAAATAAAAATAAAAGCAAAAATTAATTTTTTTATCTGACCAAAATCTACAAATTTAGTGATGAGATTAAACAATGTAATCTTGTATTTGGTGGGAGGGGACTTATCTTTTAAAGCACGGTGCGTGTTCTATGGCAGTAGTTATTTTCAGTGGAAACAAGATGTTTAGTATTGATGGATAATGTTTGTTATAAAGGGTTAATTTCCAGAAAGAAACTGGTTTAGATATTTTTTAATCAAATTGATTCTGCTTGATTTGATGTAGTGATCTACTATGACCTTCATTAAAGTAGAGAGAAAATGATGATGCAGACTGTCTTATTGACAATTGTTATCCTAGGCCAGGGTGGCAGTGAATTAATGTCTTGCCCATATTTTGCCAGGGACCTTGGGTAGGAATTAACTTCTATTTGTTTCAACCTTGCCAAGAAGGCAATAACTGCTGCTGATAGTAAGGATTAATGTTTCTGAAGTGGTGAAATAAACTTTAGAAATGTGCTCAGAACAGTCCAAGGCAGATGACTAACTTGCCATTAGCCTACTAGCAAGCATATAGGGATGTATTGTAAGTTGTTTATATTATTTGAGTATCAGTTCTCCTGTCAACAATCAAGGCTGTGGATAGTGTTTATCCATCATCTTATACCAACATTTGGGGACAAGAGCCACTTCTGAAACTTATGAGTGAAAATGGGCTTTCTTCCATGCAGTATAAAGGTCCTGGGTAAAAGTCAGTGCTATAGCAAGGTAGGTAAGAGAAAATTTCTTGAGTTGTCACATAGAAAACTTAGATTTTTTTTTTTCTTTTTTTTTTTTTCTCTGTAGCTTTGAGGAAATAGGGTTAGTGCTTTGGGGGCTTCCACTTCATCTTTCCAGCCCAAGTGCTATGTTACCTTGCAGCAATTACTTAATTACTTAGGCAGTTTAAAACACCATAAAGCAGCTTTTCTCCAGCAGTATTTCATTGCTTGGTTTAAACAAAATATTCAAGCTAATCATCTGTGTCTGTTAAGCACTGATAGATGCTGCTGAATACTGTTATAAAATCCAAGTTTTATTTGGGATCTGTTGCACTGAGTACTAAAAGACAGTAGCCTGTTTTAGAAAAAGATTTTAAACAGACAGCCATTTAACTCTGTGTTTAAAAGTTGCAATAGAATCTCAACCTCAGCTTTGTTCTGGTTGGAAAAGACCTTTGGGGCCATAACATCACTCTACCAAGGCCAGTGCTTAAACCATGTTCCCAAGCACCACATCTCTACATCTTTTAAACACCTCCAGGGATAGTGATTCAACCATCTCCCTGGGCAGCCTATTCCTAAAACTAACGTGCTCTTATACAGCTGTACAACTAATGTCACGAAAATTGTCATCTCTAAGTAAGCAAGTAGACAGTCCTCTGGGAATGTCATGCATCAGACATTTGCTAGGAAGAAGGGAAGGGTTCACATCACAAAATAAGACATGATAACGATTCTTATTTAGTCTTTACTGTTAAAACTAAGGCTTCTCAACCAAGTTTACTTATGATGAGGCAAGCACATAGTTCTTATCTGTTGCTCTAGTTTTTCTTTTGTAGTGCTCTCCTTGGTATACTATAGATTATACAGAATATATAGACTATATATATAATAATAATAGATTCTGCAATTACTGTCAGATTTTTTTTGTTTGGTCACAAGGCATAGCTGAAGGTATTAAAAACAAAGTAGCCTGAAACCGCTGTTGGCGATCACTTGGCATTATGAAATATGGCTGCTATGTATTGCAGAGACACAGGACTAATTGCAAGGAACACTGAGTTACAATCAGTTATTGTATTTCTTTTAGGGAAACATAAACATGCTCTTTCTTTTTTAACTCGCAAGTAAGAACAATCCAAATACACCACAACTTTGTTTCAGTGATGTTAATTTAGTGGCAGCTGCTCTCCACAAAATATCCATTAAAAAACAAAAACAAAACCAAGCAGCAGACATTTTGTTTGTTAGGTGTTTGTTCTTTGAGGCATTTTTTAACTTCAGAAATCAATGGCGAATAGTAGAATATTTTGTAAATAATTCAACAGGCCAGTTTGTACCTTGTACCTGGACAGTAACTCTGGAAAGTAACACAACTTCAGAATTCCTATTAAAAAAAAAAAAAAAAAAATCTGATGATGTTCCTGCTACTGTTGGAAGGGGTGATCTCATACTAATAGTTCAGTGAATATGTTTGTGCTGTCTGTGTATTTTAGAGACTGATCTTCCTCTGATGTCACTGCATGATTCCCTTTGAAACTACAAACACATAAGAAGTTAACTGTGTATCATCATGAGCTAGGCAGTGAGCCACCATCTCCAATATTTACCTGAATGGAGAAATATTCTTCTTTTAGAAGACGCTAGGAACATAGTAAACTTGTTCTCTAATAGCTTGGCAGTCTGCTTCTTGGAAACTTGGAAACTTTCATTGCAGAGGAGAGAGAGGGCCAGAAGGTCAGTTTGCACAGACATCAGCCAGTTGGCATCTACAAGAATCTTGAGTGAACTGAGTTTTATTTTGTCCTGCTTCATTCCTGCATGTTGAAATGTCTTAAAACCAGGTCTCATTCAAAAGGCAGACTTCACCCTTGTCAGAAGCTTGCTGCCACAGGGAATGTAGAAGATGCAAATAATAGAGTGTACTGAGCCTCAGAATAAATGGTTTCATCCTTCAAAACAAAACTTACTTTTCACTCATCTCAGAGATGCATATGTCTGGAAAGGAGCATTTGCTTTCAACACCCAGAGCAGAAAGAGATGGATATGACACCCCTTCCACTACTACAGCCATGAGATGTCTCATAACCAATTAATGTTTTCAAGTTTTTAAATCCCATCATGGTTTTCCCTCAGTTACTCAGGTAACTGAGTAGCTTCCCAGTGTCTCTAAAGTTAAGTCTAAAATACTTTTCCCATAAAGTACCTTCAGCCTCCTCCTTCCCAGGTTCAGTGCTCCAAAATCCCATCTTAATTAGTGATGTGTAATTGTTTTTATCCAGGGAAGACTGAAGCTAAATGCATATGCATTTTAGCTTACAAACATGAAGATTCCCTGACTATTACATTTAACTAAGGTACAGAAACATAGCAACATTAAAAACATATTCAGAAACAGAAAATATTTTAAAGCACATATAGAGAACAGACTCTTGGACCAGTTCAAACACTGGACATCAATTTAACAATGCTCAAGCTTAGTAATAAAAATAGGATTTGCCTACAGTGGTCACCACTGGAGACTAGAAGAGAGGAAAAAATACCCATATTTTTCTGTTCCCTAAAATATCCTAAAGAAACATTTGGTGGCATTTAAATAGGCAAACATCATGCTATGCCAAAACCAAGTTCTACTTTTTAATATTTCTTTGAATTGCATGATAGTGATTATCAAAAGATGTTTGTGGTGTGAAAATACGTGGGTTCTTTTTGCTTATTTTCTCTCAAGATAATCATGTTGAAACTTGTGGTCCTTCTTAGATCCAAAAAAATTATAAAACGGTTTAGGAGACAAGCTTTTGTTTACACTGCCACAGATGGCTGGAATAAATTAGTGGACTCTTTAAAGAACAGTTCATTTTAGTTTAAAATGCACTTGGACACTTATCAAAGCTCACACGGTGGCCATTTATTGTTATTTATTCATCTATTTGTGCTTCACAATTCCATGCCTAAAGGCTATGTCTGAGTAATGGTCAGAGTTTCCTCCTAACAGAATTTGTAGTTATGTATATCTCACTTCCAGTGCATTTGTACTCCTGTACTGTGGCATATTCTGGGTGATCCTGCCTAGCTACTTTTTTGAAGGGCACAGCAAATCTGTTTTCTGCAATCTGAAAGGCAAGGTAAACTTCTTCAGTAATGCAAATGTTGAGCAGTTTCCCTAAACTGTTGAAGGAATGCATAATGTTGTAACTCTATACTTCCTTCAACATCAACACTGCTATTTGAGAGAGGCAGTGAGCACAAAACTTCCCAAATTAATTTTTTAATTCCAATCCCCATGGGCTGGA
Source organism: Heliangelus exortis (assembly GCF_036169615.1). Lineage (NCBI taxonomy): Eukaryota > Metazoa > Chordata > Aves > Apodiformes > Trochilidae > Heliangelus > Heliangelus exortis. Next base: position 18,657,620 of record NC_092429.1, on the reverse strand, counting down.
TTAGGGTGAGGGAGGACAAAGGACGGTACAGCTAATCTATGGGTCTTCACTTATGGAAGTTTTAGAACAGTACAGTGAAACCTTTCCTTCTCACACTTCAGTTTTGTCACACATATACATTTGTTTCCTCCTTGACACCGGTACAGTGAAGATATGCAACACAGATATCTTCAGAGTTGATGGACCTGGCACTGGAATCCTTTTAGCTACCCCCTAGCTGTGACTTGCCTTGCTGACTTGTGGAGTCAGCACCACTCCTGCCATGACTGTGTTCCTAGAACCATTTGAATTTGAAGGACATGGTGTTTCTTGCTGCCTGCCTTCCTCTGTCCTTCCAGCCAGGCAGCCATTCCCAGCACAAGAAAGTTGCTGCTGTAGTAGCAGTGAGTGCCTGGAGGTTTTCTGTGAAAGTTCAGATCCAGTTGTTTCTTTGGCATGTGAGCAAATTTTACCTGAAGAGTAAAAGGAACAAAAGGTTAATGGCGATTTTCAAAAGCCTATAACTCAACAAAGCCTCAACAGCATTTCATTCCAGAAGAAAAAGTTAGGTCTTCAGCACCACTGCCTTGTTTCTGATGCTTTCAAAGCACTGCTAGGGCATAGAAGAAAAAAACTTTAAAAAATCAGAGGCTTAGCACTTTTGCAGGAAAAAAACCCAAACTGTATTTACACTACATAAAACTCCTCATTAAAATTTCTTACAACTTCTATAGAAAACTGCTAATACTTGTGTTCTGATTGTTGTGCATGGCCCCCTGCTTCTGCTTATTTCTTTCCTTAAACAAAGTTCAGCTGTGCAGATGTTCAGTGTTGATAAGAACACTCTTTGCCACAGCTGAGAATCCAGAGATCAGAAGGGGTGATCCATGGCCAGCCCTCCCAAACTGCTGGGTGAAGCTGGCAACTGCAGCAGGCTGAGACAGACTGGCTGACTGCCATGGTTTTCAGACAGCAAGTTGATCCCCATAAGAAATGAGTGAGAGGGGAAATAGGAGGAGCCCCTTCTACCAAGAAATACAAATTAAGTTAAGGCAGGGGTATGGTCAGATCTCTGAATCCCTTTCTCTGACCTGTACTTATTGGCAGAATGAGTTTTTGGAAGGGAAAACCCCACTTGTATGAAATTTAGGTGGAATGACTATTTATGGGTTTCACAGGGCAAAAATCCTAAAGGTGACAGGTTCACTTGCTTTGGTATGTAACATAGGAGTGAACAAGGATTTATAACCTGCAGAGCAAAAAAGAAAATGTGTGTGATGACACTTTCCAAAAAGAAGTGGAAATTCCTTCAAATGGTGTTATCCACAACAGCTGGAACCTGGCAGGACAGAATGAAATTGGAGACTCCAATGGCTGTTGCTAGTCTGTTCTAATGCCTTTTAAGAGCAAAAGGATGCAAACTGTAGATCATTAACCACAAAGCACTTTATTATTTAATATACATGGGACTATTCCTTGTGAAAATGATTTATGGGCCTGAATTTCTTGTGAAATGATGAGAAAAGTTCTCCCTTTTTGGGGAATCTTAGGTGTGACTGCTTGAAAGGGCTGTCTGCAAACTGATGCTGTGGTGTTTAGGTTTTTTCCAAATGAAGAATACTTTCTTTTGCTATTTTTAAGGCATTGGGGAAGACAGTACTTCTTTGAAGGCATTTTGGAGTGATAATGTCTATTTCAATGGTACTACAAATACTGTGTTTGCAATATTAAACAATCACAATATTTGGAACGAAATAAACTTGGTAGAACAGAAGCTGGGTGATACTTGGGAAGACTCTTTGCAGCAGGATGGCTTCTGTGGAGCGGATGCAGGGGGAGGGGAGCCTGGCTGTCCCTGTGACGAGAAGGGCGAAGGTTCCGGGACAGCCCGGGGCAGTAATGCCGGGAGGGTGTGTGCGGGGTGCCGGGAAGGGCGCTCCCTCTTTGCCTCTGGGCAGGAGGCGGGCTCTGTCACCGCCGTGCAGGCTCTTTTCTCTTTACGAAGTGAAAAAAACCAGGGTGAGGTCTAGCCCTGTCCCCACTTCCCCTTCTACGAACGGGTAGGACGACGGCGAAGGAGGCTGCGGTGTGCTTGTGGACCGAGAAGAGGCCGGAGTGCCCGTGGGCTCTGGGGAGGGCTGCGTGGCACTTCCCGGAGGCGAGGTTGGGCGCCACGGCACCTGCCCGCGGTGGGGCTGTGTTGGGTGGCTACCCGTGGCTGTGCCGGGTGAGGCCTGCGGCGGAGGGGCCGGTTCCCCTGGGAGCGGTGTGACATGGAGCCCCTGACGAGTTTCTGCCGAGCCGCCTCCTCGCCCTTCCGTGACCTCTGAAGCCCCCGCGGGACTGAGATAAAGCGGCGCGGGCCCCCACAGCACTTCGTCCCCGAGCCGGGAGCGCTCCAGCCCCGGGCTTACGCAGCACCCCCTAACCCGGCCCGCCTGCTCTGCCTGGCGGGATGGCTCTGGCCCCGGCCCGGCGCCGAGGGCTCCCGCCCACTTGGGCGTTGCTGCCCGGGCCGGCGGCTCCGCCTCCTCCCGCGCTGCGCTCCGCTCCACTCTGGGACTGCGGGGACTCGGGGGAAGGCGGTGGCGGTGCGGATACGATGGCTTGTGTTCTGAGCCGGGACCCGGTGGACATTGAGGTACCCACTTGCCCTGCCGGGACGTGCGGCTGTCTCTAGCGGGGTGGGGGCTCTGCCCGGAGGCGGTGCCCGAGCCGGGAGCGCCCAGCAAAGTTTGGAAGTGCCTCCCCGCTGTTGCGGCGTCCGGGGTCCCGTTCCGCCGTGCCGGGCAGTCCTTGTCGGGGGTGGCTGCCGGCCGACGACGTCGGCTTGAGGCACAGCTCTGGGGCACGCGTTCCCACTCCGTCACCCGGTGAGCGGGGCCGCCGAGCGGTCGAGTGTGTGAGGGTGGTGCCCGGCACCTCCCCTTCCCCTCACCGGCCCGTCAATCCCCGCCGACGAAGTCGAAGGCTGGGTGTGGGCGAGCCCCATCGCCCGGCCGGCTCTGCAGCGCTCGGGCAGGGCAGGGCTGCCTTGGGACGGTGACTTGAGGAAGCCCTGGGCGACCTCACGGGTATGAAGCTGCCGGGCCGGCCCGGCTCGGCTCGGTCCGCTCAGAACGGCGTGGCCGCAGTGTCAGAGCTGAGCTCTTCGCCTCTGAGCCTCGGCTTTTCGCTATCCCGCTGTGGGACAAGCTGAGCACCGTGTCTCGAGGGAGTAAAATTAGTTGCATGGAATGCTGAGCAGGATGTCAGGAGTAGCAGTCTTGCTGCAAGTGGTTTCCGGCACCTGTGGCACTTCACATTTTTGTGTGACATTTCTTACCGAAGCTGGACTGGGAGCTGGCTCTGGACACAGCCTGGTGCAAGGCAGAGGTCAGACAGGGCGAGGTAATGTGTGAGCTCCTGCTGATGTAGCCAGGGGGTGTGGTTGGAACTCAAGGCACCTTTCCCCCACCCCTCTCAGGACCCTGCATGTGGCTGTAAGCTTTAGCTCATTCGGAGTCTGGTAAAAAGAAAGTTACAATCAACCTTTTTTTAGTTTAGCAGTCTTGTTCCAGCCTGACGTAACTTTTTGCTGTGGTATGCCTTGAAACTTAAATATTAGGTGTAGTGTGTGGTATTGCAGCTCTTTGAAGGCCCAATGATAATACATCAGCATTCATGGTGGCAGCTTGAATACACGTCTGGGTCAGCTGTGACTGAATTTTATCATCAGTTCTTAGAGTTTTTGTGTATAGTCCATTTCCTAACTGAACTGCTGCTCAAACCCTGACTAAAGTCCAGAAATGCACTTACAGATACTCTGTTAAAACAAACACAGAATGGATAGGAAAACTAAACTATCGGAGAAGTCTTCCTGGCAGTTAGGGAGGTACTGTGGTATGAAATCAATACTGTGTATCTTTTACCATCGCTGTGTTTGCAGAGCAGACAATCTGGGGTCTTTCATCAAGTGTTGAAGTTAATTTTTCTATTACAAAAGTTTAATTTTAGCAATACAGGTTTTTGAGTACTCTCCTCAAATTTTAGATATAAAATCTGTCTGGGATTACATCGTTTTGCATTTCTAGATATGTATAACTCAGATTCAAAGAACAAGATATTATTTTAGGATCATGTGTTGCTAACAGTATACAGCACTACATGATTTAGAAGTGTGAATGATGCATTTTGAAAGAGACTAATGTTTGATTTATTCTCAGGTTGAAAATAGAAACTGGTCAGTTTCTTTCTGTGTTTTTGTTTTCAGCACTCAGTTAATTAGCAAGGAAATCAAGACAGTTTACTTCTAACCAAATGCATTGTCCTTTCCCCATTTAGTCACTGTATGATTTGTCTCCCAGATGAATATATCAATAATTCCTGGTAGTCTATTTGCAGCTCTCTTCTGTATTGTTTTGTTTTTTGTTTCTTTCAATTTCCATGGAACCTTTTTTTTTTTGTTTTTTTTGGGGGGGGAGGAAAATAGTGTATTTTCAATAAAAGCATATTTTATGTTCTTTGGAGTAGGGAAAGTGCATATTAGCCAGGCCTATATAATTGTAAATATATATTCTGAGAAATTTGGTTGTTGAGTAGAGAAGTCTTATCAACATGGGCAGTGGTAGCACAACTTGAAGGTTTTGTTGAATTTCTTTGGCTACAGTATAAAAAGGGAATGAATGATTCATTAAACTTCTCTTAGTGGTTAGTGGTTTAATAATATGGACTAAAAACTTAATATAATTAAAATATTTAATATGGCCTTTTTGAGTCTTGATATTACTTTATAATTCATTTAGATACTTAAGGCTGGATAAAAATACTGATGTAACACAGGTTAAAGAAGAGCTAAGAATCTGCACTAAAAGTAGCTGAAATCACAACCAGTTCTGATATTTAATAAAAGAAAAATTCCAGGAAGCTGTCCTTGAGGAATCTAATCTCCAGCTTCAGCTTCTGGACACCCTGTCCCTGAAATCTTTTGGCCTAACTAAAGAAGATGAAAAAACTATTCTTTGATTATTCATAGTAAACCTTTTTTTATTTTTTAACCTTCTTTTATGATCAGTCTCTGCTGTGTCAAGTCTTCTGATTATAACATCATAATTATGATAAATAAGAAACAAAAAAATTGCCCTAATAGTTCACAAAAAAGTAGAAATCCCCCAATGTCCGTTCATGTTCTATGTTCTCGATAAAAATTATTTTGTCTTGTATCAATTATTTAACAGTCCTCTTAACTCCCCACAGAAGATAAAGGCAAACATAAGAGATGGCTTGCCAAAATAACAGCTTTTTAAATTTTGAATTGCTATAAAATATTAGCATGTGGAAAATTTAGTTTGATCTTCCAAGAGTGTTACCAAAAATGTTTCAGAAAGCAAGCCAGTATGTACTGAGACAAGAAAAGGAAACAATGTTGATAAAGTATCACTGTGAGAAAAAGAACCTAAACATTCTGTGAAATTGCACAAATAATCTTGTTCTAAAAGCTTGCTTTCCAAACTATGAAAGATAAAGTTTGTTTTAAAATATGAAGTTTATATAAATATGCAGTTAAAATTAGGGTCCTTATAAAAAAATGTTGGCATTAAGAAAACCCAACAAACCAAAACCTAAACCAAACCAAATGCCAAGGAAATGCCAACCAATTCTGTCAGAGTGTGCTGAGAATCTTCTTTGGGCGCAGAAACTCTAAGCAGAAGGAAAGAAAACCCATTCCAAAATAGCAGCAGGTGAAACTACCTGCCTTGGATGTATGATGCAGGGACTTGTCTTTGGGTTTTATTTCTTGCATTTCTAGATCTCAGTAAGAGTCTTTGCAGTGTGAGAACAACATTCCCTTTCAAACCTAGGTGAAACTGTATGTTGAAAGGATGGATATTCAAACTCCAGATAATGTTTACAGGCTTCATCCATACCTTTCCTGATGGTACTCTGAGAAAGAAAGCCTTCCTTTTTTGAGTTCTTTGTTTTTAATTTTTTTCAGCTGATTCTGTACTGTCACTGTGTGTAGATCATGCATAATATCTATTGGAAGCTTCAAAGTTCTTTAAAGAATTAAAGTTGTCAGACCAAGTCCTCAGAAATTAATTGCAAAACTGTGAAGTGCTGAGTAGAATCATAACTCAATTTCTTGAGTTATCTTGACACAACATTGTTTTCTGTATTCTGTGCTTTCCTGACTTCATTCCAGTCTTTCTCTGCAGTCCCTCTAGTCAGAGGTGTTTGGGTGCTGGATGCTGTCTAGCTCTTTGCCATCCAGTCTACAGCCAGTGAGAGCAGGACTCCCAGGTGTTTTAGTGGCTTTATTGTTGTATACCCTTAGCTGAGTGGAACAGCAATTATATCATGATTGCCAAGACTTTCTGGAAGATGATAGTCCACAGTTATCATGTCCATCTTGGAAAAATGAACAATGCAATTTACTTACCAAGTTTGCATATCCTGTTTATGCTCAAAGAGCTATGTATTTCCTCCACTGTTGATAGTCTGCTAAACTGTATCACTAAAATTCAGTCAAGTTCTGTAATAGTGGGGGGAAAAAATCCACTTTTGTGCTTTTGATTTTCCTCTGACCTTTGAGTTTTAGTGTGGCTCATGAATTCAACTTCCATTTTTTTTTCACATTTTTAAGGTTTTACTCTTTTTTTGTAAGAAGCTCTTTAAAATAAGACCTTCTGCTCCTGCCTTTTCTCATGGCTGGGATGTGTGAAAAAAGCAGGCTGTTATGATACAATAATTAACTAAAAACAAGAACACAAAAAATCCATTTTCCTTCTTTGTTACATGAATTAATTTAATGGATATTTTATGTTGTAGACTAGATTTTTTTTTTTTGTCTTTTTCTGCTTAGTGTTGTGTTTTTTTAAGTAAAGGAAAACTACAAGTTGATATAGGGATATGTATATATATATATATATCTTTTATACACATATATATAAGGCAGAGTTTTGCCCATCTGATGTGACAAGAGTGCAGTGGGGCAGGACAGCCTTTTGAGAGGGACTTCAAGGGGTACCATTTTAGCTGGAGGCAGAACATGAAGTTTTTTGTGCAACTGAGAGGTGTATCTGATGGACTGAGACTGGCTTGGGCCTAAGGTTGCACAGTTATCTCCATCCTACAAGCCAATCTACATGCATGGTGCAGTTTGGGCACCCAAAGGCACATGCTGCTTCTTTTCAAATAGAAGCTTTTTGAAAATCTACTGTCCATCCTATCCTGTGCCATTTTGGCAGTCTCAGTAAAATAATCCAAGGAGCACAGACATAGCTGGCACTGAGCTGGAAGCACACTTTTACTTAAGATGTTGAGAAAAGCTGAAATTCCTGCTGGCTGCAGACAAGCTGGATTGAATATGTCTTGTTTGTTCTGGCTGTGATAACCCTTTGACAGCAAAGAGTTGAAATCAAAAACTGCTTTCTCTCCCTCCCCGGTTGCCTGGCAACCTCCTTCCTCTTATTAGCATATGATTTCTAGTCCTTTTTTATTTCATCAGTACAGTGTTACACACTCTGCTCCCTGCCCTGTGCTGTTGCCTTTGAGAAGAGCAGCATTTGTGCCTGTATATGAGACTTCGGCAAGTATGTGATTTGGCAAAGAAATCAAACATTTGGGATTAGGAAACCTTTGGCCATAAATGCCTTATCAGAAGCTCAGAGGGGGGTGTCTGTGTGGGCATGTTATTCAAAGTCTTTTTGTTTTAATTTTCTGTCATTTGTATACTAAGAGCAGAATTCTTCTTGCAGATCAGCACAGCATAAATCTCTTCTATCTTCACATGTGCAGAGCATCAGTTTGTGAAATGTGCAAACAGAGATCAGCTACACAGATTTTGGTGGGGATTTTTTTTGTCTTGATCTGTATGCAGTACAAATGCAATGCCATAATTCAAAATGTAAATATAACCCCTCCCCATATATATCCAGGTCAAACTTGGACTAGGGAAGAGCGCAAGTAAAGAAGTGGAGGAAATGAAATTATCTGATTTTTCTGCTTACTGTAATGCTTATTAGAAACAAGAGGAACATTTTGTCTTCAAATTGGCCAGATGTATTCTTTTATGAAAGAACGGGTGATTCAGATGGGGTCTTAAGTTTAATTTTAAATTCCTTTTTTTTACTGCTCAAACATTCTTACAACTGCAAGAAATACTGAGAACCTTTTTGTTATTGCAGATGGCTAAGAACACAGGATTCAAGTGGGCAAGCTTGTTTAAATATAATTAGAAAAAAACAGCAAGAACAAAAATTCGGAGACGCACAGTAAGGATGAAATGCCAAAGCAAGTACATTTGAGGTCTGTTTAGATCAAGATATGTACAGTTTTTTCCTTAATATTATCCAGTTCATAAACTATTACCTAGTTAAGTTGTACTAGAATTACCATTCTCATCCCAGATTTACACCAAAGGGATCCAGTTTTCTGTGCAAGAGGAAAGAATGCAAGCAGCTGTTTGTGAAGCAGTTCTGATATGTACTCTGTCCCTGAGCCAGCTCAGAAATCACTGTGTAACTTTTCCTAAGTGCCTTCCAACAGAAGAGGGGTTTATTCCCCTTAGAAAGGCAGCATCTGGATGACTAGAATATCTATATCAAACCCAGAAATGTATTTATTAAGGGCTTGGGGTAAATGAAGGTTCCACATTAACGAGTGGTAGGCCTTAGTCAAAGCCATGAATGGCCTTAGATGTCAGTATATTAGCATGGACTTTGTGTGGTGGTGGTGGGGTTCATGGCCAGTACTCGGGTTGTGCTGCTCAGGCTGGGGATGGGGAGAAATGCATCCATAACTTTGTGAAGTCTCAGAACAAATTAAATAATCCACTTTTTCAACCTCCTTTTTTTTCTTATGCTGTGAACTGAATTGGCCAATTTCACATCTGCTCTCTGTCAAATACTCGTGAAACATCTTGTCTCTAACCATGGTCAGAGAAGCCTCACTAAGCCAATGTGGATTTTTGAGTGTTTTTAGGTCTTGCAGAGACTTTACCCTTTGAAATTAGGCCCCACCTATAAAGCATTTTGCTTTTAAAAATGCTTCCACTATTCATTTGTATAGTTTCAGCAAGCTTTATTAGTATGATAAGTATTAATATATGTGATGCTGGTGTTTTATTAGTAAATTTAAAGTAATAAATGCAATGAAGTCCCTGAAAGGCCAAACCTTTCATCTCTGCTCAAGTTAAGGTTCAGTTTTATTTTCAGTATGACATTTGCTGCCTGAAGTGTTACAAGTGACTTGACCTTAAAATTACGCTTATTTTAGTTCATTGAAATGGTTGGCCTTTCCAGTTCAACTTGACACCAACAGTGCAAATGGGAGAAGGCAGACATGCTTGCATTTGAAAGCTAATTAAAAAAATATCTAGGTGTTGAATCTAAATATTTCCATTTAGATGGGATGGTAGCCATCAGCTAAAGGCAATCATGGTGCATTCCGACATTTTAATTTGAGGCTCAAAAACAATTATGTATGTAATTTAAGAGGGATGTATGCAGGCAGCCAAACTGTCTGATTTACATGTCTGGCTCGTGTATGCAGTTTTTTGATAGATGTACCTGTGCACACCATTTGGAGAATGTAGAAATGAGGTGGAAAAATTGAAAGCTGCTGTGAAAGTTTGGTGTTAGTTAATCTCTTCTTCCTGATGATCTGTTTCTTTCAAGTATTAGTCCTATGAGCAATGTCATTAGATTTATATTTATTATGGAGATCGGAATCTGCCATTTTCAGATGGGTTATCGTACCTAGTTTATTTATTATATTGCTGCACACTTTTCATGTTTTGTTCTTGTGATTTTGTGAGCTGTGCTCTGAGAAGCCTCATTTGTATTGAAACTTCTGTTGGAATGAGCTGTCATGGCCAAAAGATTTGACCAGCTTGGAGAGGATGAAGCAGGCTGCTGTGTTCGAGGTGCATCACGGGCATTTGGGCTACTGTTTCCTAAGCTGCTGTGTTTGGTTGGGCTGTACACTCTGTCCAGGGCTGTATACCCAGCCTTAAGGGAGGTCCTCATACTGCTCAGCTGCATCTCCCTTTGCTCAGTCAGGAACAATAATAAGCTCTGAAGGTAACCCTCTGTGTTCTTGAGTTGAAAGGACAGAAGACAGGACATGTCCTCCTGTGTTAGGAGAAACAGGCTCATAAGTAAGTGGAGGGATCTTCAGGGAAGGAGAACTAAAAAAGGCACTGCAAGCAAGCTATTGCTGAACTTAAAAATCCCAGCATTTTCCTTGACAGCCATTACATTGTTAGCATCTATACTAGCATCTAGCTCTTTATAAAAGACTTGGTTTTGCCTTGATTGTGAAGAGCATCCTCTGAAAACCAAGTCCATTCTTCTCTTAACAATAAGCTGAACAGCCTCCTATCCGGGTGTGTCTAGCAGCCATGCAAAACTCCAGAGTGCATCTGTGAAAGTAGGTAGAGGTGATGGAATAGGTTATTAAAAATGTAGACCCATAATATGAATAAAAAAGATTGGAAGTATAAAGAGAGGTTTTACACCTGGAAGTTGTTACAGTTATTTAGATTGAGCGAGAATAATAACCAATTGTTTTCTAAGATGTATGACACATTTATGAAAAACCTTGTAGGATAAATGGATCTTTTTAGTATGCTACTTCCACAAAGGACTCCATGAATAAAATAATAGTGAGAGAACTCTCAGTGGATGCTGAATACTGCTAATTGATGAAATTATTACTTATTACACTGCAACTGAACTCTGCTTAGAAATACTATTTTCAGTATGATTTTTTGAAAATGACAGCTGAGATGTATTGAAAATGAATAGTGATAATTTCTTGATATCTTTGAAATGAAGGATATTTCAATGACAGTTAAAACTGAGAAAAGTTTTTTTTTTCCTTTATTTTTTTCCCCTGTAACTGTTCAGATCATGGAATATTGCTATGCAAATAAAAAGAACTTTTCTGAATTCAATAAAGTAGACTTAATGTGGATTTATGAGGCATTTAAAAAATAATTTCAAGTATTCTTATTTATAATAAAACAGTCAATTATGTGTGTCAGCAGTTCTTATATTATGTCACATTTTAAGCTTGAAAATGAGGTTTGTGAGATAGGGTATAGCCATTGCATTTAGAAAAACTGTAATTGTAAATTTAATCAGTACTGAAAAAGTACACCATCGCTTACTGCTCAGGGCAAAAATACTGGGGAATAAGTACCAGGTTTGGTTTGGATTTAGTACTAGTGAATTTAAAGCCAGCTGTCTCTAGTGGTGTGCCATTTTAGGTCTGTGTACTATCTCTGAAGTTATCAGCAATTGGTGTGAGGATCTGCGTGCAATATATCACACGCAGCGTGATCTTTGGAATATAACTACAGGTGCTTATGAGAAATTATTTCAGTCTTAAATTTGTTCATCAGTGGTAGAGGTGTACCTCCCTCCCTCTTAATCTTGTCAGTCTTCAGAATTTGAGGGACAAAGCAACCTTGTGTAAATTCACTAGCACATGTGTGTGTGGGTGTGTGTTGTAATGACAGGAACACAAGATGGGAAATTAGAGGTGGTTCCCAGAGTTATTCTGCTACCATTTAAAAACTGTGCTTGATATTGTCCTTTTTTCAGTTCCAACTGAAGCCACAAAAATGTAAGGGTTTTTAGTATGCTTGTACATAGCTCTCCAAAGCAGATGGAAGTTAGAGTGTGACAAAAGGGTTGGGAGGAAAAAAAGAAAATTCAAACAAGATAACCACAACAGAAGCTGTTCTGGAACACAGGTGATAAAATGCAGAAATGAAATTAATATAGAACAGAAAAAATGAATATATCTATTCTCAAAAAACCTGCAGTTGGAGTAAAATGTCAGCAGTACCCAATACTATTGACTGCTGAATGGCCAATTCCTCTTTGTTAGGATATGATAAGAAACAGTTTTCAGAAGAGTGTGGAATATTCTTAAGTAAAGCAGAGTAGCTTGCATGCTGCTAAACCTTGGCACAAGGTGAGGAGATAAGATGAATCGATTTAGGAACCTGAGAAACATTTAGCACAAAAGCAAAGTTAACTTATTTTTAACTCCTGGTGTAATGGTCTCTATGCATTTAATCAATGAGTCTATAATGAAAAATATATTTGAGGGTCTTGAGGGCTGGGTCAAAACTCTTAGTGATGGAGCAGTGTTCTCGTAATTCTTGCTTTTGTAATCATAGGTGAGCACTTAATTAGCTCAACTTCATCCAGGTTTGCCTTCCATTCTGGTCAGTGGAAAGCAGGTAGTCTCGTAGCAGAAATGTGGTTTGTTGTAATAAGTAGGAGAGTTAGAATATAATACTACTACATACAACATCCTTTATAAAGTATTTTAGAAATTGGTTTTCTGTATAAGCATGTGAGAAAGTATGGCAGATTTTTTTTTTTTTAATTTTAGTTTTTAAGATTGTCATCTCTGACTCTGACCCACACATTCAGCAGTATTTGATGCCAAAATTGTTGAATAAGAATGAAGAAGTTTTGGAATTGCCTCATGTTCCTCAGTACCTGCATGTGTTCCATTGCCATCTAGAACACATGTGATGTCTTATGCATTTCTAGAATGGCTTTCATGGCTTAAATGTGTCAGCGTAAGATTACTGTGAGCTTCTACAAAAAGAGACAACAACATATTTAAAGGAAAAGGATAAATTGGCAACAATTCCCATTTTCTTACTTTCATGGGCTGTTCTATGTTCTTGTTTGAGAATTCGCTGTGGTATTTTTTTCAGTTGTTAGATATTTGATAATATTTTAATATGTTACTTGACATATAAAACCCTTGCTGTTTATAGTATATAACTAAAAATGCTTCACTCTTCCATTTTATTTCTGTGTGCTGAATTATTTTATCTTTCCTTTTGCATTAGGAGGTACACGTACTAGAAAATCAGTAGTTCAGTTTTTTATTTTACCATTTCATTAAACAGTTGCCACTGAAATTTTTATGGAAGTTTGCATGTTAGTTGCACGTAGGTAAGTTTACTTCTTTCATCTGAATGTTGCAACAGACTTAGGAAGTCAGTACAGATAGGCAAATTCTTAGAACAAATACAAATGTTCATGGGTGTTGTGCTACATCTTTTAGATGTACATTGTAACTCTCATTGGACTGGCATCCTCCCATATTGGACTTTGAAAATCACCTTTTAACAAAGTTTTCAGAACATTGCTATGCTCAGCTAAAATGAGTTCTGCTGATTTTGCCAATGATTAAACTTAAAGCAGTAATAACTTTTAATGCTAATTTCCCTCCTATAATCAAAAGTCAGTAGAGCATTAACTTTTCATTAACTGACATGTCTCTAATGCAAGTTTGGGTTTTGGTTAAGCAAACACCCACAATCAGTTGTTCAATTAAAGGTTCAATAATAGGGATACAATGGCTTATTTCTTATTTTGGCTCTAATATTACTTCCAAAGGCAACTGAGATTGCTTTTAGTCTGCTTGTCTTCTTGCAGAAAAAAGTGAGATGTAACTGTATGTGTATGATAATGATCCATTTTGCTGTGAGATATTAATTAAATGACTCTCTTGATGAGTAAGTAGTTACAAATGTTACTTAGTATTCCTCGTGTAACAGAGCAATTAGATGTGCGAGCGATCCAGGCATAGATAAATATTATAGTGAAGAAACAGCAATCTCCTTTTATAATTGTGATGCAGTCCTGAATATTTACTGAAGCTTTAAATTTTGATTTGCAAAAAAGGGAGATTTGTTTTTAGGAAGATGGAAAAAAGTAATTTGGTATGTAGTGAGTTTTGTAAACTGTGGAGAACATGTGTGTGCTTACTGTTAAAGGAACAATAGCCATGGAGCAATGAATCAAGGCTATGACATTAATTGCTCTGGTTTTTCTAGACTTAGCCAATTCAAATTCACTGGATGGTTAAAGACTGTACAGTTAGAGAGAAAATGTATTGAAATGTATGTGCAGAAGGATAGCTGCATCAATGTTTAAACTCCTCTATTTTTAAGGACTATAAGCTAAATAATATTATAGTCAACAAAATGGATACATGATAGTGAATACAGCTTTGAGTAAATCCAGGAGAGCTGTGCTCAGATATGTCTTCTCTGAATGTGTGATGTTAACCCAAGCAGCTTTTGGTGTAGTGTACTCCTTATAGTGTGAAAATGTGACTTTATCACAGAATAGGAGGTTCCTGGAGGAGCTTCGGTTCTGAGAACTTCATCTTATGGCACAGTGGATGTATATGTGCATGTGCTTGGGTTCAGGGGGTGAATAATTAATTCACTGAATTCTGGGCTATTATTTGGATACTTAAGCACGGAGGATGTGTATTCACTTCAGTTTTCCCTGTGAGGGTCAAGGTGCTTCTGTTGAGATTATCTGTGTCAAGGAGGCAGCATGCAGAGTTTCCAGCCTCATAATTTACCACCCAGAGCTCTTCCAATAGAGAGCAGCAGTTGGTATCTATGGGAAGCAAGTAACTTTTTTTTTTTTTTTTTTTTTTTTCTCTTAATAAACCTTCTAGAGTTAACAATAATACCCAGCATTAATGTGTTGCTGAGGTAGAAAAATCAAACTCTTAATTGAAAGTTAATGTATCAACAAAACTAGGTTTAGGTAAACTATGTTTACGGTTGTGTAATTTTTAAAAAAATCTGTAATGCATTAACTTTATTTATATAACAGAAAGTGTGTGAGGTGTACCACACTTTTGTTAATATAGACATATTCATAACTAAGACTTTCCTGACTTTTGTGGGAGTGATTTAGCTCATTTTGTTAAGAGTATTTACATACTGTAGGGAAATCTGAGGACCATGAAAAATGTGCAGTAGAAATTCTGTTTTGATTCTTGGGCATGGACACACAGGGTCACCTGGAGAATGGATCTTTGTTGAGAGAGGGTTGTGGCAGAAAACACATCTGGTAATATCAGAAATAGTTCTTTGGGTGTATCCTTTCTGAGTCCTATGCTGTCTGGGGTCCTTTCTAAACTGGGTTCTCCAAAGGCTGACCACACTATTCCCCTGACATCTCTGTTCATTTCACACTTTGTCTGGCTTTCTATGGCTTTCATCACCTCACAATTAAACCAGGCCTGAGCTACTGTGAAAACAGTGTTTTTTACTTTTGAAATTTTTTGTTATTTTCTAAGATGTTATGTTAATTTTTTGTAAAGATTCTTGTTTAGGGTTTTCATTACGGAAATACACTTTTGACACAAGTATCAATTTATGGAATATTCTGTCATACTCAGGAGGGAGACATTCACAACACGCCCTTGTTTTTCAATAAAGAAAAATGGCATATAGCTAGCTTCTCTGAGACATGACACCACAGATACTTAGCTCTTGAAATCTTGTTTATCTTTTAGAGTTACACACTCTCCTAGGATTAGAACTTTCACTTGCTCATTTAGTAATGAAACTTCAACTTATAATAGTTAGGGACTTCACACAGTGTTTGAAGTGCTGCATCTAACTGTTAGTGCTTCATGCAGCTCTCCAGAAAGCAGACTATATGTGAGAAATAAAATGAGAACTAAGCAATTCCATTAAGATATGAATAGAAAGAGTTCATGCCTCAGTCATCTTTTTCTTAACTGACATTATTTTTAAACACAACTCCATTATTCTGGGTCATCTAATCTCGTGAAAACAAATACTTCTAGATTGAGTTCTTTGGTCTTTGACTGACTAATGCTATTGAAATTAGTTTAATGTTCAGATAGCCTAGAAAATATCAGGGGAAAAAACCCAGGTACTTCCTCCAACATAAGAAGGATCTGCTGGAGTGAGTCCAGAGGGCCACCAAGATGATCAGAAGGATGGAGAACCTCTCCTGTGAAGACAGGCTGAGAGAACTGGGGTTGTTCAGCCTGGAGAAGACTCCAGGGAGATAATTTAGTGATGTTTCAGTACCTGAAGGGGGCCTATAGGAAAGCTAGAGAAGGACTTTTTTCAACCACATATTAAAATAGGGCAAAGGGGAACGGTTTCAAGCTGGAAGAAAGTAGATTTAGGATAGATGTTAGGAAGGAATTCTTTCCTGTGAGGGTGGCGAGATGCTGAAACAGGTTGTCCAGGGAAGTTGTCCAGGCTGCCCTGTCCTTGCAAGTGTCCAAAGCCAGCTTGGGTGGGGCTTTGAGCAACCTGGAGTAGTGGGAGGTGTCCCTGCCCATGCAGGATGCTTCGAACTAGATGGTCCCTTCCAACCCAAACTATTCTATGATTGTTTCTGTCAGTGAATTAACACTTGTATAGCTATGAAATTAATTGTTTAGTATCCTCATTACACTTAGAAAAAATATGTTCTCATTAAGTTCACTTGGTGAACATATGTATCTTGCAATACATTTAATGTTACTTACTGTGAGGGAGATTGCAACCCTTTTTAAGGAAATTGGGCAGATTAATGGAATGGGGTGGGTTAGATTGCTCTCCACATGTGTTCCCTAGCATGCCTAGCCCTACTCCTGAATTTTAATTGCTATATGTAAGAGTTTAATTGAGGATGCTCTGTGAAACAACTGGAATAAACCAGGATATAACCTGTGCACTACAGGGGCTGGGCTAGGTGACTGAGCGGGATGCTAAAACAAAGCAAATAACACATGGGACCACCTGTTATGCCTGTGGTCTTAGTCTGCATGTGAACAGTTGCATTTTCAGAAGCTTCCTTGCAGCTGTGTACATATTGATCTGTGGTGAGCTTCAGAAGGTGTTTTGGGGCTGTTCATATGAAATTTCCCCAACATGCTATAGATTGTGGACAGAATCCATGAAAAGAGCAAATTAATAATTTGTCTGATTAAGAAGTAATTTGAATACTGCAACCAGTGAGAGAGTCTGAGTTTGTATTTTTCAGATTCTTATTCTGGCTTTGAATTACCAGTAAAAACAATGAGAATTACTAAGGACTTAATACTCCTGGTACAACTCATTGGCTTCAGTAGAAGGACACATTGCTAAGGAGTTTACTTTGGGGCAGGGAAGGAAAAAAAAAAAAAGCCGAAGACTTAAAAGCTTTTTAAAAAAAAGCTTTCAAAACTGTGTCATATACTTTACAATGGCAATGCTAGACTAGCATTTGATGACTGGTATGCAGTTACTGCAGTTCCACCTATGATGTAAATTGTACTTTTTTATTAACACCATCCTCTCTCTGCCCGCTCTTCCCTCCCACCCCACCCCTGCTGGTGTTGGAGCAGTAAGCACTCAGCATAGTGCTTCCTTAACTTTATTTTGCTGAATATGCATTTAATTAAAAATCAGATTTAGTTGCAATAGCTTCTTATGATTTCAGCTAAGAGTTGCTTTACGAGGTGGGAATAAAATGGGAGTGACACTTTTAATGCTGTATTTATATATTTTTATATAATTTTTATATATTTTTGCTGGATCACCATAGAGCGTATGCTAAACCTGTTTTAATTTACCTGAAAATGCTGTATTTGAAACAGGACTTCCAGCTGAAGAACATGTCCTACCTCAAATGACTTTCTTAAAATAATTAATTTTGGTATAATATTAATTCTAAATAAATTGCTGACTGTAATATAACATACAGTTTTAAAACTTTTACAGCCTTTTTATTAATACATGTTAGTGAAGATTAGAGCTAATATGTTTTGTGTACACTTGTTAATCATGGCCTTTAAAATAGAGGCTGAGCAATAAGCATCTATTGCATAGCTTATGGCAAGTTTATTCTCAAAAGCTATGTTACTGTGTTGGCAGAGATCAACATAACCATTTGTCATTAAATCCTCAAAATTTAAAAGCTGTAGCTGTACATGCTAGGCATTCTCAATGTACAGCACTTATGAGTAGTTTATAGCAGTTTAGAATACTTGCAGCTGAAATCAATATGTATTTGCTATAATGAATACGTTGCCTTCTGGAAGAGAATATTTTAGGGAATTAAGCCATTCTTAATTTTTTTTTTTAGCTTCTAATAATCTTAATCTTTTAAAAGACATAAAAGAAATCATGTTGTTAAATGAATTCCTTAAGGTAGTCGTATTTGAAGGAATCATCTGCAATAAATACTGTGTTCTGTAGAGACGGGCTGCTTGGCTCCCTTCCCAAAGTGAAGTCTTCAAATAATTTATGAAAATAATGAAAGTATAATAATTTGGTGTCCATAATGATGTGTGCTGTGCATGTTGTGTGGCTGTGACAAGTTTGTACTTGTGTACATGGGCTGAATTTACTTCTGTGCACTTAGTCTGTTTCTTTCTCCATCAATGCAGTACCAAAATGGATTTCTACAAAGATACAGCTGTGTTATGTTCTGATTTGTAGCCAATCCAATGATAATGGATTTATACCTACTTTATTTTTAAGGAAGTAAATGTGGCCTTTTACATAAAGACTAAATATATAATTCGTAAGTTCCCCATTACTATACAAATAGCATCTTACTCTGAAACCCAAAGTTCATAGCACTCTGAAAAGTGATGTATTATGTATCTACATTCTACATTGGGGAACTTGAGTCTTGCCCTTTGAACATCTGGAGAGATCAAACAACAGCTCGTCTGGCATGAATGAGAATTTATGTAGCAAAATAAGAATGGGATCAGGGCAAGCAAGATTGCAGATGCCCAGATAATTCTCCTCACCAGTGAGGTCTCCCACTGGTTGGATAGCCAGTGTGTTTGGGAGACTGCAGATCTCGGGATTCCATTCTTCCATGTCCATGGTGGTTTATTTTAGTTTAGCTGGGTGCCTTCCTTAAGTGTCAGTTGCAACACTCCCTCTAGAACTTTCTTTTCTGTAATTATCCATTTACTGTTTGCCCTACCTGAATTTGTTAAATTTACTGAATGTCTGACTAGCCATAAGCTGCAGAAAACCAACTTGGGAACTGAAATGAATAGCAAGAAAACACTCTCACTAATCTTTCTCTCTGACAATTTAACAGACCCAAAAGCATCTACATTACACTCCTGTTTAGGCAGTTAACTTCTGAGTGGTTCCTAAACACTTGGGACCTCCAGCAACAGCAGCCACCTTGGTCAGCAATCCAAGATTTAGACAGATAGTGTATTATTTAGGTAGTGAGACTACAAGCAATTTTTATATTGTGTATGTGATTTAGTGTGTTCTGTGCCAGTTTTATTTCAGACTTAATTCTGGGACATGATGCGCTACAAAGTCCTTTTGGATTTCTGTAACTGTTGTGCTTGGAGCCGTGCTCCTGCTGCAGAATTCCAACAGGAGCAAACATATGGGGATTCTTCCGTCCTTGGCTTGCCCCACCATTTGTTCCACGTTTTAAACCAACTGGTGCTGTACCCAGTGGAGTACATCTGTTACAGTTTATTACTAGAAATCTGCAATTCATTTCAGTTTGCTAAAATAATTCTAATATGCGTGGCCAAGGGTACTGCACTGAACAATTAAAAAAGAGAGTAGGCAAAATTTTGCTGGAGCGTCTGTGATTCAGTATGTACTGCCCAGTTTGGGTGATTTGGACACTCAACAGCCTATAACCAATGAGTCAGATGTGCTCTGACAATTTAGTTTGATCTTCTTGAGAAATTAAAGTAGCAACTGAGATGCTGTAAGTGACATTCCTTATGTGAATGCCCCTGCTCTGTTTTAATTAAGAATGAAATAAATTAGCATTAACCACCACTGAATGCATTTGGTTATCACATCTCGCCTAAGGTATTCAGGTAGGTAACACCCAGAGCAGTCTTTACAGCTGGAATTGCAGAGGTACATCTCATTACACCTTCTAATTCTTCCCAAAAGTCAGCAGCATGGAGGCTGCTAAAATAGACCATAGCTTTTTGAATGTTGTAACCCACTTTTTTTGTCAGGCAAATCTGGGCTATGTACTGGGCTATGTTGTTATTCGCAGGTAGAATTTTCAAGTAGGCAAGATTTCTGTTTTGTGGGAAAAATGGATTACTGATCAGTCCAGAGTAAGCATGAAATAGTTTATTAGAACTTGACTCCTTTGCATAAAAAAAAAAAATTAAAAAAAAATCCCATAAACATCAGCGCAATAAAATCTTAATGCAATAGAATAGGTTACTTTTTCATCATTATCACCTGTGCCAGCAGACTTTTAAAATATATAATATTCATTACCCCATCATATTCACAGAGACAGTTCAGCCTCCATTTCTGTAAGTCAGTCTCACATCTTTTGATACATAGTAGCAGGATAAGCACACCCTATTCACCACAGTGGGGAAGTACAGTGCTAAAATAAAGGTTTTTTGTTTTGTTTTTTTTAAAGAAAACTTACAAAACCAATCCAGGAGTTACAACCAATATGCCTGTTTTTGTTCTCCATCACAGACCTGAGTCTGGATCTGTCACTTGCACTCTGTTCACACTCACCAGTTGCATTAAATGAAGTCAGTTTTGCTACAGAAATCTGTCATTTGCTTGATGTGAGAAAGAGATTGGCTTCCAAAAAACTAATTTAATTTTTTGAGTTATGCTAGCATAACGAAAGTCATTACAAACTTCATTCTGCCTGTGTCATCAGACCACCGCTGTCATTTAAAATTACAACTAAATTTCCAACATTTGTTTGAATTCTTGCAAATAGAAGTACTGTAAGAGAAATGAAGTTAACTTATCAGCTCACTAGGCATAGAAGCATGTTCCTGTGAAGGAGAATTTAGTTTTTACAGAAAGGATGAAACATCCAGAAATAACCTACATTAGTTTAAAATATTTCTGCATGTTTTGCTTTACAAGTGTTACTTAGAGTAAAATAATGAAGCAAAATTGTGTATTTTTGTATGCTGTATGTAACAAACACCCAGGGGTGAAAACCACCGTCATGGCCAATAAATATAATTTTGTTCTTTAGCAGTCCTAGAAATGTCTTTAAATATTCAAAATCTAAGTGTTGCAGACAATAGAAATCTAAACAAATTAATATGAAGTTTGGCTATAATATTGCTAATTGTGTTTTGGGTTTGCTTGCCACTGTAAACATGTGTGTGAGGTTTGACTTAAGAGGCTTTCAAATTTTTTGAATTTTTTTGTCTGTATTTTATTATTTTCTGTTCTCTTTTTATAGAACATTCTGGCTTTAAACCCACGAAAACAGAGGAATGCAACTCTTCATTCAACTGCAGCAAAGAAGCAAGTCAAGAAACAATGGAAGAGGAATTCAGACAAAAACTGCTCAGTAAGTGCACATTTATTGTTGCATGTGGAACATGCAATAATCATTGAGGCTGAAATCTCAGTTGCATGAGAAGTTAAAATTTTGAGTTTCTTATGTTGTTCAGTAGCCAAATTTGGCTCTTAGGTCTTTTCCAAAGACACAAAGTAATTTTGTGTTGAGCTATTTACTTTTCAGAACCTAGGACATGCCATACCTTTCCCCTTTTTTATAATTTAGTTAATCTTTTTCCCCTTTGGCAGAGGAATCTGATCTCTCTCAAGTATCAAGTGGTCTCACAGCTGGCCGACCACCTCCTGAGCCTAGCAGAGCCACTTGCTCTTTCTGGGTAGCCAGTGGCAGATGCCTCTTCTCTACCCTGGTGGGATGCTGCCCACTTGCTCCTTTTATTTCTCTTTTCCAAGAATATCACTGGGTAGAGCAGCACTTCACTATCATTTCTGAGACTTTTAATTGTGATTTTATTTCGGTTCAGAAATAGGGGAACCCATCATATAGAATCATAGAATGTCAGGTTGGAAGGGACCTCAAGCATCACTTGGTCCAACCTTCTAATATTATTGTTTATATGATATGTCTCAGCACCCCATCAAGCTGTACATGTGTGTCAGCACCCTGTCCATATATACCTGTCTTACATACTGTGTGTATATAGAGAGCTACCTAGATATGTGCTATATATACATGACCACATATATACACATAATTTATATATAACTGCATAAAGCCTAGATTTAAAAAAATAGCTCTGGATTCTAAATTGTGTGTTGTATTTTTCAGGAAATAGGCAGTTTTAGAATAAATATTTTTTCATTATTAAATGTCTGTATTCTGTATTTTTGCCATTAGATACTATTTCTTCTCTAGGCATTTAGATTCCTGGTCTCAGTATGGTGTTTGACTAATCCTATCAGATTTTGTTGTCTCTGATATCTCATCTGATTAGAATGTTTGTAGTGTTTTATACTGTCTTCCTACAGATTCTCTTAGTATAAATTCAGAAGTCATTTAGGTATAGTGCTGTGACTTCATCCACAAACTGTTTCCTTCTGGATAAAATATTATGGTGTCTTTTCATAGTTTTGTCGAAACATTTTCTTTTACTACCTAGGAAAATTAGGGTTTGATAGTTGATATTTGTTTATTATTAAAAAAACTCACAACAAACCAACACAAACCAAACCAAAACCCCTGTAAAGTTCCTATTTTTGTCAAAGTCATGTAATCCAGTATGACCAACAAATATTTGCTGGGAGGAGCAACCAAAGGAATCAGCATTTCAACCATAATCTAGTATGTTTTCATTTCCATAAAATATTTATTTGGCTTTTATCTTTGCATTCTTTTAAAGCTGTCTGATGCTGCCTTTGCAGAATTACTGTTGGAGGGAAGGTGGGAGCATGAAAATACAAAACTAATTAAATTAACAGCCCTCAAAACTCTGAACAAAAGCTGCATCTGCTGAGGCATGCACACAGTGACTTTGTAATGTCTAATACACTTCCAGATGGCAGACTTACATATTTCTTCAGAATAATTACACAAGTGAAATTTTAACTCCTAGCCTGCTCTCTGAGACTCTTTGGGTTGCCTGTTGAGTGAGTCCTGAAGTGGAAACTGAGTGTCAATATCTTTCCTCAACAGTGGAAAAAAGGAAGGTTCAATTATGCTTTCAGTGAGGGCTGTTGTTTATTTATTGTATTAGCAACCAAATTCTGCTGTGAAAATGATTTGTAGGTGTAATACCAGTCAGCTTTCCTTCAGAAATTTTAGCTCAGAGATTGAGATCAGAGTATGTAAACTCTATTACTGAGTCACTCAGTATCAGTTCTAAACATTAGCATTAACATTGGTTTCTTCTGAGTCATGCCAAAAGATGCCACTAGTCTCTCTGAAGAAAAAAAGTTTTCTGTTGGTCAGATGAAATTAAAATTAGAAGAGTTTTGAGATGCTAATAGTAAATTAGTAAATTTAGTCATTGTAAATCTTGGAGAAGAAACAAAACTGTAAATCATACTAATTAATCAATTTACAGATAAAAGTAAAGCAAAGAAATGAACTGTGAATGCTGTGAGGACTCACTTTGATTTCAAAATTTTCCTAGGTAGTTTAAGATTGTATAGACATCCGATTTATGTTTTTATTTATGATTTCCATCTCACTATAATTCCATTTCTCTATGTATTTTTTGCTTGCTGACATTTAAATCACAAACTTGATGGGTGTGCATTGTGTGCATTTGCATTACACACAGCACACTGAATTCCTCACTTTATGAATAGCATTAGGGGACAAGTTCTGCTTTTACCTGGTAGATGTGCGGGTTCCTTATTTAATGAAATTCACCTCCGCAATTTTTATGGATTGACTTCCCAGTGGAGAACTCAATGGGATATTGTGGTCCTTTCTAAAATATTATTATTGTAGCCTTTTTAAAATAATGAACACTTGAAGGTACCTACTAAGGATAGATGAGAAGATGATACAAACCCACCTAGGTATTCAGACTTTCTTCAGCTTCTGCATTTAGAAATAATGGTAATAATTGCTCCAGATGGAAGAGTTGGAAGTATTTCAAGGAGAGAAGAAAGATGAAAAGGAAATGGGGTTTAGATTGGTTTGTAGTTAATTGCCATAGCCTGTAACAGTATTGATTTTCTGGCATTAGTAGCATTGTTCTTTACCCTTACATTTGCTAAGCAAGATCAGCATTGTGCCATGAGAGCCTCTCTTCATTGAAAAAAAAAAAATGCTCAGCTGTTTTTTGCGGGGGCATCACTTTTGGGCAAGAGTCCTTATTAAGTGTTCTATCATTCTTTCCAGCAATTAGAGAGACTCAAATTCTTCACCTTGTCTTTTTCTGTGCAACATTAAGGTGCAACTACTAGATTGCTCTATGCTAATGGTGGGTAGTGTGATTTGCAATTCATTGCAAGATGTATCAAGTTGCTCTCTAAATTGAAAGGACAAGGTTGCTCCCTAAAACAGTAGTAAAAGTTACCTAAAAACTTTGAACTTCTTTTTACTTGGATAGTATTTCTGTAGCTGTCACTGCTATGTATGAACATTCATAAAAAGGAATCCTTATTTTTTAAAAAAAGGGGTTTGTAAGGACCTCTTGGTTACAAATGTCCAAGCTGTCACAGAAAAAGCTGTAAATAAGATGATTCTTTCTCAGCTATATTTGTTTCTCTAAATATTGCCTTCCAGTGAGATGGGAAAATGCCACATGATTTTTGTGCCAAATCATGTATCACAGGTACAGAATAATCAAGTTAGTAGCTCACAAAAAAAAAAACAAACCCTGATGGGTTGAAGCAGGAATAGTGCAAATTGCAGACAAGCAGATAATAAACCCAGTTCACCCAAGGTCTGAAATCAGAAACCTTAATTGAAGAAATATTTTTCAGTTAATAATTTGGCCATTTCCAGACACTGATGAAAGATTATATATTTATAAAATTAAAAATAATCCCAAATATTGTAAAATAGAGAACACTCATTAAATGAATCAACCCCATTATCTTTATAATCTAAATGTATAGTTTACCTTTGAAAATATTTATTTTTGTCTTCATTGCATATGAATATTCAAGTTTAGCTCTTTTCTGAATGAATATACAATGGCAGATGTCTCTCTAATCGCTGCTCTATTCAAACATTAATTGGTAGAACATATGTAGAATTCTACCAGTCTGAATAGGTATAGGATAGCAGCAGTCTTTTTAATCACATCACTATTCAACTGCTAATTGGTGTGATGATTAAGGGACATTAGAGGGAGCACTTTGACATCTGATTCTTTGAACTGATGTCTGCTCAGGCTGCACTGCATTCATCGTGGCCAGACTGATTTCTTAAATAAAACGCTCTGATTCCCGAATATGGAAAATAGTGCATTAGGATCTATTGAGGTGATTAGGGAAT
The DNA here is from genome assembly GCF_036169615.1 of Heliangelus exortis. NCBI lineage: Eukaryota > Metazoa > Chordata > Aves > Apodiformes > Trochilidae > Heliangelus > Heliangelus exortis. Next base: position 18,632,583 of record NC_092429.1, on the reverse strand, counting down.
TTGAGAATGATTCTTTTATTTAACTAGTGATTGACTGTATATGCACAAACTATTCAAATGAATTATACATGGAATACTGAGTATCAGAAAGAGCTGAGAAGTAACATCAAGAGATTTTCTCTTTTCTCATAGTGTCAATAATTAAATATTAATACACATTTTAAAATGTACCAGTTTAATCATTTAGTAGTCAAATTCATTCTCATGCATTTTTTAGATTAACTAATTACTCTGCATTTTCTCGTATCGATACCATATGCTGGCATTTATAACCATTCCACTGCAATAAAGTGGTTTACATGTTTATATATGATATCAAATACTTGCTCTAAAAATGCATATAATCATTGAATTTTCTGTTTTATTTGGTTTCAATGTCTTAAGATCTTTTCATTAGAATATCTCAATAGCTCCTAACTTGCCTGACTCTTACAGATTTGTACTTTTATTCACGTTTCTGTGTATTGAATTGTCAATACTAGCAACTTATGCCACATCTGGGTTTTGGTCCTCTGCAAGAGATTCCTTCTTGCCTTGATGCCATTCCTGAGTGCTGTACAAAACCACCTCTGACCTCTTAATTTCATCAGTTCAGAGTTCTTCATGTTTGGTGTTCTTTAGATTTGCTGTAGAATTACTCTTCCTCTTATAGAGCAGCACTCAACAAACATATCTAGTTCCAGGTGTGTTTCTGATCTTAACCATTTCAAAACCAAAGGGTCTCATAGTTGCAAATTGTTTGGCTTTACACATATGTATGAAAAATGAAAAATACTTTTCTGTTCCAAATGCTGAATTCTAGGTAAGTCTGATCAACTCATTCCCTTTCATTAAAGCTGAGCACATCATAGAGCAGAGGTATAACCAGAAACAATCTCCACTGTTACCTTGCATCTTTTTATTTCCTTTTAGATGTTGTTTTCTATATGTGTACTTTCCTGTGGGTATTGAGTAGAGATCAAGGTGCCTTCTTGTGGTGTTGTATTGGAAAAGAGAATAAATAACAAGACTAGCTTATCTTTTTCAGCCCCTCTACTCCTACTTTTTTCTTTCTTTTGTAAGTCATTGCCTATACTGAAACCTATACTGCTCTTTCTCTCCTCTTGTACTTTCACTATACAAGGTATCTTGTATAGTGAAAGCCCCATCTCTGTTCTGTCAAAAATCTATAAAATGAAAAATGATCATGAGAAATTGTAAGTTTTTGAACATTGTGTCTTGGAGAAACCTTGGTTAGCCTGTTTGTAATTACTAACTTCACACCTACTTATATTGTCAAAGTCCTGGAAGACATCTGCTTACTAGAAGTGAAAAGAGCTCAGTGCGAAGGAATTAGTGTAGTTTGCTGAATGATGTATTTTAAGCAGGGTAGGTAGCACTGTCTAATTTTAAATTGCACTGAAATGTTCATTACAGGACCCTCTTTGCAGCTTGTCTGCAACTTTGCCATATATTTGGGCATTTTTTTTTTCAGAGCACCAGTGCATCAATTGTTTCATGCATATTAAAAATCAGTCATATGTGCAGACCAAAAAAAACTTCCTGGATTTAAGTATGAATGAACAAGTCTGGCAGAAAAAAATGGTTTTGATCTTTTAGCCAGTCTGATTGCATATTTCAAGAAAACCCCAACACATTAGCATCCTGATGGTTTGAAGCAAGAATGCATGACAGGCTATGGATTGAAAAATTATGCAGGTACATCAGAACATTTCTATACCAATACACAATCCTCAGGTGGAGAGCAGTTATCTGTGTCATCACTCACTTCTCCTTAGCTTACTGTATTCAGTATTCTTTGCTTACAGTAGTGTCTTGGTTTCAGGAACTCTTAAAGTTTTGGTGGTGCATCTCAGGAATAATGGGACTTTCAACATGATAATGTTGAAAATAAATAAAAAGTGGATAGTAGCCAATCCAATATTGGTATCAGAAATAATGATTTTCACAGTTGCTAGGTACTCCTTGGTACAAGAGCCTTCCTTATAGCTTGTCTACTCCATGTGGATGAAATGGGAACGGGTGGGTGGTCCAGTCTCTAGAGCTCTGATGTAGCCATGTTGAAGTATATTCCTTTTTAGTCTTTCTGGCTGTGTGCCTGTGCGGGCAGTTCCAGCTGTCTTGAGAAAGCTACACCTATCACGTTTTCAATTTATGTCCTAAATTCTGACCCTTCAGATTGGCTTGATTATCAAATTCTTATCTTGCCTTTTAAAATAATTAATATCTCTTCCTTCCCTGTTTCTCTTATTCCACCAAATGTGATTTGGTAAAAACCATTAGCACATTCTTCATTTCTGTCTATCCAAATCACTGGTGTCCTGAGTAGATGGAGTATCTTCATGTAGCTCCTTTTTCAGTTTTCAGTAAGCTGTGCACTCATTGGGTATTCATTTTATATAGAATACATTTTTAATTGTCTTATGTAAGTGTGGTAAGGAATACTTATAAAAAAAAAAGTACTTGATTATTCACATAACACCATTTACTCGTGGCACATGACACTATGCATTCTCTAAAGGAAAGAAAGGAAGATAGATTTAACTTTTTTTAACATATTTTAAAAATCACATTGTTTTTAATAAATGTACTCCAGTTTATCTCATGGGAGATATAATGGTTATTTTCACTCCCTCTTAATTTTTCCCTTAAAAAAAAAAAAGAAAAGAAAAAAAAGAAAGAAAAGAAAGAAGAAAGAGAGGAAAAAAAAGAAAAAAAAAAAAAAAAAAAAGAAAGGAAAGGAAAAGGAAAAGAAAAGGAAGAGAAGAGAAGAGTCGAGTCGAGTCTCTTCTGGCTTTTCAGAACATCAAGGCCTCAAATTCTTTGGGTGCAATTGATACTGGGCTGTGGCTTGCTTCAGTTAGTTCCTTGATGGCTCAGTGATATATGAGCTGCACTTGTCTGATAAAAAAAAAAAAAAAAAATTATCCCAAGCCTCTTTTTTCCATCCTCAAGCCTGCAATGTCATGTTCTTGTTTGAAATAATACTTTTACTAAAAAGTTTTGGCTCTACCATTCCATCTTCAGAAAGAGGTCAGGGAAGGCTGTGAATAATTCAGTTCACTGTGCATCATTTCTTATTATCACTCCTTTCCTGTACATAAAATGTACTTCTCTCTATTTTCTTCTACTCATGTATATAGAACCTTTTTCTTCCTACTTTTTTTATCTTCCTTGCTAAATAAAATTTGCTTTAGATTTCTGATTTTATTCCTACAGATCTTGTGCTTTTTATTTAAACTTCTGCTTTTCTTTACTGTTCAGTATATATTTCAGGAGACATACCAACCTCATCCCTGAGTCTATTGAAATGGTATCTTCTAAAGTTTACTGTTCTCATTCTGTTACTCTTACAACTTTCTGTACATGGATTTGATTGTAATCCTATTAGGCATTGCAAGACACTTCAGCTTTTTATGTGCAGCCTGGAAAACCACAGATCCTAATAATGGTAGGGGGCAGGTATTCCTTCATGTGATATTTGCTAAACTTTGTTAGTAACAGTCATTAAATCAGAAATGCTAACATAAAATTTTAGGTATTACCAACTCTTCAGGTATTGGGCTGAATGGAATTTATCCTTGAATTTAATATATGGGAGAAGTCAGAATAGATAATCACAGAATGCAGTTTTCATCAAGCTTCTTTTTGTTGCTAATTTAATATAAATACTATTGAAAAATAACAGATTAATTTTATTTTATTAGTTTATAAGACAAACTCAGAACTTAGGAAAACTATTGAGATCTCTGAACAGAATTAAACAGCTCAAAGACATGAGTTTTGAGGAAATTTTTATTAATTCAAGTATACAAAAGTTATCTGGAATTTGCATCCCAGTTTGTAGAGAAGGGTTTCAGCCTGAACTGGAAAACAACTTTGAAAACAGTAGTAAAAGCATAAGCATAACCCATAAGGAGTTGAAAAAATGGGATTTGATGGGCAAAGCAGCAAGTACAGAGGAAAAAATGAGAACTTTCAAAAGTCAAGTTGAGTCACACCTGGCAAAAGAAATTAAAACAAATAGTAAAAGGTTATTCAGCTATATAAAACAAATAGTAAAAGGTTCTTAAGCTATCTAAATTAAAAGAAATAAATGAACAAGGAAAGGCAGTGTGACGATCAGATTAAACATCCCAGATATTGTCTAAAATCCTTGTAAATTGTTGCTCTAGTTTCAGTAAAATGGGAGTTAAACAAGAGGTGGCCAATGGGCAGACAAGTGAAGAAATGGAAATTGTCCCAGATGGGCCAGACAGAAAACTTGAAGGATTTAATCTCTGAATTCAAAGGGACAGAAAGTGTCTATAAAAATATCACCAAAAAAAAATATGTGAAATTACAGGCCTAAGAGTAAAATAAGGTGTAAGTTAGGGCACTCAATTAAAGAACAGCTGATGCTGTTTCTGCATGTTAGAAGATGGAGAATTCATAGGCAACTGTGAAACTGTTGGTTTCATAGGCAAAGGTGAAACTGTTAACCTTTCCTGTCAGCAGCATGCTAAACTTGGACAAAAATTTTAAAGCAAAGGTTTATTACATTATGGCAAATATAAGATGGAAGAAAACATATTGGGCTTTCCAGTTGAGAACAGATCAGTAATGTGCTGACAAGGCTTTCTTTCTGTTATTTGGCCAATTAATAATGAAGTATCATCTGCTTGGATTGGAACAGTAACTTGGATAAGGGACCAGTTAGAAAATGAGAGTGAGTAGCACTTAAAAAGAGCCTCCAAACTTTGAGCAGAGCTTTTTGAAGGATCAGCATTCAAATTCATACCATTTAATGATCTTGATGTAAATGTTAGGAGGATGCTTCAAGAAAGTTGACAGGCACTGTCAATGCAGAAGGAACTAGAATATCATAAGAGAACTGTGTGACACAGGAGTTTAAAATAATAATAAAAAAGGTAAGAATAAATTTAATAGTGGAATTAGGAGGCTGTAGAGCCAATAGCTGAGGATAAGTATGACTAGGAGCTTAAGGGATGGAATTATGAGAGAAGATGATTAATACCAGCTGATCACAGGATGATGGTTCCATCAGCTAGATGAGAAAATCAAAGTGAGAGCAAGAGAGGAATTCTGATCACCCAAGTTACCACTTCCAGTCTTCTATACACTTCAGTGTTTTGGACCATAAGTGTCTGATGTACCATGCTTAAGTTATTCAACAAACTTTCTATGTCAATTGCTACTTTTAATAGGGAATATTCGTAGTATGTAGAATAAATTGCTTTTAAGTCACATCAGATACTGTAGTAATGAGTGTCATTGAAATGTTCATGGGGAAAAACAGTTCTGCCTTCTAGTAAGGCTTTGAATAGTGTGCAGTAAGACCACACACTAATCTCAGATGTTGAAAGGCTGTTGATTAGGTGAGCTCTGTTCTGAGTAAGGCAGCACTTCTATGTAAAACCACGTGTGATCATATGATTACAAGTGGTGTTTTGCTGCATATGTGAAAGGGGCAAATCAAATTAAGTTTTCAAACATCAAACTTTTTAAAGGCATTTTTAAAATTAAGTGCTTAACTTTGGAATGCCTTTGTTTATTTTATAGTGACCTGTCTTCTATGGATTTAGCTATATTCTCCAACCAACTGTATGCTCATGTCAGCCTTTTATTTCTATAGACATTACTGTGGGAATGAGGTTAAGAAACTGGGATTATGTACCTGAGTATTAGTTTCTGTCCTTTGTTTACCTATGAATTGTTTGTGTTTTTTCTTTACTACCTGGTGTTTTGTAGGTGACAGATGTAGATTGATACTGTTAAATATTTCAGGTTTGTTCTCTGACGTGTGTACTTTTCACCTGCTACTGATACTCTGCTATGCAGACATCAAAAGGCTTTGAGGCTGACCTAGCTGTGTTAAAAATTCCCAGGTAATAACACTGATGTTGGTGCCCTTCAGAAAGCTTCATGTTAACTGAACATTTTCTCCATTCTGTGGGGCTTCATCATAGGTTGGTCCTTAGCAGAAGTATACTTAATATCTTTAAGGTTTTAGTCCCTTGTATAAGCGTTATTTCCATCCCAAAATTGAAAAGACTTTCTCAGAAGTTGCCATTGGCTGTTGGAAGTAGTTTTTCATTGCTGTGGAGTTAAAAAGCATGGTCAGGGATACTAGATTAATATCTGCCCTCTTGAAACATTCTAGCTATTGCTGAATCATGGAGGCTTTGTAAGGTATGGTCTTAATTAGCATTTGTTTCTAGCTTTTGAAAATTAGGCCCAGCATATGTTTGTTTTAAAAGAAAAGAGGGAATCAGGAAGAAGCTTTACTTTCTCTTCTGTCGCATTTGAAGTAATTAGAAATAAAAATTTTTTTTTCCTTAAGATTGGAGCTATAAGATCTAGGAAAAAACTTTCTTAACAATCCCTTTCTTAATAATCCTATTGCATTTCTGGCAATGCTTGGACCATTTTTCCTATCCTATGCAGTGTGGAGAATATGTACTGTTTTTTCTTCAGTGTAAAGCAACTTTGCAAGAGTGTAAGAAATCAGTGAATTTCAGCTAGTAATGAATACACAGTTTCTATTTAAGAACTGGGTGAATTTTAAACAAATTTTAATTACATAAGAAGTATTGTTTATATTCTGTTTCTCAAATATTGTAGCAGTAGTAGCATTAGTGAACAGAAATAATAGAGATGCAGGAGTTTTACAGAGTACATGAGAGACACGGGGACATCATGCATCAGAATATGTGGCCATTTCTTGTGCTGTAAGAGTAGCCCTATTGTTGGCTCTTTCTCTGGAGTGTTTCTTCCTCATTTATATTTTCCTCTGCATTTATTTGCTAGTGAACAGACAAACAATGTGAGAAGGATCTTGCATATATTTGTAGCAATAAGTCTGAAAATCTCTGTTGCCACCAGGGCTCTAGAAAAGCTGTGGAGAGGTACAGGGTGTTGCTAAGCAACACCGCATGGCCACAGATAGTATTTTTCTTTTATTTATTCTTCAGTTTGAGTGTGTCCTGCTTGGAGCCATTTGGGTAATAGTTAAGCAAGCACATAGAAATCAGAAAGCTGCAGGAGCTGAATAAAGGAATGCAATCAGAAAAAATAAGAAAGAAAAAGCTGTGACACATAATGAAACAGACCAAGAGACATGAAATAATTATTAAGCACTAGGGGAAAAAAGTAAGCAAGCATGGGAAATAGGAAAGGGAAAAAAACCCCAAACAAATAATGAAGGAAAAAAAACCCCAAACACCGGAAGGGGAAAGATTTAGCACTACTGAAGGAAAATGAAAAATTGAAAGCTCAAACAGTGTATGCACAAGGGAAACATGAAAACTGCTGCATAAGAATAAGAATTAAAAAGCAGTGATAAAAATGTCTTTGAGAAGCAAAAGGAGAAATTTGGTAATCATGTTAAAAGAATAATGATTTTTGTTTCTTTTTGCAGTCACCGTTCTTTTTCCTTTAGCTCTGTTTGCACAAATGCTATTGTAGTGGTGACACTTTGGAGATGAGGACTGATTTAATAAGTCCGATATATTTTCTGGAGAGGAAAAATAATTTAAAATAAGAGTTTCAGTGTTCTTTAGAAAATATTCAGTGTGTATGTTTGAAAATAGTGTTTTCAAAACTGGGTTATTGCATTTAATTCTAAAATGTGGAGCTACTTCTAGACTTGAGAAGAGAGACTTCCTCACCCATGTGAGGAAAATGCTGTGACAAAGCCAGCCCTGCTGAGAGACCCTATTTTATTAGCTCAGGAGCTGTGTTACCTTGCCTGAATGTCCTGAGAAACAGTGAGACCTGAACAAGACTTCTTCAAAGAGTGCTAAGCCTACCTCATACCAATGAGCCTTACATTGCACTTCTCTTCTGCTGAGTCTTGGCTCCATGTGTCCCTGCTTGCTTGGGAATTGCTGAGAAGGTGTTTGCCTGGTGCTTTGGGGCATGCTTGTGTTGCTCACCTCAGCTTGAATGTAGCAGCTTTTAAGGGGCTAACAAGAAGTATAGAGCAGTCTGAGCTGTCTGGAGGCAGGCCACAAGGTTTTTGGGGAAGAAAGCTATTCAGGCTGAGACATGAAAGCTTTGAAAGAAGTGAAAAACTTGCAAAGAAGACAGTAAATGAGACCCAGAACCAGAAGAGTGCATAGTGCCATACTGAAGTATCGGATTGTGAGATGTTTTTCTCTCTAAGGTAGTAAATGGAACTGAGACCTGAGGCTATGTGTTTATCCTGGATGATGTTTTCAAGCTGCATCTGAATAAACAGTGTTACAGCAGCATTCTCCTAATGCTTTTTCTGATGCTTACTGTGAAAAGAACTTTTGTGAATGCCCTGCTGACAAATGTACCAACACATAAACCCTGTTCATTTCTGCATAAAGGAAAGTCCTCGTTCTTGGTGTTACTTACAGAAATGAATCCGATACCATTTATTCCCTTGAATTTGTATTGGGAGATTCTAACACTCATTAAAAATGTCTGGCATCTTGTTCGAAGAAAATTACACTTATTTGAGCAGTTTTCCCTCAGTTATATGTCTGTGTGTCTATAACTAGATTACATAACAGATGGTCATAACTTTGTAGGATCTGTAACCATTGTAATAGCCCCATACCTGTGATTTTCTGAATATTTTTTGAGAGGGAGAAAAATATTCTGCAGCAGCAGTGTTTGTACTCTCCTACTTTGTTGCTCCCCCTACCCCCAAGACTCGACCAACCACCTCCTTACCAATGGGTCTAAGCTTTCATTTTTACTAACTTGGCTCGATGTGTGATATTTGAAGATATGCAATTGTGTGGGCTATGAAGTATGGTAAGGAATTCATATAAATATAGTTTTCACTTTTTAAAATATCACAAATGAAAAAAAAGAAAGACATCAGGTTTTCCTTTGACTCAGTAATTTTAGATGACAATTAATATAAAATGTATTAGAACACTTGGCTTTCCTGAATGTCTCAGTACAAGGACATTTCTTTTGAGTCTTAAAGAAAATGGAAATAGAGGAGAAATTGTAGCCTAGGTTTTTTCCCAGGGATATGCAAATTGTCAACTCACTTGCATGGTTTCTCATGGCATGTTCTGTTGTCATCTACAGTTACTTCAGAGTCGAGATTTAGTTTAAACTACAAGAGCTGAAATAATATTTTGTTGGTATTTGCATATGATGCTCATAGTTTATGAATCAGCTTCATATGACTTTTAACTCAAATCATTCTAGAGTTTTTCGTGAGGAATGATAGGGATGGAAAACCTGATACAAAGTGCTAGCATGTAACACAACTGCATTGGGTTTTGTGGTACAGAGCAGTTTGTATGCTATTGGCTGCAGCCATTTTTCCTAATTTACTGTTTTCATTTGGGTAAATGGTTCTTAAGTAAACTTTGTATTTTCAGATATTTCTCTGAAAATATCTAGAGTCAATTTCATATTTGGCTTTGCCTTTGATAAACACGTTTTAAATATACGTTTAACTGTCACATTAATAAATTTGGTTCATTGCTATGCAAGTCATCTTTTATGGTGAAATACAGATTTTCTGATATCATAATAAACCAGATTGGAAGTGCATATACTCTTTCCTTGGTAATTTACCAACTCAGAGGGATCTGACTGGCATCTTAATAGTACTTTTTGTAGAATTGGTTAATTTTTTTTGAAAGAAAATTTGGAGGAAGAATGCTCCTTTATGAAGACTTAGCCAGCGAGTAAAGTGTCATATAGCCACATATTTTTGTGTCAAGAATATCATCGTTCACAGGCACTGAAGCATTTTTCATGCAAAGCTGTCACTGCTTCTTCTACTAAGCTAAGCAGAGGATGGGATTTTTCCCACCGCTCTTGCAGGGTAGAAACTTGAAGTCCAGAAGTCATAGATCCTGCAGTGTTCTGTGTACTTGAGTCTAGCCAAGCATGAGTCTTGGTACTGTCACCAGTGCCTTGTTCATTGGGCTTATGTTTAGCATCTTTTCAGGCTCTTTCCATTTAAAGGCTATTTTATATAAGTCATTTAGATGTTGTAGAGAATTAGGATTACAGAGTTTAGAACAGGAAATGTGTTTTAGCTGGTAGGTATGTTTCTGTAACTGTCCACAAAAAGGCACAATCTGTAGAATTAGGAGTTAAGGACCTTGGTAGGACTTTGCTGTTGTGGTTTAACTCTGTCTGGCAACTAAGCATTGCTGCTTACTCATTTTTCCCCAGTCAGTGGGATGGGGGCAAGAACTCTATGGGCAAAAGGGTGAAAACTCATGGGTTAAGATAGAAACATAGAGGTAAAGAAAAAGAAAAGAAAATAGAGGTAAAGCAAAAGCTGCATATGCATGTAAAGCAAAATAAGGGATTCATTCACTGCTTCCCATAGTCAGTCAGGTGTTCAGCCATCTCCAGGAAAATAGAGCTCTGTCACAGCTAACTGTTACTTGGAAAGATAAGAGCCATAACTCTGAATCTCTCTACTTCCTTCTTCTTCCCCCAGCTTTTTATCACTGAGCATGATGTCATGATAATTTCTTTTTATTCTTCTTTAAAGGGTTAGACTGCACTGTTTCAGGATGGTGTTTAAACATTTTATTTTGATGTTAATTTTTAGAAGCTCTTTTAAATTTAATAATTATTAAGCTTTACGTGAAAAATAAGTGAGATCTTGCAAGTTGGTACTCTCATATATGTGGGTTTAATTCTTTCAATTCTTGGTCATCCAGCTTCTAAAAAAAGGTGGAGCTACTGTGTATGTGATTTTTCTTATGCTCTTTGTTGAAGGTCAGGAACATAATCTGTTCCTTAGGAGTACAGTTCTACCTGCATTTTAAAGATTCTTTTCTTTTTTTCTTCTTCCACGTTATGAGCTCTGTAAATGTTAATTCACAATATGAGTCTGGTCTTTACCTACATACTCTCATTTTATTTAATCTCAGTGAGTCAAGGGGATATTTGCCTAAGCAGAGTAAGGAGTCTCAAGGGGAAAGCAAACTAGGTTGAGGTATGGCAAAGTACTGGGATGGGATGGAGTACAACATTTAGGATTTTTCTTTTCTTACTTTATTTAGTTTTATTTTCACTGTCAATGGAAAACAGTATATTTAGGAATTCTGTGTAGGGCCTGTGTCTCTTTACATAGGCTTCATGCCCTTAAAGAATTAAATTGTAAATTCATACTATGTGTATTGGAGAATTCAGCCATCAAGAATGGGACCCAGATAGGGTTCCTCTAATAGGAAAAAGACAGCACTGAAGACAGATTTTAAAAAATATCTAGATCTTGCTTGTCATATTCTAAGAGATGATCAGTAGCTTGTTGCCAAGTCCTTTTATTCGACTACTGATCAAATTTAACGTTCATTCTAGGAAGAGAAGGAAAAAAGTGGGAGAGGCAAAGATTTTCCTTCCTTTTTGTTCTTCAAGTTTTCTCTGTGTTTTAAAGCTGTCACATGGGGAGGAGTATTAAAAAATGGCCTCTCTATTGGAATCACCTGCATTCTCTGCACCTTTATTATGGCCAGCTGTGCCTCTGCTATCTTGCATATCCTTTTTAGCTTTTTATTCTTGTATTTTGACATCTTTAGTCTACTATTCATTGTGTTGTGTATTTGGTCCTTTCAGAATGTATTTTCTCATGTTCCCTGTGTTGCTACTATCTGATGTGTTATCCATTGCCAAAACTTGTGGTTTCTGCATCTGCTCATACAACAGCAGGTTGAATGCAAGCAAGATACCATACCCTTATGTGAACATGAAGACTTCTAAATTTGTCACCTAAACTTTGTGTGTGAAACAGCATGATAAGGAAGTTAATAGGATGCCATCTCAGATTGGAGTAACTTCTGCAGTCTTGGTGATATTGCAAACTGAAGTGTTCTGTATGTTTAACAAGTAAATAAGTTTTATATAAAGCCTGTCTGTAAGGATTAAATGCAACATACTTAAAACTGGGAAAACTAAGAAAAAAAAAAAATCCAAAATTGTCTGCTTCCACTTCAGAATTCACAGTTATCTTGATAGTACTTCTGGTAATTAGAAACAAAAAACACACTTGCAGATTCAGAATATACCTTGTGCATTGGAGTTTTCTGGTATCAGTCCTGTTTTAGCAATATGTTTCTGCTTGTGGGAAAAATGTGGTACTTATGGTTGAATTTTTATGTGTACTTTTTTTAGTGCCTTAGGCATAATATTTCTCCTAAAAAACCTGAGAAAATTTAGCATGGCTATTCTAATTAGGCACTGATTACAGTAAAAATTCTATTTAATAATTTTTCTAATGATTTTCATTTGATTACTAACATTTAGAGCTGGTTTTCTGTTGGAAGTCTGCTATTTCGGATGTATTAATATCTATATTTTTCAAAGAGCCTGTCTAGTCAATGTGACTATCACATAATGAAAAAAATTGTTATAACAAGTGTTCATGTATTATGAATGACATGCTGTCAAATGCTATGTAAATAGCTGAGGGCTCAATATACTTTCTGCAGATATCAGAAATATGTACATGTTAAAAAAATACTTCTTTTTCCTTTGTGATCATGTGGTCAGATATCAGTTTTAAACTGTGTTTCCCCCTATTGGGAATAAGAACCCCTTGAGATGAGTCATAGCAAAAAGGAAGTAGATATTTCATAGGTAGATATTGCATAGATTATAATATTTTACAGTTCAGCTTAGTATTGAAGAATGCTTTTAAATAAAACCCTTTGGTAAATGGCATTAGTTTCTTTTCATTGCTCAAAATAGGAAGATAGTTCAAAGGGGCTTCTTGTGTGTTATTTAGTAAATAACTTTAATGAATTGTAGCACCAAAACTGGCATAAATGCAATATATGTAAGTCATTTTATACTATAGTAGATGTGTGCTTAAGTCTGTTAGAGAAGATTAATGGAACCACTTAGCTTTTTGTGGTGTTTCAGTGTAGAAAGTCTGTTCCAAATCAAGAGAGAAATCTTGTAAGAATATTTTGGTTTCATTGGAATAAAGCACAGTGTTATATAAGTTCACATCAAAAGAAGAAGTTGTGCTATTCCAAATTCATAACAATTGTCTATTAGTCTGTTTTTAATAATTTTGCTTTGGCATGTAATCCTGTTTAATTAGATTCTACTCTCTCTGTTGTTTCAAGATTCCATAAACTGGAGTCTTATATACCAGCTGCTAAAGCAGGAGTTACTGTCTAAATGATATTCACAATGAGTATTTGGAAGGTTTACAATTATACCCCTGCTAATAAATTGTGCTATTTTCCCCAACAGTTTTAAGTGCTAATCTTCAGAAGGCATTTTAAAATTAGCTAAAATTCTGTCAAGAGATTTACAAAAATTGTTAGCATGAAGATAATTATGTCACAGTCCTTGGACTCCATCTCTGATTGTGTGCGTAAATCAGAAAATGTCAGCTGTGTTTTCCCTTAATAATTATGTTGCAGCAATACATTACAGTTTAGATTACTATTATAATATTGCTTTAGGTTTATAAAACACAAGTTTGTTATTTCTAAAGTTTTCTGCTGATGAAATAATTCACATTTCCAGAATAACAAGTGATTATTTGTGTTAACACTTTGTATATCAGTAGAAAGATCAATATGGAAATAAGCATTTTACACATTTGTTATATAGTCTCCTAAAGAAGTCAGCTTTTTTAGTACAGCTTCAATACTGGAGATTGCTTCTACAGTATGGCCAGCATTTTGAAAAGAGCTTAATGTGATCAGCCTTGTGGCATGTGTGTGATTTGACTTTTTAAGGAATTCTTAGACTGAAATTTGAGACCTCTCTTGCTGAATTTGTGCAGGACATAGGTACTTATTGTAGATTCTATAGGTCCCAAACCATTCTGGCAACCTGTTGCCGGAACCTACCTCCTTAAAGGTAACTAATTCAAATATGAGAGGGGGCTGCTACTTCCTTCAGAATCTGGATCAGTTTGTCTCATTTTAAACATTCAGAAAATTAGGCACAAATGCATTTAATAGGCACATTTTAAAATTTGGCTGTGTAAGCAATAGGAAATGAAGACACCTTTTGCATGGATTTTATAGGACAAAACAGGAGAAAAATGAATCTGTTTTAGCAATAATAAACACAAATGTAACAGATGAGAGCTGCTCTATCTGAGTTGTTTGTGTTCTTTTTGTTTAATACAAGGAGAACAGTTGACAGTAAAAATGTGAAATTTACTGTCACAAATGTTTGGAAAAAACTTGAGCTTCCTCAGAAAAATTTCCAAAGCCACGTGGAAGCAGTGAATTCCTAGAATTTGGCAATCCTACTTACCTAAAAGCTTCTTTCACAGAAGAGAGATGATATTTTAAGTAAGGCTTTTGATTTGGCATGTATCAAGGATAAGAGACCCACTCATCTTCAATGATGCAGGCTGAAATACAATAGTTCTTATGCTGTTGTCAGATGAAAACCATTTATTTTTCAACTATCTCAGAGTGTGTATAAGATAATATCTAATGCTAACACTTCTGAAAGTATTTTTAATGTAAAGTATTTCAGAATAGAGTTAAAGTAGCAGGATATGGCTTAGTGTGATCCCACTCTTGTTTGGCTAGATGGAAGATTTAAGGTTGATACCAATAGAAGTGAGGGTCACTTCTTTATTGGGACAGTGTAGTGGAATAGGTGAGTTTGAGTTAGGATCTTCTCAAAACTCTGACTCTTGGGCCATCAGAACAGAGCAGAGGCAGCCAATGCTTATGTGATCTAGGGAGAGCTTTGGTGATGATGCCAGGCAGTCAACTGCTTTTAGTTTCTGAGCTACCTCTGCAAAGTTTTGCATTTGATTCAGGTGGCCAAATCAATAATTGCTTTTCAAGTGATTAAGAATAGAAGACCTTACCATCCAAGATAAATCCAAAAAACTAAGCTGATGAATGTTTAGAGGTTTGGTTTTAAAAGTACATATTCACTTTTGCCAAAATACTTGTTTTTTGTTTAAAGCTAGAATGATTCATTATTTGTATTCTCCTGTTATGTGACCTGGCTTGTTACTTCAACCCATGAAAAAGACTAAGAGTATTTTGGACTTGGTAGTTGCTGACTTCCCTCAGACTATTTGAATATTATTAGGAAGTTTTTCATATTATTAATATTGTCACTGACCATAAGTGAAAATGCAGAATTATGAGCACATAGTGCCTGACCCCAAAGCTTGTGATTTATCTTTTTTCCTTATAAACAAGAATAAATAGCAATAACAAAACAGTGGTGTTTGTGTGGTTATGGGAGGAAAAGCTTTTCAATTTGTTCATTAACCTTTATTCTTCCTTATCTTCATACATTCATCATTCATCTTTCTCATTCCTGGTCAGTTGTGGTGCAGCTGTCCAGCAAGTTTCTTCAAGATGGCGCTGATCCTGGACAGGGTTTGATGCGAGATGGCTGTGGGTCAAGAGACACCAAAACAGCCACAGCATGGACAGCCTCATATATACCCCTGAGTCCCTTTTGTTCCAAAGGGGCAGCTGTCAGTCAGCTGCCACAGAAGCCAGGTTCATTAACATAGGAGCCATTGCAGACAGGCTGCCTGGAGGGGAGCTTCAGCAGAAGGGTTTAGTCCCCCACACAGCAATCAGTTCTTATCTCCTTCCAGGTGTCACCCCTGTTCTGTTTCTGCCAGGCCAGGTTCATTAGCATCAGAGCCATTGAAAACAGGCTCATCTGGAGGGGGGAGCTTCCAGCACACAGGTCTTATCTCTTTCCAGGTGCCACTCCCGGCTCCATTCCAGCCACCTTAGCCAGGTACATTAAGTACCACACACACTTTCCAGGTGCAAGTAAGTAATTAGTATTAGTTCTTGTCTCTTTCTGGGTGTCACCCCCTGCTCAACTCTGGCCAGGCCTATTCACTTTAAAATTCTTTTTTTTTTTTTTTTGAGACAATTTTAAATCAATGTGATCAGACTCTCACAAGAGGGAACCAAAGAGATGGGGGTAAATGGAAGCAGGTCCCTCAGGTTGTTCAAGGCCCCATCCAACCTGGCTTCACAATTTCAGGGAAGGGGCATCCACAACTTCCTTTGACAACCTGTTCCAGTGTATTGCCACCCTCACACTAAAGCATTCCCTCCAAATACCTAATCTGAATCTCCCCTCTTAAAATTTTAAACCATTTCCCCTTGTCCTGTTGCTAAACACCCACGTAAAAACCACAACCCAAGTTTTTTTGCAGGTCTCCTTCAGATATTGGAAAGCTGCTATAAGGTCATCTCAGAGCCTCCTCTTCTCCAGGCTGAACAACCCCAACTTCCTCAACCTGTCTTCTGGCCTCTGATCATATTTGTGGCTCTCCTTTGGACACAGCCAAGGAGCTCTATGCCATCTTATGTTGGGGACTCCAGAACTGGACACAGTCCTGCAGGTGTGTTCTCACAGGAGCAGAGAGGGAGAATCACCTGCCTTGGCTGTCTGTCTATGCTTCCTTTGCTACAGCCCAGGACAGGATTGGCTTTCTGGGCTGCAAGAGCATATTGATGGCTTGTTAAGCTTCTGGACCACCATCTCCTTCTCCTCAGGGCTGCCTTCAATTCTTTCTCTTTCCAACCTGTATTTGTTCATGGGAGTGCCTCTGTTCAGGTGCAGAACACTGGACTTGGCCTTGTGGAATTTCATGCAGTTTGCAAAAGGCCACTTATCAAGTCTATCAAGGTTCCTCTGGATGGCATCTCTTTCCTCTAGGGTGTTGACTTCACCATAGGGTTTGGTGACATCACCAAACATGCTGAGAGTGCACTCCATTCCACTTTCTGTGTCACAAAGAAAGATGTTTAATAGCACCATGGTGGGATGACTCTCATGAGTGCAATGCTGCAGTGGATTGCTATGAGCCCTTCAGAAAGGATAGACAGGGAAGGAGAGGTAGTGAGGTGGCTTTATATGTTAAGGAGCGTTTTTATTGCATAGAGCTTGATGAAAGTGATGATAAGGTCAAGTATTTATGGGTGAGCATGAGGGGAAGGTGAACAAGGTGGATATCCTGTTGGGTGTCTGCTATAGACAGGATGAAGAGACAGAAAAAGCATTATACAAGAATGTAGAGATCTCACAGTTCATAGCCCTTCTTCTGGTGGGGGCCTTAAACCTACCAGACATCTGCTGGAAATATATAGCAGAGAGGACACAGGATAGGAGTTCCTTGAGTGTGTGGGATGTAACTTCCTTAATAACAGCAAGTGAGTCTACCCAGAGGAGGTGCTTCACTAGGTCTGCTGTTCACAAACAGCAGGGCAAGACTTTTGGGAGATGTGCTCAGATGCTGGAATGGGCTGCCCAGAGAGGTGCTGGAGTCAGCATCCCTGGAGGTATTTAAAAACTGTGTAGGTGAGGCACTTTAGAACATGCTCCAGTGATATAGATTTTTTTTTTTTTTTTTTTGTGTGGGCCGAGAGGGACATGAAGGGGTGTTAACAGACATACTGATCTTAGAGGTTTTTTCCAACCATGACAATTCTCTGATTAGTTTAGTATCATACAGCATGATAGATCTAACCAACAGTGATAACATATAGAATGCTATATAATTAGTGAATTATAGAGTTAAAACTTCTAGACTTTATCTGTACTCACAGAAAATCATTTGGCAGTAAGCCACCAAAACCAATTTGTTTCATTGCTTGTGTTTTGATTTTTCTGTACTTTAACTGCTACTTGGAATGAAGCACCTGGGAGTTTAATTGCTCATTATATTTAAATCTGTGAAGTATTACTGGCCAAAACATACAGCCCTGTGCAAGTTGTTTATAGATATTAATCTTTGTGGTAGCATGGCTAACAGAATGAGCTCAATTTTTGCTACTGATTTAATATGTAAGAATGTAAAGGTCAACTTGGTCATTATCTACTAAACTTTCATTATTTCCTGGACACACTCTTCAGAGTGTCCTCCTCCTTCAGGGCGTTTCATTCATATTGGTAGCCTTTCTTATAAACTGCTATCCTTTCACTACAAATGTAGCATGCAAGCTGGTACTCAGACCCAGGAAGACAGGCATCTATGTATCTGTAGCTCTGCTTGTAGTTGGTATTTCAGGCACCCTGTTCTCTCTTTCCTGAGAGGATCCAACATATTGTTTCAGGTGGTTGCAGCTCTAAGTGGAAAGCAGAGGGTATAACCAATATTTACTTACTGTTCAGTATGTATTCAGTAACTGATGCAATAGTACTCTCAGGTCATCATACTTCAGGAGCTTGCCTCTGGCTCAGTTTTTAGTTAATTTTTTCTTAATGGTAAAGTTATTTGCTCTCCAGCTGCTGAAGCTTGGATGAGAGTTCTTTGGCTGAAAGTAGCTGAGGAAGATATTGTCCAGAAACAATTCTCAGAAATGGTAGAATTAAGTTAATCTCCTTGCCAAATAAATCGGTGCATCTATTATTGCAGTCTATAAGATTTGTTCCATTTTTTGTTCTTAATTATCTATTAATTGTCGTATTAGGTTTGCTGTTGAGATGGAGTATTTGAGTGTGTGAGGCTACATGTTCTCACCATTTTCTTTAGGTATGAGCTACCTTTGTTGCCTTTCAGCTTATTAACACAGAATGATCTATATAGACAAATAAGAAATACCAGATGAACTTACACTTTTTACCATTTCCTACGTGGAGAGCATAATTTACTTTAGTTTCGGTGATATAGGGGAAATTTAGTTTTGTTTTATGAACTGCATGGTGCTCAGGTTTTTTACAACCTATCTTCAGATGGTAGTGGCACAGGGTTTGTTAGAACATGGGCTTTTTTCTTTTGGCACTTGAAGCAGTTTTCCAAGTGATGCTTCATTTTTGGAAAGCCTTTCCTTTTTGGAAAGCCTTTCCTTTTTGCTAGCACAGCTACTTTCAGTTTAGTACTGATGAGTAATGAGTTCTATGTTAGTGTTGGTGATTGGGGTTTCTTTTTCTTTTGTGTACTATAAATGACTGAACTGTCTGTATGTGCTTGAAGCTGAAGCTCAATGTGTGCTAGATCTAAATATGGAACACTTCATTATAGAGCTTCCCTGTCTTTCTACCATAAGCCCTTTGAGTTTTTTAGTAGGATTTTGCCATAAAAAGGAGAGTTGGTTGTAATATAAACAAACAGAAAAAAAAAAAAAAAAAAAAAAAAAATCAAACTAACCAGGGGATAAGATTCACTGCTCAAACTTAAGACATGTATAATTTTTTTGTAAGGGAAGGAAAAGATTGCCAACTGTAACTTTGTTTCTCCTGCTCAAAAATGTATCATTAAAACCTTGTTTGAAAAAGTCTATAATAATATTTTAAAATAATGATAATTTAAATGTTAATTGGACAAGCTAAAATACTGTGTTAGGTCATTTACATATATCTGAGTAATACCTTTCCAGTAATTATTTTATATTCTCAAATTGAATGTAATTATAAAAATAAGGAATCAATGCACCAAAGAAATAACAATAGATAATTTTTATTGTATTAATTTTAACCATCTTTAAGATGTGGCCTTGAAAATTCATTCAGATATTAAAAACTGTGGAAGCAATATTACCAAATAACAGTGCATGTATTTTATTTAAAGCTTCTGCACAAAGAGCCTGACAGTCCTGCCTTCAAGGTTGCTGGTGCTAGTAACTATTATACTTGCAACTTGTTTCATTTACACCCATATAGAAAATCATGCCTCCCTGAGGGAAGTTTGGGTATTGGAGAAAGGGGCTGCACAGATCAGGGATAACCTGAAAGTCCCCTGAACTGACAAAGCCTCAAGAGAATATAAAAGTCCTATGAATGATGCAGATGATCAAAGAAGTTCTGAATGCTGATATTTCACACTCACTTTAATAATGTTTAACAGGATATAGGGAAGTTTTATTTCATTTATTGTCACAAAATTGTTGGCTTCATACTACTTTTAGAAATAAAATGAGCTCTAATCTGGAAAAATCCTGTAGTTGAATTGTCTGTAAACAATCTTCAGTTTCTACTATGTTTTAAAAATTGAATATGAATTGAATATGATTGGTTGTTCCAACAGCACTGCCTGTTGTATTGAGACAGAATTTATAATTTATAAAAGTATAATATATAGTAGCTTTGTAGCCTCACATACATTTTTTTTTTTCTCCCACAGAAAAGTAAAAATTCTATAAATTTCATTGTGGAACATTTAGAAGATTATTTCCATGACGACCATATAATAAGATTAATGTTTACTTTGTTTCTGAGTTCTCAGTGTCTTCTTAATGATTCCTGCATAATTAAAACACCGCACATAATTTGAGGTTACATAATATCAATCAGTGTTGTTTGCATGATGTTGAATAATTTTAATAAATATACAATATGCTGTTTAAGAGTCTTACATTATTTTGTCCGTTTGTTGCAGAACTGTGAGAAACTAGAAAATAATTTCGATGACATCAAGCACACAACTCTGAGTGAGAGAGGAGCACTACGAGAAGCAATGAGGTAAGTCTGGGTCACCATAGCAACAGTCATAGATGTGGTAAAGAAAGAGTCATTCTTCATTATTGGGGGAACAAATGAGTTCATTGCCACCATTCAGCTCTATTCTCTAAGGTATTAATTTGTCAGTGGAGAGACTTCCCTTGAGGCTGTACTTTGGTTTTGAAGCTGCATAAATGTTAAGCTTGACTGCACAGTAAAAAACGTAAATGTTGAATTTGTTATTTAAAATGCTTAGGGGGTGCCTTGCTTTATATTTATACTAAACTGTGGGTGAATGAAAATATTGTTCATCTAAATTCTGTAAATGTTAAAGCAATCATACAATGCTGTTTGAACAAACCTGTGTTTGCTTTTAAATTGGATTTGATTTTTATGTATGTAGTTCCTGTGAATTCTGATTTTATCATCGGATTTACATGATTTTGGTTTTCTAATGGAACATTTAAAATGATCTGGTTCTTCATAGATTCATATTTTGCTTAATATCCTCATATCATTGCACTTCATGCTTATTAGAGGAGCTGAAAATTGGTCAGTACATAAATCTTGAGTCACCCTTACTTACACTGCAGAGTATCTGGGTACAGGACTGCAAAGAAACTTGCCAGCAATACTACCTAGAAAAGGTAATGATTGCTATGCTGAGAAATGGTGGAATCAAAATCAGATTTTCTAAATTTCCTGAATGATCAGGAAAATGTTAATTATAGTATTATCAATGGATCCAGAATATATAGGAACCTGTACTTGTAAAGGTTTAGAAAGTAGGATAGTAAAATGTAATGATGCAAACATGCCTCATTTCACTTGCCTGGTGATTTTCAGAGTAACTTCTTAGACTTGCTCTAGCTCTGTAAAATAACAACAACAACAAAAAACCTCAAACCCCAAACCACTGAGAATCTTCTTGAAAAACTAATTACTCTAATTTTCTTTGTGTTCATAATCCCTCTAAATTTATGGATATGTGTGAATGACTTCATTTGTATAACTGACTTTATGTTCCTGATGCTTTCGTCTCATGTACACGGCTATGAATAAGTGCTTGTAAAGGTAATCTGACTTGAAATGAAACCTGCCTCTTTTGAAGCCTTTCTTATTCTTTGTAAATTTTATTCTTTCTTTTCTGAACATTTCAACTAGTAGTGTTGCAAATAACTGGCACGCACCTTTAGAATTGTTATTTCTTGGTTTTTGCTTGTTTTTCTTCATAGATTTAAGGTTTTCTCCATATGTCGATCGTTGGCATACGTTAATCTTTTGTGTAGTGACAGTAAATGATTTAAATGACAGTAAGTGATTTAAAATAAAGATCTGGGGAATTTTTTGGCTTATGAAGCTACTTCTAGTATTTTCAACAATCTGGGTTTCAAGTTGCTGCTCTCCTGTAACAATGTTTCATGGATAGTTTTGTAGTGTTTTTAGATACATGACTCGACAGAGTTAATCTTTTAAAAACTTGGAAGCTGTCAGCTCTTTGGTGATAAACATTTGCTATCAAAAGGAGCTTTGGCATTTCACAGGTCATGTTTCTGTTACAAGGGTGGTGTAGAAGATTCTCATGATTCTGTGCTGTGCATATAATAAAAGTCACTTTACTATCTCATAAATTTGTATCCTGGCTATTTCTGCTAGTGTACAAGCCATTCTGATAAACAGTTATCGATTGTGAAGTGTGACAGATACTGTGCAGTGCTGGAATTCTCTTAATGGCAGTCAATATTATATGGTTGACTTTTTTCTTAGTTGTTTTTATGGTGGTAAAGAAAATACCTGGCTTACTAAATTAAGAGTGTAGTATGCTTTTATAACCTACTTGATTAACACATAAAAGGTGTGAAATGTTAATTGATATATATATATATATGGAGTTGTATTTTTCTAAATTTGTATAAAAGGCTCTTGGTTTTTTTAGGCTGTACAATTCTTTCAGCTGCTACATAGTCATCTCATATACTTGATGACTTCATTTTTCTATTTGGATCCCAAGATTATCTATAGTATTTGTAATTCAAGTGGTACATTTTGGCAGATAAAACGTTCAGTTTGCTTTCCCATAACTATAATGGATGTTGGGTGTGCATGAGAGGACATAGATTTCTCTGCCTCCTTTTGGTAAGGGAAGCATGTGGAGAGGGCTGTACATTGCACAAAGGCACTAAAATCATGTGGGCATGAAAACAATAACAAAATCCTTGCTGGATAGCTAAAGTGGATATATGTGGATCTCAGATGAGCCTTAAGTTGAGTGGGCAGTCTGCCCAAATCCTCTCTGATTTCCCAGAGTGGTACTACTGGCCAGCTAGATGAGAGATACAGTGAACATTTTTCCCCAGTGCTCCTGTTTGGAACAAGACCTTCCATTTTAACTTTCTCTGTGAGAAAAATGGTCAATTTAATACGGGTTTCAGTACATTACTAGTCTATCAATACCACAGTGCTCTACATAAGCAAACACTAATATCTAGGAAGGGTCTTGTACTTTTTCCAGCTCTTCAGAAAGTGAATGGTATTCAAACTAAAGCTTGA
Organism: Heliangelus exortis; assembly: GCF_036169615.1. Classification (NCBI taxonomy): domain Eukaryota; kingdom Metazoa; phylum Chordata; class Aves; order Apodiformes; family Trochilidae; genus Heliangelus; species Heliangelus exortis. Next base: position 18,609,657 of record NC_092429.1, on the reverse strand, counting down.
AAATCATCTTTCATCTAAAGATGAAAATCTTCTTTCTTGTTTATGCATATAGGTGTATGCAAGATAAACTTTCTGAAGGGTTTTAGAATGATCATAAAGCATATGAAATTTCTATGGTACTATGTATTTTTTTAGAACCTGTAATGAGATAATGAACTGATAGTGGTTTGCCATTACTCCTTGTATAAAGAGTTGTATTATGAGAATTTGGCTTACTCATGATTGTACGTAAAATCATAGTGTTCAATTCAGTTAATGTTTTGCTTATTTTGTTAAAGTACTTCAAAAGGTTTATTAACTGCAAAGCTTAAACAATAAAAATACATTAGTTTTTAAATTGGGCTTTACAAATGGACAGACTATTGCTTTACATACCTTGAATAATGAGTATACGATAATTTAGTTGGGTATTTAGGTAGTAATTTGACAGAAAAGAAGTTGAAAGGGACCATGGGAGATGATCTAGACCAAACTCTTCCAATTATGCACCAGCAAAATGTTTTTGAGCATGCACTCAATATGTACGTGCTTATTTCCTTCTTGATTATATACATACATGTATCACTATGCTAATATGTATGTTAAAAACCACAGGAATGGAAATTTAAAAATGATGAGATAAAGATGAAATAAACACTACTTAATTAAAAAACAAGTTATTTATTAATGTTACAAAAAATATTGTCTTCTCGTGTCCAAGCGGATTGTCTTGAACACACTCCACTCTCTAGACTGGTGTTCTAGACCAGCTTTCCTGTTCAGGGAAGGGTCAAGTAGAGCAGGTTGGCCTGGTCTGAGTCCAACCAGGTTTTGTATATCTTCAAGGACTCCACAGACTCTCTGGGCAAACGTCCTTACAATAATGACAACAAAACCCGAACAAAGCAATTCCCCAGCCAATTCACCAACAGCAATTCCCACTTTTTTTTTTTTTCTTAATTTTTTTTTGTTTTGTTTTGTTTTAATGGGAATTCATTGTGTTTCAGCTTGTGCCTATTGTTTCTTCCCTTTCCAATGGGCTCAAGTAAGAAAAGTGTGGCTTTTGTCTTTATTCCCTGCCATCAGGTATTTATCCATATTGATAAGATCCCCCACCTCCTGCTCCCATGAGCCTTCTCTGCTAGAGGCTAAGCATCCTCAGCTCTCACAGCCTCTCCTTCTGTGACAGAAACTCTGACCCCTTCATCACCTTGGTGATGCTTTGCTGGACTCACTCTAGTATGTCAGTGTCTGTCTTGCCCTGGGTAGCCCAGCACTAGAACACAGCACTCCAGGTGTGGCTCACACTGCTGGGCAGTGGAAACAGATCTTGTCCCTTGACCTGTGGTGATGCTGTATCTAATGTGGCCCAAGATGCCACCGACCTTTGCTGCAGGGACTGGAGAACCATGGAGCCTGTTCTGTAAAGCTGCTTTCTAGCTCACTGGTCACAGCCATGTACTGGTGTCTCCAGTTGTTCCTACTCAGGAGCAGGGCCTGTCCCTCTTCATGTGGTATCCATAGTCCCATTCCTCCAGCCTGTCAAGGTCTCTCTGAGGGGCAGCACAAACATTTTGCTTATTAGCCACTCCAATAGATGATAGATTGCTTTTGAACACTATACTAGTAATAGGCATTAGGCCTGCATCTAGTGTAGATTTCATGAACCTGGTGTCAGACAAATGAAACCATACTGTTCAAAATCTGCTGAATCTGGTATCACAATTGTTTGCTTATCAAATGAACTGGTAAGCTTTCATGGTGGCTTATGGCAGTGAGCAATCAGTTAGCAAGACTGATGAAGTATAAATACATGAATTAATCGTAGCTGTGAGTATATGTACAGACTACTGAGAAGAAGAAAGTTTGCTCATCTGTTTGAGTCAGTATAAAAACACCAAAGTTCATTTGGCCTTTTCTTTTGCACTCACATATTTGCATATGGTTTTGGATAATGTGACTATGGGAGTGGAGCTTCAACTGTGATTTCCAGTCTGACAGAAACAGTTTCTGTTAATGATTATATTCACTGTTGTCTTGACAACTGTGTAAGCTGGGGTTAGTAATAATCAAGCTTCTTTTAATATGGTCTAGACTCTCAGATGTATTTGACAAATAGTTTCTATGGCTTGGCAAAACCCAAGAAAATTGAACTGTAAGAAGTTCTGTGGTTTCATAAGTGTTCTTTAGTTTGCAGAGTAAAAGCTAGAGATTTAAAAATATGAACAAGCTTTGTAGTACAACTTCACAATGGCTGTTAACCAACTTGGTAGGGCTCTGGCCTGAGGTGTGGCAAATATTGTTCATATGCTGGCTCTGAGTCAGGTAACTTAATTTTCCCTGTTTAAAAGGCCACATCATGGAGCTGTAGAGTTAAAGAAATGCAGATATGAAATATAAGGAAGATGACAATGATGAAAAATATCCTCTTAAATGTATACTTTCTTGCATTGTTCTTAAGCTGTTCTGAGAGAGGACCAATCTCAGATATCCTAAGTTGAAAGGGAAGGCGAATGAGGAATAAAGATGATTGGTTCTAGGTTCTTAGAGTTCATCTGTTCAGATAAATCCTTCCTGTTCCTGGGAGGTGGAAGCCTTTGGAGTGAATTTCACTGATCCAAGGTGGCCACTAGCCTTGTGGTTGGTGTGCTTATTTAGTGTGAAGGGAGGAGTAAGTGCAAATTTCTCTTCCACCTTCTCATCTGTACATTTCTCCCCAGTGCAATCATTTGAATGCTTCTAGGGGCATGTTTTTCAGGGAGAAACTAGTGACTGCTTTATATGTACTTAACAAAAAATGTGCTGCTCCCAAAGTATGGCAGGTATGCTGTCTTGAGTAGCCAACATGTGTTCCTCTGATGTGTTCTACCAATAATGACCAAACGCCTCTCCCCCATCCCCAGAGGACCTAATTAGATAAACCACTTTGAAAAATAGACTTATTCATCTAGACCTTCATTTAGACTACGTTTGTCTTAAAACAAACCAAAACAAACTATAGAGAGTTTCTCCAACTGAAATTTAAACAATTCACAAAACAAATTTAGGCATTATCTCATGCTATCCTTAGAATTTCTCTTATCAATATGCATCTTGACAGTTTTATAAATCTGATATACTAATAGCATAGGGAAGTAAGTAGATGTTGCAGAATGATAGTGTTGCCAGACACACTTGGTGTTGCATAGGACTTCATGCAGAATATTAGAAGCACTTAAGAACTTTATTAGTACTTTCATACTAAAAGATATATCTGGCTAGGAAAAATTAATTTAATTTTGTTTTGAGTGCCACTTTGAAATCCAAACTTCACTATCATCCTTAGTCTAAGTTACAGATCAAATAGATTGTCAACATTACATGCACTGACCCAATATTGGCTGTACATCTTCACAGTGCAACACAGCCCTGTAGAAGGGCTCATAGATGCTTAGGTGCCGGAAGCTGTTTAGTGATACTGACAAGGTTCTCTGTTCATGCATTTTTACCTTTCTCTTTGTTGGCTACTTAACTCTGACTTAACCGTGTAGGGACCCAGCAGTGCCTGGGATGTGTTGCTTAAATCATGCCACAGTGAAATAATTTCTGTCTACAGGCAGGCACTGTGCAGAGCCGTAGCACCAAGCTTGTGTAGGAACCCATGACTAATGTAATTATTTTGGTGATAGTTATTAGTACTTACATTGTCTTTCTGTGTTGTTTACCTTGGCAGTCAATGCACTTCATATATTTCATTTTGCAATTTATAGAAAAGAAGGTTCTGATATATATGACAGTTCCATTGTTTCAGGTCACAGGTATAACTCACACTGAAGATTTTGTTTATAATGTTTATCTTCTGTGCTTTAGAATGTAATTGCACTGCTTTATGTATATTTTTTAAGAATAAGCCAAGAAGACTAACTGCAAATACTTTGACCAGAAAATTTGATGCTGAATTACATTTCCTTTTTTTTGTTGGTTTTTTTTTCTTCCAGCTGATGGTTGCACATACATTATTCAAAATATTGCACATGATTTCTTCTTTTTAATTTATGAATTGTAATGTATTTTGATCTAATGATGCATGCAGAGAATTGGCTTTTTCTTTATATTTTACAGGAGAAGGGATCACAATAAGTTGGGATCACATTAAGTTAGTTTACTTTCCATTGAATGTTCCTTTAATAGCTACCTAGCATGAACCAATGAATGCAGCTTTAACTGACTTCAAGTTGTTCATGAATGGCAGCTGTAAAAGGAGGTTGAATTTTTTGTGATCCCAGCTGGTGATGTAGGTTCATAGATACTTCAGATCAGAGGACTGAATTATACCTTAAGATTTGAATAAACAACATACAAATCTAGATCCAAAAGCATTGTTAGCAGAATAGCAAAATAACAAATAATATTAAATGGTTTTGGAAACTGCATTACAAATGCTATTTTTGTTAATGTACTGAAGTACGCTTTAGGCAAGATCTTACGTATACACTTCAGAAAAATCTTGCAGATTTTTCATATTCTTTCTTCTATGTTTTACAGTGACTGAATGATGCTTAAGATCTGTGCAGTGTACAATAAACACATGGTTGCTGTATTCATGTCTACCATTCCCAAAAATATTTCTGAGGAGAGAAGAGAATAAAGAAAACAACTTTTCTGTCACTTCAAGGGAGGAGAGCCTGTTTCTGCTTTTAAATCTTTTAGTTTCATGATTTAAAGAACTGGATAACAGTCAAAATTTTGCTTTTTAGCAAACTGTGGGAGATGTTGTCTGATAGTGGTGGTGAAAGAGATTTTAAAATCACTGTGTCAGATGGCTTACCACAAAGACTCCGGGGATGGCATGCAGTGGATACAGTGTTGAACCTTCCGCTGACTAATAACCACTTGTCTGCAAACTGTTAGAGTAGAAAATTGGGCTACAGATTCTTGAGTTCACTCTATGGGTTCCTTCTTTGCTACTTTTTAAAATGCAAGGTTTTAAAGTGTTTCTGAAATTTGTTCTTTGCAACCGTTAACAATCAGGAAAAAATGCTAGAGGCAATATATACAATACAGACCACCAGGCATATTAAAATCTTTGGTTTTGAAGTAAATTTTGATTAATTAAATATTAAAAATTTAAAAAATATTCGAAGGTGGGGGAAGGAAATTTGCTGGTGGTCTAGCCATGAGCTGTGGCTTTCTGTAGATTATTGATATTTATGTTCCAGGGCTTTTGGTGGTTTAGTTTAGAGGGTGTCTTATACCATTTTAGACCATAACAAAAGTCTGGGGAGTACACAGAAGCTGGATGTATTATAACAGCTTTGGCAAAGGAGACAGATGTTTTAGTTCAAGCTGTCCAAGCTCATGCTGTTTTATTTGTAGGTCATGAATTTAATCTCCTCTGTAGCCAGTGTATTGACAAGTACTACATTGCACATGTATTCAAGAACCCCTTTTTCCTACAGTAACTTCTGCTTTGCTCACAGTCAGAAACTAGTCTGTCTTTTCAAATGCTATTTTAAATATTTCTACTCTTGTTTCTTTTCAGACATTTACTGTAGTTTTCAAAAATCTCGAAAAGTGTAGTCTTCCATCTTTGTGGTATCCTTTGAAGTCAGTGGGCTTTGTATTAACCATGGGCATTTCTGAGTATATCCTCCTTGGAGTTCAGGATCCAAAGCAAAGCCAGGGGACTGAGGAAAAAATAGTCTTCATTCAAAACTGCTTTATTAGGTAGCATGGGTCTTTGCATTCTATGTTTATCATGGCCAGATCATCATTATTTTTTCTGATTATTATGTGTTTAGAGCCTTTTGGTTATAATGAATGGTTAGTAGCTACACTTACTACTTTTGCTGCTTCTAAAAATTCCCAGCTATATTATCCTTGCTGTTGTAGTTCTGGATGTAAAAACAAATATGCATTTTCCTAGAAATTCCTTGTATATAGAGGTGAGGGTGTGTCATAGATTAAACTGTGAGTCCACCTTTGCTCCAAGATATTTAACTTTCATTTGTGCCTTACTCCTGTAGCTTTCTAAATTCAATGCTGCTTATTCACTTGAGGCTATTTGGGAGAGCAAGAAAAGATAATCTAAGTTTAATGTTCCGATGGAATCAACCTGCTTTTTGGCTTTTTCAGTTAATCAGTGGTAAGAAGATTAAGCTAGCAACTGTACCACACATTTAGCTATTTTGTTACAAAATTTTTCAGGAACAATTTTTCATCCTCATTCCTAAGGAACCTAAATAGTTTACAGGAAAGTCTTTTATTGGACCTTGCTGTTGAGAAGTTGGTCAGTAGCCAGTTAAGCCCTGGCCAGTACAGGTTGGGAGGTGAAAGGATTGAAGGCAGCCCTGAGGAGAAGGAGATGGTGGACCAGAAGCTTAACAAGCCATCAATATGCTCTTGCAGCCCAGAAAGCCAATCCTGTCCTGGGCTGTAGCAAAGGAAGCATAGACAGACAGCCAAGGCAGGTGATTCTCCCCCTCTGCTCCTGTGAGAACACAGCTGCAGGACTGTGTCCAGTTCTGGAGTCCCCAACATAAGATGGCATAGAGCTCCTTGGCTGTGTCCAAAGGAGAGCCACAAATATGATCAGAGGCCAGAAGACAGGTTGAGGAAGTTGGGGTTGTTCAGCCTGGAGAAGAGGAGGCTCTGAGATGACCTTATAGCAGCTTTCCAATATCTGAAGGGGACCTACAAAAAAAACTTGGGTTGGGGTTTTTGCATGGGTGTTTAGCGACAGGACAAGGGGAAATGGTTTAAAACCTGAAGAGAAAATTCACATTAGTTATCAGGAGGGAATTCTTTACTGTGAGGGTGGTAATACACCAGAAGAGGTTGCCCAAAGAAGTTGTGGATCCCCCTTCCCGAACTTGTTTGAGGCCAGGTTGGATGGGGCCTTGAGCAACCTAATTTAGTGGAAGGTGCCATGGGGGTTGGAATGATGATCTTTAAAGTCCCTTCTATTCCTAGCCATTCTATGTTTCTGTGTGAAATAGCTTCTGTTCCAAGGCACCTGCAGTATCTTGTTTGGCCCTTGGGTTGCTGTTAGATGTTGCACTGTGCCTCACAGTGGCCAAACCTAAGTCTGCCCATCGCAGATTTACTTGCATGACAACTGCTCGTGTTGTTAACGCTCTTCTATCCTAAAGTGTATTCTCATTCTCTTGTGGTTTCTTGTCAGATAACATAATTAATTGGGATGGGAATTGTTCTCCCTATAATTAAAGAACTATACAGGGATGTTTAAAAATACTTAAACAGGAATTGTTACATATTAAAGAGAGCTTCTGACCCCCTTGAGTGTTTTCCACTAAAGAGGTCTGTGACTGCAGAGCTAAGGCTGAGTACTGCTAACCATGTGCTGCAATAGCCAAACCAGAGCTGAGAGTCCCATTTATTGAATGGATCTTTCAGCCTGCACTGTGATGCACCTGCACTGTTATCAGAATCTGGCATAACTTCTTTTTTTTAAGGTAGATACAAGCAAGCTTAAATGGCTCCTATGTAGAGTTATACTGATGGCCTACCTGTAGGGTGACTGTGTCATTCTCAGTGACTCAGCTGGCATTGTGCCTGTGCCTGCTCAGGCAGGGGATGAGCTGCTGCTGCCAGTCTTGCTGCTGGCAGGTGAGCACTGCTGTGCTGTCTCTAAGATGGCCAGCACAGGCAGCCAGGACACAGAAGCTGCAGGGATGTGGATGTTTATGGCAGCCGGTCAAGCCTGCAGAGCTAGGTTAGAACTAGGACAAAATCGACACTCCCTGCTTTTGAGGAAGGGTTTTTTCCAGTCTTAATGCCAACATTTTTTGCTGTAGAGAGCCGCTTAGGCAACAGTTCTTGCTCATATAGATGTGGTAATTCTAGGGTATCTCCTGCTATGTAGCAGTTCTAGAGATAAATTTGTCTGTGGCCAAAATCATGGAGAATGGCTAGTTCATACCACAGGAGAGGGTAGAGGACCACTGTTCACCCAGTTGCAGATGAAATCCCTAATTTTCCTGTTTTAATGCAGGAAGACATTTCACCAGCAAGGACTGGTTAAATATTTATATATTTCATATATTTATATATTTTCTTATCTTTATATGTTTTCTTATATATTTATATATATTTATATTTACAGCATAAATATTTTCCTTTTTTTCCTAGTTGAATTAGATGTATTTCAGTAAGTGTAAAATATCACTCTGTACTCCCTGCTTCCGTGATCAATTTGAATGCTTTTACTCTACTTGGGTGTGCTGGGTGAGTGAAGACTTAGCCCCTAAATTGGAAAGATCTGGCGAATCTTTTGCTACTGACATTGCTAAACATTCTGTCTCCTGCTTGTATTACAATGTCATAAAATTTATTTTGTCTTAAAACTGTAACTGCAAACACAGTTTTGAAATGAAACTTCTCTTAATATTTTCTCTTCTATCATACTAATTTAATCCTTGATGTAACACAAAAATTCATTGCTTCTGTTCTGAGAGTGTGAAGCCACAAATTGATAATGGTAACTCAATATTTCTAAAATAAAGTGTTGTTCCTGTAGTGTGGTCCAATTATACAATTGTAAAGCAGGGATGTAACACAGCAATGCTGCTTTCCTGTTTGTTTCAGTGAGTTTAGCACAGCAGGAAAGGTGGCATTCTTCCAAGGTAATGTGTCAAGCTTAAAGTTGAATGGAAGTGCAGTGGAAGTTATTCTAAGGCTTCATGTGCTGGCTAGTAACTCACTAAAAGTAACAGCTGATTGTCTTATGAAATATATTTGATACCCTTTCATTGCAGAGATTTTATATCTTAATTTTGGGACATTATGGTATTCCTGATGTATTTGAACAAACTTCTCTGTAGATACCACATTTACAGCATTGGAGTTTTGGTAATCAGATTAAATTTCTGTATGGTTAGTAGAGGTCATGTAGACTCTTCTTCCAAGACTTCTGAATTTTATGAAATCAGGAAGAATTAAGCCATTAATTTGGTCAGATGATGTATATTTTTCTTCCAAAAAGTCCCATTTTTTTGAGGAAAAATACACATAAATGAAGATCTAAAATGAAAAGATATGCTTAGTACCAATGGACTGTATCACTTCTTTTTCTGAAGCCCAGAAAACTAGTATATCAGCAATTTGCAGCTGGGAGAAACTAGAGGTGGCTTTTTTGTTAGTGACTTTGCTGTTGAGACCTGGAAGGTTGGGTAGGAATCTCTTAGGATTTTTGTGATTTGTCTTATTTTTGACTAATCTTGCATCACTTTGAAGCCTTTTCCCAGGTCAGTAGACATCACTGTTGGACTGTGGCACTCAACCCACTACAACTGTCTTAAAGATACATTAATATTCTTTATAATTTTGAACAGACCTTTTACATCTCATGGCATGACCCAGATGACAGCCAAAGGAGATTCTATCTCCCCGGCCTGGGTTTTCCTTTTAGGTAAAGGTTACCCTTTGAGAGTAACCAAACGATTACAGCCCCTTCGAGCTGTCCGGGTGCCCCTTTATCAGATTAAGGTGAAACAACACTCAAAGTCTGTGCCCAAACACAAGATTTAATTAGAACTGTAGAAGAGATAAAAGGACAAAAGCAGGTGCTTCCATTATTCTATATGTTCAGGCTGTGCAATTACAAAGGCTGATGATTTAGATCACAAAAGCCACAATACAAGGATGTTACAATACAGGCTGCATAACCTGGGAAAATTAGGTTTATTTAATGATTTTAGGAAAGGGAAAGAGAAAGCAAGACAGTAGGAGAAAAAAAGTTGAGAGATAGATGAGAGAAAATAACTGGTCCTGTATCCAGCACTGGGCCAGCCATCAGGGGAGGGCTGGTGTTGACTGGGCAACCTGAATGGACTTCATCCCCTTCTTTTCCTCACTTTTTTTTTTTTTTTGTCAACGCTATTGTTATCATATTATTACCATGGTAGGCCATATGCAGACGCTTGGCACTGTCTCCTTCCTCTCCATCAATCCCTTTGTGAATACTAGTGAGGATTTCTCTCGGGCTTGCAGAGGTGGCTCAGCACTGTTTGCTATTGGAGTGCTAAGAGAGTCTGATGGAGGGATCACAACAGTTCACCCATATGGTCCTTTGCAAGCCCTCAGCAAAATATATACATTTAAAATAGCATGGGAGTGGTTTAATAAATTCCTTCTTGGTACATCTAACCATGTTGTAAATATGATGAGGAACAACCACCAGTTATAGAATATTAACAAGTAGTTCACAACTAAGGAGTTAATGTTCAGCCTTGTTAACAGTCTCAGTACAGAGCTTACCAGAGCATGCTAAAAGCAGTGTTGAGATAGCTCAGAAGACATCAATTAGTTTCAAGCAGGTTATTGGATGCTGTCATAGGTAAAAATGCCAGCAGCATTGCACCTGGTTTGATTTAGTGATTATAAAGGTAAAATTCCCCATCTCAGGCATTTATTTTTTTCATCCCTACTGCTCATTTTTCACTCAGGCTTCTAAAAAGAGTATCTGACACCACTTGGCCCACAGACATTTTCTCTGTGGGAGTGAATTTGGGCTTACAGTTAAACCAGTAATTGCTACTAGCATCTAAAACTTTCCAAGTTATCTTTGGTTACACACATACACACACCTTCTTGAAGCATTTCTGAAGGCCTTTGGCAGCATTGATTCAGCAAATGGAAGGGTGTTGTCACCGGCAGCGTTTTTTGTTTCAGGAGGTGTGTATACAAGAAAATAAAGAACAGAGGGCATGCACAGAAGTTAAAAAGCCAGCCATCGGGCTTGGCTCATGCTTCTTCAGGGAGAAGTAGTGTCAGGTATGTGGAAAAAATACAACCACTTAGCTGAGCATCAAGACTTTGTGCTGGTCTAGCAAAGCACAGGTAACCGCAGACAGTTATTAATGGGACTGAAAAGGGGATCAATCAGTGTTGATATCCCTTAGTAATTCCCACCAGCATCAAAAACACCAGCAAATTCTCTGTGCAATTAATATAGTGAACTTGCTGACTGCAAATGTGTGTTGTGTATGTTGTCTGCATTTAAGAGTCCTTGCACATCAGAACTGGCTCACACAGCACGGAGTGCAAGAGTGAGTGTTGAGGGGATGAGGGTGCGTGCTGATTTGGCAAAGGATATAGGTTGAATTCCTGGGTCGATGGTGGCAATGATCAGAGTGCTTTTCTGATGAATAATTGAAGACAGGACAGTCAAATTTTTCCTCTCAGCAGTGACATAATTTGGCATAGTATGTGCCAATATTTAATGAAGAATACACATTTGGGACAGTCCAAGCTGTCTGTAGGCTCCTACAGCTGCTTTCAGCTCTGCGAACTCTTATTAGATAAAAAAAAAAACAAAAAAACAAACAAAAAAAAAACCCAAACCAAAACACCCCACATTTGAACATCACCTGTCAGCAGTCACAAAAGGTGGATCAGTCAGAGATAAAGATCAAAACATGCTTGTCCCTGGATCAGAGTACCTGCTCAGCACCTTGGCTTACTTTGATGACTGGTGCTGACACTGAGATGCTGCTGCTTTTTCAGCTGAACCTCTGAGTCTATGTATGTACCATGCTGTGATTTTTCCACCTGTTTCCTTACAGACAAACATACAGTGAGAGAACAAGGCATTACAGCATGTGTTTCTAAACCTATGTAGAGAGACCTGAATTAAAAATAGAAGAAGTATTCAAATTCTATAGAAGTAAATATCCTATTTCTTTAACCTAAAGCCTCCTAATTACTGCTACACCAAGCAGGGTGACCAGAAAGTTTATTCTTTATTGTTATCAGTCAGTGGTAAGTTCCATGATTTAATGTTTACCAGATCTTTAGTTATTGTTGCACTAAATTTTCACCAGTAAATTTGCAAGCATTTCCACATATTATGTTGCAGACTGTAATGTTTATATTTATTTAGTGTGGAACTCCTTTTTTGTCAGTATTGCAGAATAAGTATTGGGTGTTCAGGAGGTGAATCCTTGTGCATCTCATATGAAGTGAGAGTTATTTGTGAAAGCATAACCTACACTATTTTTTTCTTCCTAAATATGTCTTAGTGCTATGTATTTGCTTTTATATTAAAATTTGAAATTAAATGGTGAATGTGGGAAATTACTTGAAGGAAAAAAATAAAATTTCAGCATTTTTATGCAGCACAGTGGCTGCATCTAGAACATTGGGTCAGTGGCACTAAATAGAATCTGATAGTTTGCTTATTTGATTTTCCCTTTGCATTCTTGAAGTGTATGAGTAATGGTCAGTTGATACCATAAACTATTAATTTCTTTCCTTTTTTAAAAAAACCCAAACAAACAAAAAAACAAACAAAAAACCCACACCAACAAAAACCAAAATAACAGTGGGGAGGATTTTTTTCCCATCATCTTCTCTGATTGCCAAGTTATTTATATGTAGAGGGAAGATTCTTTTTGTATAATCAGTCTGCTGCTACCCATTTTACTGCCAAGCATTCCTTCCCTATGGCAGCACAATGTTACCTAGGGAACAGCTTAAAGCTGACACATACAGTGGTGCCACAAATTAATTTCACAGTTATCAGGATATAGGGTGATAACAACAACATGAGCTACTATGATATTACCATTGTTCCCATTGAATTACAGTGTAATTATTACTTTTGTGGCAACTATGCAAATAACTCATGTCATCACTGTAGGATGGGATGTGCTTTCCTTTCTCTGATTCAGTACTTCGTGTTTCAGATGTATCTTTATGTACTATAAAATAGAGCTCTGCTTTGAATTGAAATCTAAGTCTGGTTATATCTTCCCCCAAAAAAGAGGAAAAAAAAGAAAATGCAGCACTTACGTGACTGAAAACCAAAATCTGCTGCAGTCTGTCCATCTTCAGCGGGAATAGGATATGCAAATGCATTCTAATTTAACAAAAAAAATTATCAAACTGGTATTTTTACACTATTTCCAGCATGAAAGTGGTAATCTTCCTTCAAAAAGAAAGCTTTGGGTTAGTTATTTTTATTAAGGGACACTTTCATGTTTGTTTGGTTTTGTTGGGTTTTTTTCTGCCATTTTATGGAAGCTGTTTGGTGGCAGGGACAGGTAAGGAGATGCTTGATTACATTATATATTCCTACAGTGATACGTAGGAAAAACTTCTGGAGCAAGGTTAAGGTACTGTTCCCACTATGTAAGATGGAATATATCTTTGACACTGAAAAATGGGTCCTGGTAAAATCAAAGCAGCTACTGAGGCTTAATGATGGCAGAAAGCAATAAGGTCACATAATGCGTTGAAGCTGGCACAGGAGCTCCTTGTATCACTTTGAAAAGTACCAGAAATACGTATGCTTTAGAGGGCAGGAGGCTGAACATTAGGTTGCATATTTTCAGAAAGGTTAGCTCCATGTTTTTTTGAGGTTTTTTTTCTATCCTTGGGCAGTGATTTTCCTAAGTTATTACAGAGATCCTAGGTTTGCAACTTGCGGTTGTGCATGGCAAGTTATAGAGTGATAATTAAGAATTCTTTGCTTGCAAAATAGGTAGCATTAATTATTTTATTCCTTTTGGTGTCATTTATATATGTCTTTTTAGGTTTACGGGGCAAATAATAATACATCTGTGCTTCATATGACACCCATCTTGTTTAAAAACAGCAAGTAAGATTACATCTCTTCCTATATTTCCAACAAAGGAAATTATCTCAGCTCAGTTTGATGGATTCCTTCCCCCTCACCCTCAGTGACCAATTTCAGGTATCCTTATAGAGAGAGAGGGGGCAAGAATGGGCATTTTTTGGTGTTTAACACCTAGCTTTGTCCCCTTTTGTTTCCTCTACTTTTTGTTTGTTTGGTTGGTTTTTTGGGTTTTTTTTTTTGTTGTCTCTAGTACACTTTTTTGTTGTTCCTCTTGTGGCCCACCTACCATGACTTCAGTAGTAAAGAGGCTCTGAGCCAGCTCCTTTTAGTGCAATCTTTCTTGCCCTGCTTATGTAGCTCTTGGAAAGGCTGTGACTTTCCTGGCTCATCTTACCTTTTCCTCTTCAGCCTTTGGCTGACTGAGTGGTCAAAGTGCTCAGCAGAGGCAGTCTGAAAGCTGAGGTCCAGGCCTAAATGCCAAGGAAGCAGATTATGACCCGGTGGTTTGCAGTGGGTCAAAACCTACATAATAGTTTAGGCAGTCTCCTGCTCTCTGGTCACTTTAAAGTTCTGATCTGAGGACTGTAAGCAGAGCCTTGGGAAGGTGCTCCAACAGGTTCTCATGACTCCTGTCAGACAGAGGTAACCTAATCTGATCTTGAAATGTAACCTGATCTGTACCGTGTTCTGTAAATATAGATGAGTGTGCACAGGACTTGAATGGAGTTGTTAAGGGTGAGTAAAATCCTTTTTAAGGAGTTCTGATGTACAGGACAGGCCACTTGTTACCTTTATGTTCTCACAGTTGACACCACTTGGTGCTTTGTGCTGTGACTTTATCCAGGGAAAAAATTGCACTGTGTGAGAATGGGAGAAATCCTTAGTTACACTTCATTTGGTGAAGGTGAACTTTTTATCTGAGACTGGCACTCCCCTTCCTGTTTGTCAGTCACTGACCCTGAGAGCATATTACATGAAAGAAAAACAAACCCTTCTCTTGGAAGTTCCATCTTACTGGAGGAGGCTTTAAATGGCTTTACCCAAAAATGTCTCTCCTTACCAGACTGAAAACTGTGGTCCTTGTGTTTCAAAATAATAATCCCACTATTTCTTTAGGCAGGGCTACTGAAATTCAACGATGATGATCTGTGCTCTAAAGATTATGAATAATTCCTCTTCTCCAGGGAAAAACTCATAAGTCAGTGCCAAATCTTGCTAAATTAAAAAAACAAATAACCTATTTCATTTTGGCAGGGCTGGTAATGTTCTGATCCTTGACTTCAGGGCCAAGATATTTATTTTTCTAGGTCTACACAGAAAGATGTTCATACCATTTCTGTCTCTACAGTAAATAAAAAGCTGGATCAGCTATCCTGTGTTGTCTCAGTAATGAATTCCAACTGGAGTACTACCTCTCCATGCTTGGCAGCTTAGGCAGGTTTTCAGTAGAGCATTTTCTGTATTTAGAAAGAAAGATTTTTAACCTCTTCCTTGCCTGGAAAGTTTCAGACATTGTAAGATAAGGGGTTACCTTAAAAATAGACGTTACATAAAAGTATCAAGCTTTGTGGTCATAAGTACAGCTTCTGTTTATCCAAATGAGTCCTCCACGTTCTGACATATCTTATTTCTTGTTTGGGGGATCAAGATTATTTTATGTTCTTCATAATAAGATGTTCTGGTATCCATCTGGTTGCACCAAATATAGGCTAGGACTTGAAGTTGCTGTCTTGCATCAGCTACATTTCCTTCTTTTTTAAAAATTCTTTTTCTGTTTTTCTTTCCAAGTTCTTTGCTCAGTTTTGCCTCACTGAAATTTTAAAATCTTTAAGAAGTTTGTAAAATGCTTTGACTGGTCAGTTTGGCCAAGGAAATAAGCTCAGTGACAATGAAGTTTTAACTGAAGTCAGTGTGCAGCCAAATACCAGATAAGTAAAGCTGTCTTAGAGCAGAAATGTGACCTGTACCAGCTTCCTTAGAAAATGATGTGTGATTTAGACAATTTCTTGGGGAAGAGTGATCCCTTTCCATTTTCCCTCATTAAGATCTATGAAGAGTTTTCTGTATCTTTTTATTTTTCCTGTCATCAGGTTATCATTGAGGATGAATTAGATCTGCCACATCAGTGGAAAATTCAGCAAAGTGCCGAGCACTTTGGCCAGCGCTGAGAAAGCTCTTACTCTTGCATTTCATTTTAAATGAAGACAAATGTATATACTTAAACTTGAACAGGTGCTTCAGTATATTCACAGCATAGTGCTTAAGTCTGTAGATGTGATGTCTATGCTGTATCTAGTATTTATGTTGGCTCATGGAAGTAGACGAAGGTCCCAGGAATTCAGTTGTTGCTTCTTGTTATGACTCCTTGCCACGTGGCCAGTGCCCTGCCTTGAAGGAGCTCATTTGCTGGAAGTACTCAAGGGATCAGTGGTGAATTTTGTCCAGAGACTACATACTAAGAGCAGGAATATTCCTGTCACAGTCCTGATCTTGTATGAGTACGTTTCTGTGAAGAGTTGGATTAATAATTAATGCATGTTCCCTCTGTGTAAAATAGGATAATCTCTGACAGATGGTGGTTTTTAACAAGAACACTGCAGTAATTCAGATCACACTGAGCATGTTGTATCTGTTCCTCAAAGCTAAAAGACACTTACGTGGATGTATGTAAAACCTGCATGCCTTTTTTGCATTCTATTACTAGTTTTAAATCCTGGATTTACTGAGTTTTTTAGAAGTTTTAGTAGTAGTGGTGGTAGTGGGGTTATGTCAAGTTTCATAGCACTGTAGAAATGATCCGCCCTTAGCTGTCAGGTGTGTTTTTCTGTAGGTGAACAGCTAAAAGTAAAACCAAATTGCTACCAATAGTAACAACTTACTACAAAATGCAAATCTATGAAATAATATTTCATACCAGCTTGTTACAAGTTAATATAAAGATACAACTGATTGGGTTTTTAAAAGATTATTTCTTTAAATAGAAATACAGCCTTATATAGTGCTATCAAGGAAGCAGGATATTTCATTAATTCTTAGTAATATTTTACTGAGGCATGCTCACCTGAGATTTAGAGGTAAAGTTGGGCACCCATCAGTATAGTCAAGCTGCACTGGCCTCCAGGAAAAGATTGTTTGTTTCTGAAAGCTGCAGGGATATCTTAATGAATCATGGAATGGTTGATGTGCTATCAGGAACTTGTCCATTATCAGGATGATATGCTAGAAGGACTGCCTAATGTGCTATAAACATGTTGGATATCTAGATTCTCTCACCATTTGTAACAAACTGTTATGAAAAAGCATACACCATGGCATATTTGTGATGGATGGATGTCATTTAAATGAAGGCTTTGAAACACAAATGTTTGTGCAACTAGCTATTTTCTTCCATTTGTAAAATACTATGCTAACTATTCCTCAGAATTGAGTAAGGTAACATATACGGCACCAAAACAGTGTCTAAAAGTGCTTCATGTCAAAATCTAAGTCAAAATAGATACATCTGTTGAATGCAACATCTAGCTTTCATCTTTGGTTGTATCTTTTTGGACCTTTTTTCCTTTTGAAATGTGGTTTTGAAATACTGTACATCTATTGAACAGAATATATGTATTATTGAAATTTACTGGAAAGTCATTATTTTCTAAAGAAATAGGCTGATTATTTAATCAATTTTTGCATTGAGGTTTTTGACATGTGAGGTTATCTTTTAGATTACCAGATCAGACAAAATATTGGAAGTTACGAGATGCTGATTATTAAACTTAAGATTTACCCTTGCAAGTCCCTTAAAGCCTGAGAGAACCCAGAGGCTGCCAGAGAACTTCGGCTGCTCTGCAATCAATGAGCTGAACTCTACAGTAGGTATCTAAATGGGTTCTTCCTATTCCACATCAATGCAGTCCCTCTAGATTAACCAGCCCAGATGTACAGAAGGAGCTAGTAGCAATCTAATGCTAAAAACTAATAGCTTAGAGGCTTAGCAAGTGTGTTTGGTATGTTAAATATGTGAGTTCAAATTCCTGATTTGTTTCCAAGTAAACTCTTGAATTTAGAACTACAGCTCAGGGCTCAAACATAGGTTGTCTGTGGTTTTGGAACCGCTTTTTGTGTTTGGCATTTTTTTCTTTTGGTTTATGAGTTGTTATTTTGTTTGTTTGCTTTGTTTTGTTTTTTTGTTTGTTTTTTTATGGGAAAGTATTTATTCATTCACGAGCAGGTTCACAGTGATAAACTGTGGAGAAGGAAGGGCATGTCAGATATTTAAGCAAGTAAGCTGTTTGCAGCTAGCACCCTGGCTGTTTTTTGAGAATCTTGTGTACACACCTACCTGTTCTGTCCATTCATTTAGTGTGGATTTGGAACCTGAGCATCTTAGCTTGGCTCAAACCACTTCACTATACCAAAGGGCAACTGGAAGTTAGCTTTGGTTAACTGTGGGGTTGCAACACCCAAATCTTGCCTTTGCAGATAAAGCAGTAGTCAGAAAGATTACTTTAGTACTTGCATTTTTTATTCATTGAAAGGGAGTGGCATGTGCCTGAACTGCAGAAAAAAATTGTTCATCAAAATACAAATTTATTCTGTGAATAAATGTTTATACTGCCAAATGTGAGAAGAGCAAATCTTATTACTGTATATGGTATCTTCAAGAAGGCACTCAAGACTGAGCCTGTAACTCAAATCGCTTGCATGCTTTTAGGAAAGGTAATTCTAATTCTGGTTGCCATTCAGTTAGGCATATTTCCATTCTCAAGATGTGTTATAATTCTAGTCATATCTGTGTTGAGATTGATTAGAAACAGCATAATCTTGGATAGCTGAATTCGGTTTGGACTTCAGTCCCTCAGATTCTATTTTTGTGTATTTTTTACATATCCATTCACATCTCCTCAGTTTTACTCAACTCTGCTAACACCTTCTTTTGTATCATAACTTCAGTATTTGCATTAAGTCTTCAAAATAATTCCTCTGTACTATTTGGCCCTGGAGCACAGGAGAGAGAAATTTTATGATAGGAGTCATCCTGATGTCCTATCTGATTTAGATGCTGCTTTGGAGATTTGCATTGAAAGCAAACTGAAGAGTGACTGGAGATGTGCATAGTGCTTCCCACCCTGACATCAATGCCATGAGCCTCTCTAGGGCCTAATGACTGTTGTTAGGTTTATGTAGTATTTTAGTCTGTAGTATGTGTGTTGTATGTATTTATTTAGTAAGCAATGGTCTCCGTGGATTGACTAGGCAAATGTTAAAGTGGAGTCTGCAATGGAGAGGAGGAACTGTAGAGGAAAGATTCAGAAATTCTAAGGCAATGCAGATAAAATTAGAAATTTTGAGATAAGTGGGTGGTTGACTATAGATTGACAACTGCCAGGTTTACCTGTTATGTCCAGAGATGGAGATCAAGTGTAGAAGATGATCCTATCTGCAGAATAAGTTTCACAAGTGTGCTCTGCACCTGAGAAATGTTGCTCACTAGAAAATATTTTCAAAACTCTAATGCATACAGGGTCAGATTAGTCTGAAATCTGTTGGAAATCTGTTGTTTGGGTTGTTTTGTTTGTTTGTTTGTTTGTTTTGGGGGGAGGGAGGTTGTGTTTTGTTGTTGTTTTCACCTGTTGATTAACTTATAAGAATATAAAAAAATTAAAATTATGAGTTATGTCAATACATGGCCTTAATATTACACCTCTCAGCTTTCAAGTTCAGTTTATTTATTGTACACAAAGCAAATGCTCAGAGAGTATTTTCTGTAGGGACAGGTAGAGAGGCTAAGAGCAGTTTATTGCAAGAAAAATTGTTCTGTTATGCAGCAAGATTACTCTGTTAAATATTATGAAACAAGATAGGCTATGCTGCTATTGAAGTTGATCTGGGATTCAAATTGAAGTTACCAGCCTTGTACTCTGCTTGTTTTTATTTCATAGCGTTCTGCTGTTATGAAGGTAAATGTAAGTACTTCTCAATTTTTGTTACTTCAGATAATTATGGGCACAAACCTGATGAAGTTAGCTGTCACATGAACCTGTACTTCAGTGCTAGGGATCTGGAAAGGATTTCAGTAACTGCCTAAATAGAAAATGAGTGCCTGAGTGTGATGATACTGCTTTGCATTTTTCCTTTCTGCCACTGCAGTGTAGTTTGTCAGTATGAGCTTTTATTTTCATGCAGAAAAACTGGCTGAAAATTTAACCTGGAAAAGTGGCTAGTATCATTATACCATTGCATAAAATTTGCAATGAGTAAGTATCTATTATTTTTAGATTTTGCTTGTTCATTTTTGTGATCATGGAATGACATCCTATGGCATTCACATTGCCATAGAATTCACAGTTGTCTGTACTAATAGTGCTGTATTTACACCTCTATATGCTGCTTTGTGTAGGTTTGTGACATTCATCTCAACTGGGATGTACTTTCAAATGGCATAATGTTTTGGTTCTTTGTTCCAAGACTGGACTGGAGAATTACAAATAATTTTCTATAGTATCCAGTAAATGTTTATTGTGTTCTTGTACTAATTTTTTCTCAGTAGTGTATCATTTCTCACTTAGAGTTTGTAGACCCACAAAAAAGAAAATAAGGTGAGAATATAAGATAGTATATTAAAATTTTTTTCAACTTTTTGGTTTTGATTTTAAGCAGCATCCCTGTTTAAATGCAGATATTTGAATCAAAGACTTGAATTAATATCATTAGAGAGAAGTTATCACGTCACTGTGTATATGACAGCTAACAGTATATCTCCATATTAACTAAAAATAGCCAAATCAAGGTCTATACCTATGTGACAAAATCAAAAGCTTTCTAATGAACGCTGATTTTTTTTGTCACATGATAAGTTGTGTTCTCATTACATATTTCCCAGTGTTGCTTATAGATGGTATTTAAGAAGAGAGAATGTGAGTTTGTACAATGCTGCTGGCTGATGTGGGTTGGTATATACCTCCCCCAGAGTTAACAGCTGCTGTAGTAATTTCATGAAGAATCCATATTGTCTTTCCTGTGGCTTCTCCAGGTGCTGCAATGCCTGAAGGAGGTAAAATGGCACTAAGTTTTACAGATGTCAACATCTGCACCAGAGTTAGGGCTCTGTTGATTAAAACTTGGATAGTCTTAACACCTTAACAGTAATTAACATAAACTAATTGTGGCTGTGCAAATATTTCTTGTTAAAGAGAGGTTCTTCCCTCCCCTTTCTCCCTTTGAGTTTTAAAGGAAATAATCTGTTTGTTTAAGGAGTAAAAACCCAGGCAGTTTTAAGTGAAATATTTCAACATTTTTAGAAATACTCATTGGAAAAAAACATTCTTTAATAATTCTATACGTCATTCCTTGAATTAATGGTATTTATTAGATATTCAGATTATTGAAAGTAGTCATACTTAGAAAAATATAAATATTAGAATTAAACTACTATACACTAGAAAGAGATAAAATTTTCGTAGAAGTAAATAGAATCATTAAGGTTGGAAAAGACCACTAAGATTATCAAGTGCAACTGTCAGCATAACATCACCAGCCAACTAAATCATACCCTCAAGTGCTACATCCACATGTTTCTTGAACACCTCCAGGGATGCTGATTCCACCACTTCTCTGGGCACACTGTTCCAGTGCCTGACCACACCTTCCATAAAGAATTTTTTTCCTAATATCCAATCTAAACCTCCCCTGGTTCAACTTGAGTCCTCTCCCCGGTAACATGGGAGAAGAGACTGTCCCCCCCCACCTCACTTCTATCTCCTTTCAGGTACTTGTAGAGATCAATAAGGTCTTCCCTCTGTCTCCTCTGCACTAAACAATCCCTTAAAAATATCATAAGGAAAAAAAAAAAATGTTGAGGGACTACAACATTCACTTAAGAATTCAGACACTTCATTTAATGCTACTTAGTGTTAAAAAGTCTAAGTTGGATCAACATCACAGATGTGTGGCCTGTTCTGCTCCTCTCTGACCAGTAGACACTTCTCTCATTTTAGAAGCTCTGGAAAACACCTCTGTCTCTGTGTACTCAGCGTATTTACTAGATGTGTATTTTCTGAACACTGGAAAAAGTTTCATATGCTACTTTTTGTTGCAGAGGCTGAAGCACCAGAGTTTTGTTCTGAAGTGACTGAAAAAGGCTGCAACTTCTATGTAACTGATCTAGAGATGTGTACCCCTTACTAAGCCTTACAAATCAGTACCTGGTTTTGGACATCATTTAAGATGTACATGTATCTGTTTTAAAGAGAGATGTGAAAACATCAGTGATTTGTAACTATATTTCAGGGTGATGCTGCTCTCCCTAAGGTGGTGGTGCAGCACTGCCCTTGTGCACAAGATAAGGGACCTTCAAGAGAAACACTCCTCATATCATTCTTGGGTCTGCCATGGCTTGGGCCTGGTGGCCTTCGTGTCATGCTGTAAGCATCCTCTGTGTTCCCGGGCTGGAGCAGGGGAAAGCTGGAAAGGACTTCCTGCTGTGTTCATCCTTTTTATTGGTTTTTTTTTTTTTGGTTGGTTGGTTGGTTTTTTACATTATGATTGTGTTGAATGATGAAACTAAATGTAAAGAAAAGGTAAGATATGTGGAAGTAGGCTGAAATGATATCTGTTATAGACCAGAATAGTTGGTTTTAGGTTTTTTGTTTTTATTTGTTTGTTTGTTTTGTTTTTGGTTTTATGTGATTTTTTGTTTGATTTGGTTTTGTGAGGGTTTATTTGTGTTTTGCTTTTTTTTTTTTTTTAAAGAAAAACAGTGTAAACCTAAGATTTTTGGATAGTGTTGTAGCAGCAGATGTTAGCCAAAATTCAAGAACTTCATAACACTTAGCCCCTTGCATTTCTTCTGGACTCACAAATGAATAGCCTCAGCCTTAATAGCTGACCTGTTATTTTACAGATGAAAAGACACATAGTCTCCAAAATCCATCTGTGTGTTCAGTCACAAGTGTTTTCATTATAATGCACTTTTTTTGTCCTCCAATAACAAATCTGAGTTGCATTTTCTAGAGTTTAAAACAAGCTATAAGTATTTATCTTTTTTTGGCATTTGTAAATTCAGCATTTTTCTTCTAAGGAAAAAAATGTAGAAATTACACTGAAAAAATGTGTAGCATTTGAAAAATGAAACTGTCTTTAATGTATTTCTATTTTTGAAAATAGATTTTATCAGTTAAAATTTAGGAGGGTATCAGTTTACTGCCATAAAAATAAAGGAGTAAGGAAAACAAAAAATGCTGAAGTAGTGAAGCTATTTAGTATTATCACAATTAAAAGTCACATGAATTATCAGAAAAAGTGAAGAAGAAAATCAAGTTTGTGGCAGTTGACAGTGATATTGGTCAAGAAATATGAAGAAACTTGTAAAGCCTGGAAACAGTGGTACTGAACATAGCTGTATGAGTCCAGGAGAGTGTCATGCTCTGGCTGGAGACAGACACTTTCTGAGATTCAAATACTCTGGCAGAGGAGGTCCCTTGTTTCAGGAATACTAAGAAATCTCTTGAACTTTTGTGTGAATTGTGTTCTAATGCTAGCACATGATTGACAAAGGTATAATCTGGTTAAATGACAAGCTGCATAGCATTTTATTTCACATATATTGATATGTAATATCCTCAATATGTTGTGTTGGAACAGACAACTGTAAAAGCCTCACGCTAGTCCTCATAAAACATTCTTGGAAAATTTAGCCTCTCAGTGCAGAATTTCATTAAAACATTTTTTGCCACTTGCTTGGTGGAGCACTTTACAACAGCTGCCCCTTACCTGGCTTGGCTGGCTGTAGGCTGGAAGCGCTTTCAAAACTTGTCTTTAGCACTCGAAGGTAACTTTCAGAGGGGACTGAAATATCACTTTCAGAGTGATATATGGGGCTCTTTTCTGGAGTAAACCACTTTCTAGTTGCTTTTTGGCAGTGTGGACTCTGTCAGGGAGATCTGTTTATTAACATGATGGCTGAAAACAGGGAAACAGAGATCTGTTATCCCTGAGCAGCTCTTCAACCACGAGTGGTTTAATTCAAAGAGTGCTATATTTAGAATTTACTGAAATAAAGTATTTGGAAATAATTTAAAAGTCTAATTATATGGAAGGATTTTGTTTCCTTCTCTCAAACTCCTGTTTTATTGAATATCTTCAGAGTTATTCAATGGAATTATTAGATACCACAGTCACACTTCAATTTTACTTTTATTCTGTAAGTGTGCGTTAGCCAGATGGATGCTTTATGTGGCAGGTGAAAGTGGAGGTTTCCTTCAGGATGGTTTCTTTTCAAAGTTGTTTATTTGCAGAGTGCAGCCTCAGGATAGCACTAATGCTTTTGTTAGCAAGTGATTTGTGCCAGCCCCAATACAAATAAAACATTTGATTTGTGTGTTCTTTTGTAAACAAATGTGCACATGCCTGGTGTCTTCAGACATATTGTATGCTGTAAACACGAGGGATCCTTATGTCTTTGATTATAGTGTGTAAGTGAATACCAAAGACAGCAGTTTAGTAAGCTGCAATAAAGTGTTACAAAATGAGTAAGAAAGTTCCCTAACATTAAATTTAGACAAGAAGTGAGAGTCTGCCATGGATAACGTGTCTTCAAAATGTTGCATGCAACTGGAAAAGGATTTCTTTGTGTTGCTGTCTAAGAAATATGTGTAGATATTCTGTGTAGATTCCTATTTTAAAAGAGAGCTTCATGTTAATACTGTTCTGATACCTTTGGTAACATTTTTGAGTAGGTTAAATTATGCTATTCCATTTGGGTAATCGCAGTGCACAAATCACTGTTTTATTCAATGGGTTTTGAATGTAGTCTGTTAACATTCATTAACCTCCAGGTATTTTTAAAAAAACACAACGCACCAGAATTTAGATGTAAAATAAAATTCTTAATATGACACAGGATGTATACGTGCTAAATTACTCATTTTCTCTATGAAGCTAGCACAGAACCTACTAGATACTCTCTGTATGATTGCTATTTTGATATTTAGATCCAAGAGATCAAATTGATAGGAGAATCATTAAGGGAAAGACACTTCAAAAATTAATCTGTAGGATTTCTCATTAGTTTGAGAGCATACTGCTTATTGCAATAATTACAGCTGTAGTTAGATGCCGTGGAGAACATTGTCAAATGAACTGAATATTATGAACGATGTAGATATCCAATCTTTCCTCATTATCAGTAATTTTGGACATACTTTCTGCTTCTTTTCTAAGGAACCATGCAAATAAAACTACTTTGTTTTCTGAAATCTGGAGTACTAAATCTGGAATTATTTTAATGCTAGCAATAATTTGGCATATCTTCAAGAATTATCAGAGAATTTTAACAACGGTGGTCATAAAACTTGTCTGATCTACTAAAAATGCAATATTTAGAGATGTGAAATGTCTCACAAATGTCTCTGTAACTCTAAGAAAAAAAATCTTGCATAAATATCTGGCATAATGCTGATATTTACTGTTGAGGCTACATCTACATCTAGAAGAATTTAAAAGATGGGGTACCCATACTATGGGATTTTGTAATTTTGGTATGCAAAATTATAGTTTGTTTTTTAATAACTGTACAGTATGTTTTCATGCAGGTGTTAAAATCCATACGTGCTCTAGTCAGTGTTCAATCAGAAGTGTATGATACAAAAGCCAAAAATACAAAAACCAAAAAACAAAGTCTGACCTAACATGATGCTATTCATTAAAGCATGATTATTTCCTCAGAACATATTTTAAAACTGTCATCTAGGACCTCTGAATCTCAATGATTTCTGAATTTACTGGTTCTGTTTACAGGCTATTTTTTCCTTTAAAAATGTCTAACCGGTAGGCCTATAACTTTAACAGCAGTCTAAAAATGAAACTTTTTTTTTACTGTCATAATAATCCCTGTGACAACGATTCTTCATCTGACACTCAGCAGTCTTCTGATTATCAATGACTCAGTCTGAAGTCCAGGTAACTCTTGAGATGCCTTCACTCTTTAAAATAAGCATGAGTAAAATAGCAAAAAAGTTTCTATAATTTCACTTGAGGGTACAATGAAGTTAGAGACAGACCTCTCATTGATTTCCTTGGGACTGTAATTTTGTTTGCTCAGAAGAGCAGGTTGAGAGTTCTGGTCTTGGTCATGGTAGTTGTTAACTTGTATGGTTATACATGCTAATGTATAACCATAATGTTAAACATGGTAAGTTGTTAAAAAAGAAATTCAGAAAATCTTTCTTAAAATAAGAAAGAGGGACAGTGTCTACCTTGATAGTTCAGTGGAGTATCCAGGAATGCATAACAGTGCAATGGTTCTGATATTGCCTTGAAGGCTTGGATGCTGTAGGCTGCATGGTGGTTGCTGTAGGCTGCTAAAAGCTTCTAAAGTGTTCTGTGCCTTAGTCCTTCATTGTCAAAACTCAAATAATGTTTCTTTGCCTTATAGCTTTGATGGGGAGAGAGGTACAAACCAAGAGTGAGATACTCAGGTGCTGTGTTGATGGTGAATGCCTCGGTCAATGTGGGGGGATAAATGCAGCCTTTTGTACAGGTGTGAACACGTCTGAGTTCAGTGTCAGTTCTGCTTAGCACTGTGTGAAGCTGTGGCTGGCATAGCTCTGGGTCTGTGACAATAAGCCCTCAGGAGGGCAGGCAGGGACAAACTATCTTTGAGCAGACAATTTAGATGTCTCTTGCAGAGCTGCAGGCTCACTGAGATTGGGGGGGACATAAGAAGGTTGTCTAGTCCAGTCTTACTCAGAGCAATGCTGCTAGAGCAGCTTGCTCTGAGCGGTCCAGTCAGGTCTTGAATATTTCCAAGGTCATCCTCTGTGGGCAAACAGAAAATAATAGATGTGTCAGCGTAATGCTGAGCCTAGTTTTACTGGCAGAGCTAATGTGGTTGCAGGCACTGGCTTAGCTATGCTGCTTCCAGATCCAAAGTGAGGGCTTTTGACACTTTGCTGTCACCTGCCCTACATCCCCAAAGACGACGGATGCCAACAATGCTGGGAGTCGGGCAACACGCTGGGAGTCTGTTATTTTCTCAGTGCTACCAAGATGTCTTGAAGTTTTAGAATCTTTAATTTAAAAAACAACATTTCTGCATTTGAAACGAATGGACCATTTTCAGGATGAACACTAATCACTGGAGTCGCAGTGCAGACAAGTTTTATGTCAGCAAGAAGTCATGGTTAACAAAATAATATTTTTGAAAATGGCTCTGATTCATGATACTTGGTTCTTGATACTTTCAATGCTTTTGTCTGTTGATCTGTGGGGCAGAAGTTGCATCACTCATTTTAAAAGCTATATTATTAAGGCTAGGTTCTCACCTGGCAAAGTAAATGCTGCCAGCCTCTAATAAAAGAATAGTGATCTGTAAATGGACAGAAAAATTCAGACCATCTGTGTTGTAACAGTATTGCAGAAATGGCTGTCAAGTAACCAAAGATGGACCAATAGAAAGATTTTGAACAAAAACTGTGCATTTCCATAAAACATGATGTAAAATTAAGCATTTTAATTTTGAAATTTGCCTCAAATACCTGCTTCCTTATTAAAGGAAAAAGTGAAATGTGGCATTTTTAAAAAAATCAGCAAATTAATGAGTATATTTATAAAAAACCTGTGGGTCTCTGAACTGTAAATTCTGGTCCCAGAATTAATGTGTAGCATTCTGACACTCTTGGGCTAGGTTTGGCTTGTGAAATTGAGCCTAGCCAAGTATCTGTGTTATTTCATGCTCACTACTGTTAATTTTTCTTTTTTTCTCTCTTCTTTTTAATCCACATTTTTCCCTGCTTATCTTCCCGCCACCACCCCCAACCTCCTGGCCCCCCAGGATACAGTCAGTAATTTAATCTCTTATTTCTCGAATAATACATTGGTAATGTCATACTTTATATTCATGGTAAATTAATAAAATATTTAATAGATACTAGCATAAGCAATTATGAACCGGCTGTGCAAAAAGGTGGAATACTTGAGGGCATTTGTCACACATAATTCATAGATGCTGACTAAAATGATTTAAATTCTTTCGGTCAAGATTGTTTGTGTTCCACACCTACCTTACCTATGTTGTGAGAATACAGAAAATGCTGGAACTCATGAATTTTTTGTCCTGATAGAGAGAAGGATAACACATACCCAAACCATCTAAAATCAATCTGATTTTTTTGTTCCATTGGAACATGAAAATTATTGGAACTACTCATGACTGTTTTATAATGTTTGTATTGTGAACTCTGGTAGAAATGAGAGATACATTAACAATAACCCCTATCCCTCCAAAAATGATGGTGGATCATTACAATCACTCTTGCAATGCAATACTGCAAACTGTAGCTGAATTCTGATTTGGCTGAAGCCCAAATCAAAATGATGTTTAAATTTTTCAATGGAACTTGCTGGGATTTGAGATTTATCTAAGGCTTATACTATGGAAAAAGTGTGTTAGAGAAGCATTAAAGCAGGTATAATGTTACTGGTGTGGCAGTAATAGGATTCATCCAATGAAGAAATGGCTTCTGTTTAAAATATATGAATAGGTAGTGCTATCATAAGCTATTCAAGAAAAATAGCTTTATATTTTCATGCTAAGCAGAAAGAATACTGTTGACAGTATAGTATGCTCACCAGACTAATGTTCAGAAATATGTCAAGAGGTTGTATGGAGCAATTTTCAGGTTCAAAATAATCACCCTAGAATTTCATTTGCCTATGTAACATTTTTTATCTTCACAAGGGCAACAAACATGCAATGGAAAGTATAAGTTTAATGCATATTTTAATTATGTGCTAGAAATTACTAATTTGCACTAATGACAGGAAGACCATTTTACGAATTACTGAATTGTGCAGATTAGCAAGTGAACAAACACACAAAAAAAAGAATGACGTATCTGAAAATGTACTTAATCTGTTTTGACTTTGGTGGTTCAGTGTTAAATGTTAATGTTAGTACATCACCTTGCATTGCACTAGTAAACATACTCAAGTATATTTTAGCAAAGATCATTCTGTGCTATCAGCAGAGCTTTTTGCCAGAGCAGTGTCACTCCTGTCTCATTGCTGAAAAAATTGGAGGGTTGTATTGCCCTGTGTAATATTTATTTATATTTCTGTTGCTTCTGTTTGAAACTGTGAACAGTTCTGTGTGGTCCTGTTTTGGAAGTGTAGGTTAGTAGCGTTTTGGTTGCTGGAATGTATTTTGTTTGCATGTATAAAGCACTAAAATGTTTTTTTGGAGAGGTCTTTCAAAATAAATATGTGAGTTCTGTTCCTAATTTAACTGATTGTGGTTTGGTTTGGGTTTTTTGCATTTGGGACATTATTTTTTTTCCCCCCTCTTTGAGCAATAGCTATTAAACACTTGTCTCTGAAAAACTCATGGTCTTTGGAGGGGTTATTCATGGGTAAGGAAATAATGGGATGAAGAAAAGACAAAGAGCTTTTACTCTTGTTAATTCCTTTCTACTGCGGAATCACAAACCTCTCATGAGTGGCAAAATGTTCCACCTTCTGATTATGCAAAAATTGCTTCAGAGTGTAGAAAATATCAACTAGGGGGTATCGCCAAGAATACTACTAGGATTCAAGTCATAATGTGACTGGTACATTTCAAGCCTGTAATGAAATGGGAACTTAAAGAGTGGTTAGCTAGACTTCTGCTGTTCTAGGCCTGCAAAGGAAAACCAAATAGCATTGGCTGAATTACAAGTGGCTAAACACCATTTACTTGCATTTTATGTCTTCTGTTCCACTGCTTCATGTTATGTAGTTGAACACAAAACAGTAACACAGCTAATACACAAGTTAACAGTGTTTGTTTGAATTTATATTGGGTTTTTTTGTTGAATTGCATAAGCTTAGTCAGAAATCATGGAATGAAGATGGAACCTTTGTAGTTTCTGTTATTTTTAGGTAGGTTTCTTGACTGAACATTGCTTAGCACCACGCAGCCCCTCATAGAAGATACAGCCCTTAAATATACCTAATATGGAGCCAGTGTGAGATTCTAAAGCAAAGTATCTCTCCTCTGCTGCTTAAAATTCAAAAGCCATTATCAAGATGTCTTCATTCATGTGAACTAACTACTTTAAAAATTGCTAACCGGGCAAGTCCTGACTCGGAAAGGCATCCAATAAATCAGCAGCAGCATTCACAGTCTAAGCTCTTACTAGTCCACAGTCACCACAAATTGGAATATATCCAATATATATAGAAATGATAGAAAGGGCACGGTAGTGATAGAAAGGGCAGTAGTAGTGATATCATGGCAGTGATAGAAAGGGCATGGTAGAGAACCTCAGGATTCTTACTGCATTGAGCTTTAATAAGACCTGTCTCTTCTTTTGGCATTCATATAGAGTATAGATAACAACAGTCCTCAATGATAAGAGAGACACTGGTAAGGAGGCTATACCTGAGATTGTGTTGATTTCATAGGCTGCATTGTAGTATCCTATAAATCCTGTGGCATGAAGCTGCTAGAAGTTATCAGATGTATTCATCAAACCCGAATACTTCTGGGTTAGAAAAGAACACTAAAATCACAGTGTCTAAGCCCAGGATGTGGGAACAATTGGGAAGCTGCTGATGTGAACCCTGTGTAGAGAGAAGAGGTATTAATGGAAAGTTGAAGAGAAGCAGCTTTGTAGTGATTCCCAGGCTTTCTGAAAAATCTCTGTGACTTGTCTGAGAAATGTGGTATTTGGATTTTTCTGGAGTACTTGATACATATATGTATTTAACATTTTCCTATAATTATTTTCAAATAACTACATATAAAAGAATTGCCAAAAAGGTGACATCTGCTCATTTGTAGCAAGAGAAAATATCTACCAAAAGAGAATATTTAAATCCTTCCAGCACTTTTTGAAAATGCAATGCCTTGGGAAATGGGAAAAATATGCTTTTTCAATTGTACTATATTGACAGTCATGGAATTGCTGTATTTGATATTAGTCTAGTGATTTGAGTGTATACAAAAAATTACAGTGCAAAATACTTAAGAACAAGTGATCTATAGAACTATGGTAAGCCAACAGATTCATGCTTTTTAAAAATTCATCGTAAAATTTATCTTATCTGCATTTCTCTGATAAAGACCCATTTCTTTTAATACTTTCAGACAGCACTTAATGCGGGGCCATCCCAGAAAGCATTTTTACTACATTAGTTTTGCTTTAGGAGGAAATGTGGCAAATATTTTGTCTTTTATTAATCTTAGGTTGTAAGGGTAAAAAATAAGATACAGGGGTTGTTTTTTTTTTTGCAAACACAACTGATTTTAGTCTAGTTGCCACCTAAGCCATCTTGGCATTAGCAGCCCAGTGCCTTTTCTATGTTTAGCAAGTACATAGAGTTTTCTTTGCCAATATACATCCAGCTAAAAGGGCATGCCATAGCATTTAGAAACAAAACCCGTTTGAAAAACGTATTCAGGTGATTGTATTTTAAAATCCTTGTATATAATAGTCAAATATTTTAGGCCCTTTGAGTACTATTTATTTAACTGGGGTCCTTTTATTTACCCTAATTCTGGAGTGACTGCCTAATTCTGGAGTGACTAGTTAGGTATTAAAAATAGGGATTTACTGTATAAGGAGAAAGTGTCACTCTTGTAAAACTAAGTAACATGAGAGATACGTGAGCTCTTTAAAGAATTTGAAGTTTTCTTATCTCTGTGGAAAAACTCAACAGCAGATAGATAAGCAGACCTAAATTTGCTGGGTTTTAGGCCATTACCCAACATACTAGAAGAAATTTCAAGTGTAAACCTGTTAGGTTATCTAGTCCTGTTCTTCTGTCTGTGTAACTTTACAGTAGTCCTGGCTGGTAAGACTTGGTAAAGTTGTTCAGCTGTCATAAATCCCCAGTTAAGTAGTCTGGCTGGAGGGTTTTTTCTACTTTGAATGAATGAAAGTGATAAAAAATGATAAAGCAGAAATGTGCAGTATGCTGCTTTTGTGAACCAACCTATCCATCAAGAGGTTCAGGTTCAAAATCTATTTGGCAACAACCGAGTCAGTAGAAAGTGAGCCTGTGTATTGTCACTACAGTGTACATAAGTTTTGGAAAAAAAAAAAAAAAAAAAAAAAAGAAAAAAGGAGGAAAAAAGGGAGGGAGGGAGGGAGGAAGGAAGGAAGGAAGGAAGGAAGGAAGGAAGGAAGGAAGGAAGGAAGGAAGGAAGGAAGGAAGGAAGGAAGGAAGGAAGGAAGGAAGGAAGGAAGGAAGGAAGGAAGGAAGGAAGGAAGGAAGGAAGGAAGGAAGGAAGGAAGGAAGGAAGGAAGGAAGGAAGGAAGGAAGGAAGGAAGGAAGGAGGAGAAAAGAGAAAGAAAGAAAGAAGGAGAGAAAGAGAAAGAAAGAAAGAAGGAGAGAAAGAGAAAGAAAGAAAGAAGGAGAGAAAGAGAAAGAAGGAGAGAAGGAGAGAAAGAGAAAGAAGGAGAGAAAGAGAGAAAGAGAAAGAAGGAGAGAAAGAAAGAGAGAGAGAAAGAAGGAGAGAAAGAAAGAGAAAGAGAAAGAAGGAGAGAAAGAAAGAGAGAAAGAGAAAGAGAGAGAAAAAGAGAATGAGAAAGAAAGAGAGAAAGAAAGAGAGAGAAAAAGAGAATGAGAAAGAAAGAGAGAAAAAGAGAATGAGAAAGAAAGAAAAAGAGAAAGAGAAAGGAAGAGAAAGAAAGAAAGGAAGAGAGAAAGAAAGAGAGAGAAAGAAAGAAAGAGAAAGAAAAGAAGGAAAGAAAGAAAGAAAGAAAGAAAGAAAGAAAAGAAAAGAAAGCAATTGGTATTATCTTTTAATTTATTAGATTTTTCTATTAGTTTCACGTAAATGTCAATGATCTGAAGAGTGGCTTTTGGCTTTGTCATTTATTTATATCATCATACTGTGAAAGCTGTAAAATTCTTTAGTGATGGTGATTATAGCAAAATCTAGATAGAGCATGTATATACCAGTCATTTGAACTTAATGAGTTGATGTTTTTACTCTAATAAACAAGTATGACTGAATTCTCAACTACTGTTGAAATGTTACTTATATCTTTAAACTCAGGCTATTAGGAATGCAGCATTGCTTCCTAGTGTAATTTACAGTGGGTTTATCTTTGCTCTGTGCTGACCTCTGTAGTTTTCCTATATGATTTCTGTTATTGTGTCATAAAGCTCGTTTCACTTGCCGAGGGGATACTCATTTTGAATCTTTAGGTTTTGAATAAATTTAAGGTAGAAAAGCCAAATAAATCTCTTCAACACAATGTATACAAGAAGATGCCTCATTTTTGAAAGATGCTTATATATTATAAACAAGAATATATTTCTTCCTGTGGTTAATAATTTAGAAATTGTATGCAGTTTAGAAAATAAGAATAACAAGACTATTTCTTTTTTTCTGGGTCTTGATGGCTGAGAATATTAACAAGTGACAGTGTCACTTACTAAGGTGTCTTAGACAAACCTCTTGATTTGCAAAAGAAGATGGAAGTCTTTCATTGCACACACGCATTTTCTAGAGAAAATATTAAATCTTAGAAACAGCAAGAATTTGTCAGAAAATTCTACTCCAGGAGATCTCTCAGAAAAGAGGCAGGAGGAATAGGACATGGTTCTCACGTATGTTGCTGAATCACATTTAAGGCAAGGGGAAAGAGTGAGGATGCTGAAGCCTTTCCTATAGTCTGGATGGTGGGGACTCACTTCTGAGAGACTTGCATTGTGTTGGTTAACAAGACATTTATGAGCTTTCATTATAAGCAAATGAAGGGTTTAAGTGAGTCCCACTAGGGGCTACAAATATAAAAATAAAGCACCATTAAACAGTCTGATAATTAACTAATGTTCACCATCTGACAGGACTGCACTTTACTAAGGATACTCTGAGTTTTAATATTTGATAAGAGATGTTTGACTGGGGTCAATAATTTGCCTTCTGTATGGGGAGAAACATCTTTATTGGGTTCTCAGTGGAAATGTGCCTGACTTCTTGGTTTTCTCTGGAGTTCCAAACTTTGGTTTGGTTGGTGGGTTTTTTTTTTTGTTTGTCTTGCTTTGTTTTGGTTTTTGTTGTTGCTTTTTTGCTTTGTTTTGCCCCTACAAATCTGAAAAAAAGGGAAGTGGAAACCTTTGAAACTTTTACTTTTAATACAGAGTTCAGTGAGGTATTTTGTGCTTTTGTCTGCTTCCACAGTACACTCAGTGTAGGGTCAAATCTTCAGGTGGTGCAGTCAGTAAAGCCTGCACAAACTTCCTTGATATTTCACCCTCTTCTCTCCCTTCCTCCCATACCCCTGCCTGTTGCTGACAGCATCATGGGTTTGGAAATGGTGGGAATACTTTGTGTGCAGGGAACAGTCAGGTCTGCCTTGCTAGTGCCTGGATTCTAGGTGGACATCACATCAGTTCTCTGGGAAATGGCAGGATCACAGAATCGCAGAAAGTTAGGGATTGGAAGGGACCTCTAAAGAGCATTGAGTCCAACATGCCCATCCAACCAGGATGACAGTAAAGAGAGAACCAAATAATTCTTTGGAGTTCACATCCTAAAAACAAGGGAAACACCAGCTTATTCTGCAGCTTTTCTCTTTCCAAGACTACTTTTTCTTTTGGTAATTGTGGTGGAATTGCTGTCATGCCTAAATTGCAAGACTGATGAGCATTAGCACTATTGGTCTAATAGAGTCTCTGTGGTGCTGTAGGGAAGAAATCAGTTTCTTTTGGGTTTGTAGTTTTTAACTGAGAGCATTTTCTTGAATTTCCAATGCATGCATTTTAATTATATTATACTTCATCATAGATTATTTATATATGTTATTATTAAATGTCTTAAGTTTTTAGTAAAAATAAACGCTAAATGTGTACTCCTGCTGTTAACAGTGTATTGTACAGAGTGCTGTACAGAGTGCCATTCATAAGATGTGCATAGATGATGAAGACATTTTGGGAGAAAAAAAATGTCTGTGACAGAGCTTGTAAAGTATGTTTTTCCTGAAGTGAACCCAAAGGGGTTTCACTGACATTAAGACAAACAGACAACCGGTGTTTCATATTTTGAAAAGTCAATTCACACAGGATAAGAATCATGCCACCTAAAAATAATTTCTTCTCTCCTAAAAAGACTAGAAATAATCCTTGATGTAAGTCCAAAAGTCTGTAACACTTCTGGGAGAATAGTCCAGGTAAAAGAAGATTATCGTGTACAGGGCAAGCTATAATAAAAACTGTCAGCTCTGTCAACCCTTCTGTCTAAGGTCTATAGAGGATTAAAAGGATATTGAACATCATGTAACAGCTGTCTCCTATGTGAAAGGGATCACTGTTGTGGTGAACATAAATGTACCAGTTTAAAAACCTCTATAAGGCTCCATGTGGCTGAGCCACAAGTGGTTGGCTTGGCAGTTAAAGTGCTGCTTTCAGGGACTTGAAAGAGCACAGTCAGAGTTCTAAATAGATAGCATCAAAGTCTTACCAACAAGTGTGTTTCTTGTGCATCTTTTGCACTACTGGAAAAATATGGGTTACCACCACGTTTGTCGTAATAAGCAACAAATTATATTGTGTTCAATGTGGTGCTGAGAGCATATTTATTAATATGTAGTGTGAAATGTAATCACTGTTTTCAGAGAAGCTGCAAACTGACTTTTAATTACTTGGTTTTGTAACTCTAAAAACTTGAAGGTTTAAGTAAAAATATGTTGTTGACAGGAATAAAAACCTTAACTATATTTAGTTTTTCCAGGACAGCTTAATAAATTTTGAATATTGGTTAATACTTTAATACTTCTGAAAACACAGCAACTATGTAATACTTATTGTGAGCATCATTTCAGTTTTTTTCGTATTGATTATTGCTGTAAATCTGTATTAAGTTTTTCATTTGAAAAAAAAAAAGTTACTTTACTTCTGAAGTGAATGGGAGGAAATAGCCTACCTGGTATGTTCTTTACTCAGAACGTGCCCTTTTGTCTATTTTTTTTTTTTGCTTTTGTAATAATTAAGTATGAAAAATGGATAGCTATCCAGATTATGGAATAGTTTTCCTATATATCAGTGGCCCTTGAATTCTTTAGTACAGAACAGTTAGAACAGCAGCTTTTTCCTAAATGTTCCTGTGTTTGACCAGTGACAGAGGTATAAAGATAAAGCTGAAATTTATACTCAAGCAAAGGGGGTTTTTTTGTTTTGTTTTTTCTTTGGTTGGTTGGTTGTTGCTTTTTTTTTCTTTCTGAGAGGAAAATATCCCATACTTTTGCATGCTGCTAAGTTCAACTTTATTTCCTATTTCCTCTTACATTAGTGTTTTATACAACTAAATTTGAAGATCAGCTTTCCTGATATTTTTCTTTCATTGTACTAAGCAACAATTTTTGGGCCAGTTATCTATGAAGTCCTGCGAGAGAGAGTTCACAAAATCATTTTTCAGTGAACAGTGCAACTGATTGCAGCACTTAAAGTTCAAGCACTGCATTTTTTGTCTTTTCAGTTTAAAAACATCTGATAGTGTCCTGTGTATTATATAAAACTGTGTAAACTCCACTGCTTTGTACAAAGCTCTTATATCATTGTTTTAAACTTCTTAACCCAAGCTGGCAGTGCTCAAACCAAGCTAAGAGAGCTAAGTCTTCTATAGAGGATTTTTTTTTTTAAAAAAAAAAGGCTAGGGAGATATGCAAAACTAAGAGACCTTTTTTAATATCAAACCCAAATGGTAAGACCAAGCTTTTAAAGCCAGTGGACAAATCAAGGTATTGAATTTTTAAAGTGAACTGAAACTGATATCTAGCTTGTCATTCATGGGGATTGAAAATTGTAGCAGGTATATATATAAACATATTGTACAGTACAGTAATACTGACCTAGCCTGGGTCAGAATATCATTAAAGAGACCAACCAAAGTTCACTAGGGAGATACCACAATATAAAGAACAAGAAATAACTAAAGACAAGAAGACCAGGAGTCTCTGGAGCACGTCAGTTACTGTTTCCTGTGCTAGTTTTTCATGACAGCACCCAAACTCCTAACTGCTGCTTGAGAATAATCTCAAATTCCTCTTGATGGAGAAGAAGTTGATTGTACTGGGACTCACAACTGCAGTCTCAGTATTATCTAAAGCTATAGTCTGACTTCCTCTCTGATTAGGTTACCTGATGTAAATCTATGGACATCAGTAGTGTCATAAATGAGAATGGTGTCAAAATGATGAGCATTTGATGTACCCCATAGTCCTGGATGGAGCAGATTATTGTTTTTAATAGCCTCTCCCCAAACATGGTGGGCTGGTAAACTGGAGAGACCTTTGTCACTTGGAAATAAATGCAAGAAATGGAGAAGATAACACTGAAATGAAGGTTCTTTTTCATCTTAAGTTACAGAGACTATCGTGGAATAATTACTGCAGGTGAAAGCATCTGGGTGGGTTTGATGTAAGAGAGCTGGGTGGTACATAAGTCAGCACATACTTGTCAGGAACTGTAGGGATGGCATATCCCATTTAAGATCTACCACTAAAATACAAATAGGTTTTGGCACTCACTGGACTTCATCCCTTTATGCAATATGAAAGAATTATAGTCCTGCACCAGTAGATTATTTTATAATAATTTATTTATAATATTTCATATTTTTTTAAGTCAAAGAAGTCTGAATGTTGTAAAGCAATTTATAAAAATTCGATTATAGAAGCAAAGTACATATTTAAAAATGCAGTTAATGAAATGTCCTATTAAAACTCCAAAGAAGATGTAGTCTGTGTGGGAGTTAAGGGGCTAGCAAAAGGTATTCCATACAGATTCTAGTGCTGGTGATGTAAAACAAATATATATGTAATATACTAATAGAAATGTGAACTATCTATTTGATTTGCATGTTTACATATTTGAGTCTATAAGAAAGCATAAGATGGTTGAAATAATTTGCATGATATAGAAAATAAATTGTTTTGATTTCTTTATGTCAAAAGGATGCTACAGCTTTTCTGATGTGGCATGTGCTGATACACATGCTTTGTGCTACAGTATTCTGTAAGCTGCAGTGCTTTTTCTTATATAGCAGTTTTATTCTGTAACATTATAAACTGGAGAAATACGATTGAAGTAATGATATACAAGCTGTATAAAATGAAGTGGGTGATAGGAAGTAGTCTTTTAGGCTATATTGAAATAAGGTAAGTGAAAAATTCTGTGTCCCAGTAAAATGACAGGGGGATTTAAAAGCAGGCAGAATACAATTTCCTGTGATTTGGAGCAGGCTTCTTGCCATGGGGCGGTGCTCAGAGCACTATCTCTGAGCTGAGTAGAGAGCAGTGCCTGGCTTGTGTTCTCACCATTCAGCAAGGTTTTAAGTAATCCTTCCAATCTACTTTTCTTCTGATAGAAACCATTTGCATATGTCTGATCACACACTGGAACAGCACAATCCTAAATTTGCAGAAGATATGCTAGGCAAGGATAGTTTTAGTGCAGGAATAGACCAGAAATGGAGATGCTGAAGAGCTGAGTAAGAAATTCTGAGTAAGAACTCAGAAGAAGGGTTTAAAAGTACACCATGGTTGTAAAATCTTGCTGGCAGACACTGGGTCACACTTCTTTTGTTATCAATATAACCCATTATAATGGAGTTATACTGAGGAGAAGAAGTTTCAGATGAATGGGGGTGAAAAACTACAAAAACCAGAAAGACAGCCAAGCAGATGGAAAGGGGAGAGAAGAGTTCCTGCACTCAAGGGGGATTCAGAAGTAGATGAGAAAAGAAGAATTATGGTCATGTAGAGAGTCAAAGAAGAAAAGAGAGAGATGAGTCATTGATGAATGGAATGATTTGGAGT
Organism: Heliangelus exortis; assembly: GCF_036169615.1. Taxonomy (NCBI): domain Eukaryota; kingdom Metazoa; phylum Chordata; class Aves; order Apodiformes; family Trochilidae; genus Heliangelus; species Heliangelus exortis. Next base: position 18,571,305 of record NC_092429.1, on the reverse strand, counting down.
CTATGACCGTATGATTCACTGCCTCTTAAGAGTCTGAAAATAACCTTGTCTTTAAGTGCCATTATTCTGCACTAGGGTAGGAGGGTTTTGTGTCTGAAGGCTAACTTTCAACTCTGAGGATTCCTTCCTTTCAATAAAGAGCAACTCCCTTACACCTCCTGTAGCTGGCAGGAGAAATGTCATATTTGTTTCTAATCCTGTACAGTACCTGTATTTAAAATGTGCTTTCTCTGATCATCTCAGTTTACTAACAAAGAAGTTTTCCCATTTTCTTTGGGTCTGCAGGAGGCTCACAGGACCCCCAGGTGACTGAAGAGGCAACAGTGATCATGTGGGAGTGTTTTCTTTTTAACCAGTATTACCAATTTAGTGATACTGAATGTTTTGTTTCCTATGGTGCCTGTGTGCTGCTAACAGTTTGGGCATTTCTCTATCCAGTATTTCATATCCAGGACCATGCTACCTGTTTCCTCATACAGTCTGTTCCCTGCCTTTTATACATTTTTTGGTGCCCTTTGTGTTCAGAGGAATTTCTTGGGGATTATATTTTTTTTTTCTATGATCCAAAATTACGTGTTTGTACTTTGTTCTAATTTGAGGATTTTTTTTGGTCTTGATTGTTACATTGCACATACACGACAGTTCTCAACCTTGTGAGTGAGAATCTCTTTTTCTGCTTCTTGACTTTGCATGGAAACAAATATTCCTCTAAGAATCATCTGTCTTTGGTACTCATCAGACCCTTATATTGACTGTTACTGTGTTTGATATTTAAACCCAGCAACTTTATAATCCCTGTTGCTTTATAGTCTTTTACTCCTATGTGTTGTGAAATGTTAATGAACAGGAAGACTAAGGGGCATAGCATAATTTTTTTTTTTTAATTTATTGTTATTTTGCATGTTTTAGGGCTTTTTAATAAAGAAAATAGTGGCAGCAGGTCTTTTTTTATTGCAGCTGCCATCAATGGCTTTCTGTTGTAGTGGAGGATTTTTATCCTGTTATCTCGTTTAAACAGGGGTATATATGTAAGAATCTTTATTTAGGCTTGTCCTTGACCTTATGTAAGTACAACAAGATTGAATAGGAAGAAGAAAGCCTAAATTTTGCAAGATTAGCCTCAGTTAAAATAAAACTCCAAGAGAAAAACTTATGTGATGCACTTTGCTTCTGTCATCAAAAGCAACGAGCATTCATTCAACTTTGGAATTATATCTTTATTTTGAAATTATAGATTTATTTCTTCCTTTCGTGTGGGTTTCTCATCCCACTGTTTACCATCCCCAACCCAGAGTTTAGAGAGTGGTGAAAGATATTTTAAATCAAACGAGCCTTGATGTCAGAATTGGATCTGTGCAAATTGGCCTCCAGTTCATTAGATGGAATCATCTACACCATTCTCTTAAAGTTAATTGACAAAAGCCTCAGGACACCATTGTGAGACCTTTGTAAAACTGTTATGTGTGTATCTGGGCCATTTGTGTATCTGAGTAATGGATGAAGTTTTAGAAACTTCTACAAATAGTAGAGCTGGAAGCTTCTTTTCAAAATTAATGTTTATATTCTGCAGAAAGCCACATAAATCAGTTAGGATTTAATCTACTTCTAAACCTCTGTCAACGGTAACCATGATAAAGGTTATTTGGCCAGTTTTGTGATATATGGAAATTTGATAAATTATCAACAGTGATCTATTGTAGAATATTACTCCAGATTATCTGTTTCACTCCTCTGCCCTCGGTCTTTCAGCATTCATGTGATTGCACTTCAGGTAATATTGTTGCCAGTTAGATTGGCAATTGTTTGGTACAGTTTTACTTAAAGATATGATTAAATTGCCCTTCTTTGTTTAAAAGATAGAATGTGTTAAAAACTGGTTTAGACCTAGAAATGAGAAAAAAATCTTTTTGCCAGATATTTTAAATTTTAAATAAAATACTGGGTAAATTTCAAAAGTTAAACTGATAAAAACATTAAGTGAAAATTAGTCTGTGGCTTCCTTTTCTTCTGTAGAGAACTGATTTCTGGTATCTTTTTTTCCTTGGAAAAAGATTTCGGTTAAGAAATTTTTTATTTTTTTTTTCTTCTTCTTTCTTTTCTTTGATTTCTATTCCTTTTATGTGTAGACATAGCTCATGGATCCTTGCATTTCTCTCTCTCTCTTTTTTTTTTTTTTTTTTTTTTTTTCCCCAAGGGGTAGCATGTGCTTCAGGAATTTGCAATTTTAATCTATTCTATTTTTCTTTTTATTACCTTGGGAAAAAAATCATTACTTTGGAGTGCCTTTTGCTTTCATTGTCTTCAGATGTTTGTAATTTGTAATCTACTGGTCTTTGTTGTGTTTTGGGTTTTTTTTTTTTTTTTTTTTTTTTAGTTAATTATGTTGGATTACAAAGTACCCTTTGCATGCATTGTTTTGTGACCGAAAGAGATTCACAAGCACATTCACCTTAAACAATAAATAACTTTAGTGTTGCAACATTTAAAAATAAGAAGTTAAGAATTTTAAGTTCGGTGTAAATACATATGTATAATTTAACACTGTTCAGTAAGAGATGTAAATTGTGAGCTTAGATGTGTAAGAAATGTGACTTTCTGTCATTACATAGTCACGGGCATGTCTCAAAAGCTATGCCAAATGATATTTGCATAAATATTTATATAAATAAGCTATACTTGAGTAGCATTTGTAGGGGTTTAAGATTCAGCATAGCCTGTGTGATTCTAAAGGAGATGCTGTTCCATGAAAAAAACAGAAAAAAAATATAACAGAGCATTTTCTGATAGTTGGAAAGATTTTCTTTGTATAGTTTTAATAAGAAATGCTGAGATGTTCTCTGAGGTCAGCATAGGTCTGACTTTGTGTACTGTTAGTGCTCTCTATTTTTATGGAGTTCAAAACAGTATGATCTGTAAACACTTAAAAACATTCCTGTTTCATTTTGTGGAGGTTTAGTGGTTTTTTGGGTTTTTTGTTTCTTTTCTTTTGTTGTTGCTTGTTGTTTGTTTTTTAGTAATGAACATGTAGCTCTTGATTTAAATTTGCTGGAAGCTAGCAGATGAATTGAAGACATTTAAATTTGTGGTTTGTTTTTATGTTATTTTGAATTAAAACTATAATAATGTAATAACTTTGTAAAATGAAAGATGAGATTTCATATGGTGGGAGAACACTTACAGTTAATGTATACCACTTAATGTTTCTTCATATGGGGATATGATCATGGAACTGAAGCTAACAGTAAAAGCGTGTTATTTTGCTTGTGATTTTTGAAAGAACCAATTGCTTGCAGAATTCTATGTAATAACTTTCTAATGGGTGATTCTACTATTTTATTTATGCTTTTTGCCCAGTTAACCAGAAAGCAGTGTCTTTGCTCCTTGGTACAGTAAACGCACTCTAATATGTATTATGGTATGGTCAAAGGATAATTTATTGTCAGATGGAAAAATAGGTCAACACTAATGTCACTGGATGATCAACCCCCCAAGTTTAATAAAACACCTCACCAGCACGCATTCTTCACAGTGCTTGATGTTTTATTAGGACTACAGTACCTCACACTACCTAGCTGTAGCAGGAGTGTAATTACTGAGCTGTCAGGGTGATAAGTGGGATTAATGGCAGCCTGGTGCACTTTAGTCTGCAGAGTGCTCAGAGAATCAGAATATGGTATTATTATTATAAGAGAAAGTCTGGACTGGCATATTCATGGCACCTTCCCCTCCTCCCTAAAGCCCACATCCAAGTTTGCATTACCCGCTCCCCCAATAGCTGACATTTTCAACAGCTGTTTATTTGTGAACCAGCTCAAAAATCAAAAGAGAAATAATTTGGTAAAGATGCTTGCTAGGCACAACGGGTAATCTGTACACTGCTTATCCTGCTGGATGCCATTCTAGTCAGTTTTGACATGAGATTATTCTATATATAATCCACAGAAATGTATTTATGTTAAGGGAATTCTTTTGGTTTTGGATACCAGGCTGTTGTATTTTAAAGGGAACCACATTCAGTAAAGAGCGAAAAGTCATAATGGAATTGTTGCCTGTTTTAAACACAAGATTTTCCACTTCTATTTTTACTTTACTGCCTACACAGGCAGAATTATCATCTGAGCCCTAATAGTGCTTTATGTTGTATAGAGTACCTTCTTTCTTTTCTGGTTTCTAGTGTAAAAAGTGCTGTCTTTCAATCTGCTTGGATTGCTAAGAGCATGCTCCTGACTCAGTGCTCGTGCCCTCTGAGGTCCCCACTGGGCTGCCTTTGCTTGTTCAGGCATTTATAGCATGTTCCTGTCAGTGGGTAGTGCTGGGCAGAGGTATCTAAGTGCCACAGCTAAACCTGCTGCTGCTCCTTTGCCAGAGCCCTCTGACATTCAGCCTAGCTGGACTGGTAACCCACTATGGTGTTGAACTTGGGCTTGGCTTGATCAGATTTCCCAGTTTTTGTAGGCTGTCAGACCTGGTTTCCTCTGGGATCTTTTTCTTGATAACTGGCTTTTTTTTTTTTTTTTTTTTTTTTTTTTTTTTCCCTTTCCTTAATTGGGAAAAGAGAAAAGAAAAGGAAAAAAAAAACAAAACAAAAATAAAAACAACACGGCAACCTGGGTGATTGACGATTTTTTTTTCAGTCATTTCTTCTCTTTTTATGTTCTCTTTGTTTCTTTGTCCGTATAGTCTACAGGGTTCTTGAAGCTTTACTGCATTTGAAAATATCCTGTTCTAGTCAGTTCCACAGTATTGTATCTATCATTAAGTAAACCTCATTATGTTAGACTTGTGAAACTTATGCAAGTAGCTGTGCTCAGATAATACATAAAATAAAAGTTATTTGATTTTCCATCGATTGTTACCTGAATTCTATATGTTGGTTAAGCAATACTGAAAGAACATCTTGAACAACTTAATGGATTTTGAGATAGTTACTAGGGTGGCATCTGATCTCTGTCTATTCAGGAGCAGACAATAAATCTTTGCTACTTAGTATATTTTAATACACAGTTAGATTTTGTCATTAAGGATGACAAGAAAAGAGTCTTAGGGATGTCACTGGGGAGTATGCACAAGACTAGTGAACTGTTTTTAGAGGTCACAGACATATCACAGGAAACTTGCATAAAAGTAACTTGAAAAATTATTAATCATTTTTATTCTTTGATTCATACACTACAAAATCCTTGCTTTGTGGAAATACTGTTGCATTTGTATGTCTGTCCAACACCCAGAATTTAATTGCATGATGACACTTCTATAACTTCATTAGGAAATTTATATTCACAGAAAAGATGTTATTCAACTAGATAAATGATTTGGTCAGAAGTTTAGTGATCTTGTCTTTAGGCATTGTTTCCTAATGCATGTGAGGACCATGTGTTTGTAACTGCACCCTGCTGCCTTTCCCTGTAAAGTGGAGTCAGCAGAACACAACCTATCAGTGTTGAAAGCAGGTCAATAGTGATCAGGTAGTCTGAGGTTTTAAGCAGAAATTCAGTGAAAATTCTCTGTATTGTTCCTTTGTTGCTTATCTCCTACCATGCTAATTTGAAAAACTTATGCTAATTATAGCAATTTTTCCCCGTGTCTCCTTCACACATTTTTTCTTTATTCCTGTAGATGCTTAAAGTGTGCAGATGCCCCCTGTCAGAAGAGTTGCCCAACTAATCTGGACATCAAGTCGTTCATCACAAGTATTGCAAACAAGGTAAAACCAGGCTTGCAGTAGTACAGGGAATCAGACACCTTCAGTTAATTGCAATTATGTTTGTAAGGTTGTGTTTCAAGGCTTATCTTTATAAAGTCTTTAAAAAAAAAAGTTTACAACAGGTGCTTTAAAGCTGAAAAGTCTGATAATTATTAATTGTTTCTCTTGCTTTTCTGTGCCTGTACAGGTAGTGTATAGCACAGATCTATTTCTTTGTGTCGACTTTATAGAAAAAGGTTTTGGTTTGATGGTTTTCAAATATAATTATATTAAAAATCTGAGTATTATAATGTAATTATTTAACATTGTTGCTACTGAGGTGTTACAGTTACAAAACTTATTCTTCATTGAAGATCTTTTAAATTTTTTTTTTCAGAAGTGGTTATAGTTTAACTTGTGTTTGACCAAAAATTTCTCATGGTCATGTCAAGAAATGTTTGCCTGTCGTTTATAGCGAGAGGCTTCTGTTAATACAAATGTAGTCAGGCACTTATACTAATAATAAAATACTACAGGAATAAATTAAACCCTCTCTTTGGAGGTGCTGTACCTTTCTTAATAGGCTATTACACTGTAACCATAATGAAATCTTTAAAACATTATTCTGATTTGTGGTTTACAAATGACTTTTAACAGTCAGAAATAGAAATAAATAAAGATGACTGCAAATCTGATATGAAAAGATTAATTGGGCTGTCTGGGATAGCCTAAAGATGGCTGGATATTGATTGCCTCATACCTTTTAAGACTTACCTCCCATCTGTGGAACCATTAGCTGATTTATTTGTCTGTATGAGCCCAGCCAGACTCATAATCTGCTGGGGTGCTGCAAAGATTTTCTGGATGCCTTTTATGCTGTGAGATGGCACAGTGTGAGGTGCAGCTGAAAGGTCTACACAGGTGAAGCCAGAGTGAAGTGGGCAGCAGCATCACTGCTGTGTGTGTGACCAGCCCCCTGCTTTTGCTACGTTGTGTGGTGAACAGAGAGACACCAGTAAATTCAGCACCCTAACAAGAAACAATAGGAGATAATAGAAGATATTAAGAGACATGTATCAATTAGAACATGTTTATGTGGTTTAAGTAATTGGCATTATGCACAGCATCTGCATGTAGACAGCTTTCTTATATAGTCTGTACCCTGCCACTGCAGCATTTATTTTCATGAACATAGGCAGCTTTTTGCAACCACAGCATAGGATGCAGCATATTGGTGCTTGTTACATCATCCAGGAGCATGAAGCAGGCAAACTGAAAGGAGAAGGTAGAAGGAAGTACTGAAACTGCCTGTCACCATCTCATCATTTTGCTGTAGTTTGTTTAGGAAACCTAAAGCAAACATTTAGTATTTTAAGAAAATGGTCTTTTCTCATTAAGCATTAGTTATGCTTCTGCTCCGGGTAGGATAGTACTGTGTTGTTGAGGAAAGAAAAAGGAACTGATTATCAAAAGCTGGTAATAAGGAAGTAGGGATTAGGAACCAAAGACTGCAAAAGAGGACGTCAGAAGAACTAACATCAGCAGCATCCTGGAATGAGAAATTTATTGGGTCTTTTAGCCTCTGGTAGCCTCAGAAATATGGTATGCCTTTGTGACTTGTCAGACAGGGTAAGTAACTTTAACAGCTGATTCATTCTGAATTCTGTGACTCCATTAAAGAGCAGAGAAAATCAAGGTGGATGGTTGCAGAGCTGTAAGAGTTGTGTTTGGCATGGGTATACTGGAATAATTTTAGGAGATAGCTTCAAATGTGTGAAGTGTTTGCCCAGCTGAAGCCACTGGGTACACTCTTACAGGTTTTCTTAGGGAGAGATTTAACCTGTCAGGTGGTCAGTGAGGTGGATCAACCCTATGAAGTTTGGGCTGTTTGATGATAATATTTTTAAATCATCTTAGAATCTGCAGATGCTAGGTAAAACTCTTTTGGCCCTGAGGAAGTGACCTAATCACTTGCTGTTTTATGAGGAAACCTGCTTCAGAAGAGAATAGCAGTGTGATAATGTTCTCTTAGATTTTTTAATTCTTTATGGAAAAAACTAGTATCTTTGTACCTGAAAGGTACTTACAGTGTTTCTTTTTGGACCCTATCCCTATCTATCAATAGCTTTGGTATTCAGTCTGGAACTAGTTTTTTATAAAAGGAATGCAACTGTTTCAGTAATCGCTTTTGCCTCTTGTTGGTGCCTGGTAATTGCATAGACAGCAGGAAATGTTCACACATAGGAAGTTTTAAAAAGTCAGGGTGTCAGTTTCTGCTAGCCAGGATATTAGGATGCCTAAAATCAGTGCTGTTTCAGTCAAATCCACTTCCAAGAGTAAGCTTACTTGCAGTCTTATCCTTTGCTTTCTCTCCTTACCGTGTTGGAAGAAATTTAATATAGCATGGCTGTGGAAGCATTTCTCTGAAACAGCTCTAATGCTGACTTTAAAAACAAACAAACATACAAACAGAAAAGTCAAACCAAACCGAAACAAAAAAACCATGAAGTGAGAAAAACCCACGACCAGATAAGCTTAGCAAATAGCTGAGGTCACAGGCTGAGCAAAAAGGCTACGAAGCCCTGCATATTTGTGGTCTCCATGTCAATGGCTTTGCCTTCTCTAATTCATGTACCAAGCAGCTTCTCAGGGAAATAAACAGTGCACAGAGCAAACCCAAGCTTGACTTGATGTCTGCAGTGTACATTGTTGTTTTGACAAATTAGTTTCTGGTGCTTCTATTATAACAATATCTGTTTCTAAGAAAATGTAAATCCTTCTGGTTTCTTTTATTTAAAAGGATTTTTTCCTAGGTATAGGGATGTATTACTGCTCTGACACTACTGCACTTCAGAATTCCTTGCTTTCTTCCAAGCAAGCAGTATATAAGGTGGAAGCTGAGAGATGGGTACTGGCAGTGGAAATGATTCACCTGGCAGACTGTGAGAGCCCCCTGCCAGGCTGCTGATGCTGCAGGGGCCTCTCCCCTGTCATTCTGCTGCTGTGGTGGTTGGGGTACCTGCACCATACACTTTTACATCAGATAAACATTGTGCTTTTGGAAACAACACTAAAACTTCTCATTTTGAAAGCATTTAGTAGAACCAGTAAGTCTTTTTTAACTTTGTTATTATTTTTTCTAAAACCTTATTGAAATACTAATTTGAATATAATTCAGCAAACTTCATGCTCAATATTTTTGTATTTTTTGTCATGAATGTATTTACTTCACATGATCAGGATATTTTACATGGCTTTGAAAATAGCTTTTCAAAATTCTAAAACTTTTTGCTGTTTTTGTTTTGTAAATAAACTTTCTATTTTAATCCAAAAGCTTATAAATATATCTGGTATATGTTAGGAAAAAAAAAAAAAAGTAGGTGAAGTATAGAACATCCAGGTATTTGAAGTCAATAAATTTAGGAAATTTTGCTATACTTGGTAGGCATATTTAAGTCACCTTCTGTTTCTGAATCTTTATTACTCACTTGAGAAACTCTGTTGAGCAGGTTACTCTTCTACTTATTTAGACTCCATTCAATATATGCCCTGCTCTCATCCCTGTGTAAGCAGCAAGCAGTATTGCACACAGTTTTGCACATATTTTTTGCACATATTTTGCACAGTATTGCACATATTTATCTGAACATGATTCATTATTAATATAGAGTATTTAGACAATGTACTGGAAATGAATTATTTTATCAGGTATTTAAGAGCCCTATTGCATGTAGTTTGTTTTGTTGGAAAACTGCTATAGCAATCATGAAGGTCAGGGATTCTTGTTCTTTCAAGCCTGAGGCTTTTTAGATATTTGCAGACCATGTACAATGTAGCTGCTCTGGCTGTTCTACCATTAGACCTGAACTCAGGAGTAGAAGAGGGACAGGGGAGGAGGAATTGTTTCTGGGTTGAGAGAGTAATTGAATTGCGAGACTCAATGAGCCTTGAGCCACTCTGAGAAAAAGGATGTCACTTCAGCTGTTTGTGTTAGCTGATGTGACTCAGTAGAGTTTAAGCCACAACTTTTTTTTTTTTTTTTTTTTTTTTCCCCATACAAGCTGAATTACAGCTTCACTTTAAGGTACAATCTTATTACATTGGGTCTTCACAGTCAGTGTTTCTTGGTTCATACAGACCACTTGCAATCGTGTCTCTCAGAGAGCAGACTTCAGATTCACTATGCACATGTTACTACTTTTGTTTCTAAACATCAGGAGATGGCAAACAAGTATTCTGACTTCCAGCTGTCTTCTCTTTAAATACAGCCTTTGCATTGCAAAGTTTATATTCTTTGCTTTGTAATGTACGAGCACCATCATGGTTATTTCTTTCTAAGAAAAAGAAGTGTTCAGCTGCTGCAGGAGAAGGCTTTATCCCTCTACCCTAGGATTTTATGTCATCTCTCAACTGTGTTGATAGCTGAAATCAAGAAGGAGTTGGTAACATGGAGCTCCAGCACCCATCATCCTTTAGGGTTGGCACAAGCAAATATTGTACAGCAGCAGAAAATCCCACAGCTTCCCACAAGCAAGTCTCAGCCTGAACACTTGCAGCCTGTCCAGCTTTCCTCCTGTTAATCAGAAATGTGTGCTGGAGGAAGCTGTCTATTAGGAAGCAAAACTTGCTCACATGCTCTACTTTTGTACTATTCAGTGTGATGGTCTTGGAGCTTTTTGTTATCAGACACCTTTGTAGTAGTTACATTGAAAAACAACTGTTGGTGAAGTCTAGGCACAGGCATAAGGACTGAGTGACCCAACCTTTATAATCTGAGTCTATAATGAAGAACTGGGGGTAGAGAAGTCTCTTCAGTCTTATCAGTACTTAAAAATCACACTTTTTCTCTGTGGTGCTCTGTTGTTACCCCTCACATTTTTATCTCAAGTTATGCAGTATTGCAATGGTTCCTGACACTGATGCAACAGTTTTCTCCTTGTCCAGAAAACCATCTTCTTCCATATCCATTAATAAAGATAAATTGGTCCAAGGTGAAGTCATCATATTTTCTAACGGTCTTTATAGGTGGATGTAAGCCTTCTGGTTGCCAACATTAAAAAACAAAAAAATGCTGATCTGCCAGAAAACAAAAGAAAACAACCCAAAGCCTAAAACCAACTGTGTCATTCTTCCCACTGGATAAAAGGTTGTCCCTGGAGTGTGCAGAATGCTGGTAGGGAAATGAGAGAGAGAAATGAATGGCAGGAACAGTACAGGTAAAATTATGGAACACAAGAGTAAGTCTTCGGATTTCAGAGGAATGTTTAGGTTTAAATGGAAATAAAGGAAATATGTGGGGTTTTTTTTTTTCAAGACAAATCCAGGGAGAAATGGCAGAAGGAACAACTAGAATATAGGGAGCAGAATACCAAGGAATAAGGAATCTGAAGTTTGGGAGATGGAGGAAGTGAATGAGCAAGTGTTTGTGGTAATATACTGGAAATGAGAGAGGAGGAGAAGTGGGTAGACAAAGGAAGGCAAGAGCTGTGGGATCATTAAGAGAAAATGAAGAAAAGATTGTAAGGGAGAAAAGGTTGGTGAGAGACATAGGATTATGACAGGTGAGAGAAACAGAATGATGGTTTTCCTGTGCCAGGGGAACTCTGAGTAAATTAACAAAGGACATCTATATGCCATTACAAAGAATGTAGAAAATCATGAGTCACAGTTCATATGTAAAATACTGTAAATGGGATACTGTAAATACAATGAAGGATTGCAGAAGTCAGAAAGCTGCTAGATGATTGGTAATAATTATATACAGATATGCATCACAATTAATCTTTAAGAACTACTTTCAGGCCCCAGGTTTTTCAAAGTGCTGTTTTATTCAGCTTTCTAGGTTAATTTTTGTGTATTTCAGGTCACTAAATAAATAAATTAATAAAGCATTTAAAAGAAAAAGTAATAATGGTATTAAATTGATGCACTCGAAACAGTGACTTTTCTTGAGATGTCTGTTTGTACTTAGTGTAATGGAATGGCTGACAGCTGGTTTCAGTTGCCATAATGTAATTATGTAGAATAGACTTTTGCAATGACACTATGCCAATTAAGGAATCTCTCACATTCTAGACTACAAAGGACAAAATGACAGTACAAGATATTTCTTCTGTTCTTTTTCATAAAAAGATAGTGACACTGTGTGAAATTACAGTCCTGTTATGATGACACAAGTCAAATGATGTGAAAGATTTCTGGATTGCTTAAAAGTCATCAGCATTATAATATAGGATATGTATGATTTGATAAGTTGCTGTTATGTTTTGTTTATTCTTCTTTGGAAGATATTTTGAGGGGGGTTGACAGACTGGGGGCATTTCTAACTGGTGTGTGTCAGTGTGAAAAATGCTACTCATATAGCAACATACTTTAAATAGTGGTATGTGGAAATACTTTAATTCAATACATCTTGAGTAAATTTTAAAGGCATCGCAGAACAGAAAATAGGATAGAAGGTGATATTTTCCCATATTTTTTGCTATGTCTTTCTTTTTTTAAATTAAACCCAGTCAAAAAATCCTGAAGCCAGTGTGATAATTTTTATTAGACAAAGCATAATAATGCTTCATAATAATAATTCTTCATTGTTCTTGAGAAATCTGCAAAATCAAAACATCCTCATGTGTAATGAATTTATATAAAAAACTCTTGAACTGAATTGAGAGGAAAGATGATATAAGCATTTCCTGATTGTAAATGCAATTTATTCTGGTCTCCCAGTATTGATCCTATGTGTTTTAATAGGATTTTTTTTTTTTTTAAGTAAAAACGAGTCTCATTTGCATGCAAATTATATAATGTTTCCAAATGATACATGTGGTGATCCTCCGCTGCCTTATTTCCACTGATCATTGATGTCTCTTTAAGGCTTGTTTTTATTCCCTGTGTTAGCAATGTAGTATTTATTGATGTTTTGATGTAGGAAGCCACAAAATATCCTATCCAGTTTTTCTGGATAATTTAGTCCTGGGGATGTGCACAGGAAAAAAGATTCTATAAAAAAGTCACGAGCAGACGTTTATCTCATTTAAAAATTCAGAAACAGTCCTTTTAGGCTTGCTTCTTCTATGACGTTCTTAAGAAGCTAGCCAACTGACTTATATTATTTCAGCATCTAAAAAACTCACTCCAAAATGTTAAGGTAGCTTGAACCATTCCATTCCCTGGATTTTTTGTCATTTTAATGAAGCTTCACTTTAATTCTGATCCCTACCCCTGTACAATATCTGCTGTGTAGTCACCAGCTTGCCAGGTCTCCATCTCATGTCTGTTTTGTGTGCAGTGTGCTACACCCTGGTTTTATGAATTATTACTATTTTATATATAAAATGTGACTATTTTATGAGTGTTCTACCTTAAATGTCACTGGTAAATGTAATGATTATTAATACATGTTTTCAGCTTAAAAAAAAAAAAAAGTTAGCCGTAACTAAACATTTAAGAATAGGGTACATACATTCCTGTACATATACTGTGCACTCTCATTACTGTAGTAACACAATGCTTTGTAGTTCTGTAACACAGTTTGTGTAACACCACTCAGTATAGCCTAGTAACATACACTCTATTTCACTGCCAGTTTTTGTCAAACATTTTTCCTATCATGTTTGATACATGAGGTAATAAATCAACACAGTAAAGGCAAGATAAATTATTAAATAGAATGGAAGGACAAAGAAATGAAGCAACTTGAGCTAGGCTGCTGAACTCCTGTCCACAGCCTGGTCTCTGTGCTGGGCTGTACCTAGGGTATCAGGAAGGTTACTGATGGACTCTTCTCCAGCTACTGCACAGTCATGGTAGCAGCACGTGGCCACATCCTTTACCTGCCATTGGACATTATCAGTGGCAGTGGGAACAGTGGTTGCACTGGTGTTGTGGAAGAGGGGCACCAGGGAACTGCACCTTTTCTGTGAGTACACTGTAAGTTTACCAGTGGTAAATTTAGCACAGGGTAAAATTGATGCAGGGTGATGTAGTGACATGAGGCAACCAGGTGCCACTAATTGCCAGGTAGTGGGCTTGACCTCGTGTGAAGCTCACCTGTGCCTAATTAGGGCAGCCCCTACTGCGCATGAGCAGGATTAGGGGGCCAATAAAAGGCTCACACGTGGGGAAGCCAGGGGCTGGTTTAGCCACCTTCGGAGCAGTAGCACCGATCCAGGCTGGTCAGAGCACCATTCGTGAGATTCTACTGGGACACCTGGTTGGACCTTGGGGCGCCGCATCCATAGGAGAGGTTTGTCTTGCTACAGGGTGAGTTTTTGTTTGCAGGCAGAGAAACAGTGTCAGCACTGAACTTGTATTTCCCTTTTCATCTTTAGAAGTGTTTGCTTCAGCACAGATGAAGCACACTACCCAAGAAGTGCAGAAAACTTGCCCTGCTGTTGCCAAAGATTAGAGGAACAATTTAGACTTCCCGTGACTATCTTTTAAAGAATCACAGACTTGTTCTTTTGGGAAAAGACCTCTAAGATCATCAAGTGTGACCATTATCCTAACTCCATTGAGTCCAAGTTTTAATTTATCAGTAACACATATTTCAGGTGTTAAAGACTAGAAGATATATACTTTCAAATACAGCTTATCTGATGTCTTAAAATTTTGTTTGGGAACATGCACTATATACCTTCTGTTACCCTGATTCAAAGACGATATTTCTTTTTTAATTAGGTGCTACAACTACAAGTGGTAGCAGCAACAACTCATTACCATGATAGCAACACCTCAGAACTTCCCGAATCAGGACCTTCTTATACTCCATCATGCTTTCCCTGCATTAGGAGGTCAGCAGTGGTTGGTCCCATTAGGACCTCAATCACAGCCTCCTCCTTAGTGTATGCGTGCATGACAGTTCTTAAAAAGGTTTTCCTAGGTATCCCCTGAATGAACCATGATCTCAGTTCTGTACCCACAATGATCCTGGTCCCATCCCTCTGTAGTCACTTACTACTTTCACATACCCTCTGTTTCTGTAGCATAGATGTCCAAAGTTTGGTTTGAGCTTGCAAAACAAGTAAAATATGCCAGCTGTGAAGCTGCTTGTAGTGGCACAGCTCAAGTGTCAGAATATACTTTACAGATATGTAATAGAGTTAATTTTAAAAAGAAATAGTTTAACAGCTCTGCATTCTAGGCATAAGAACTAATTTTGTATATTGATTTTAATTAGAAAGCCTAAATATGTAGAAAATCCTTAATGAAGTTACTTATCAGAAATGCATGTTTTTGTAATTGTTTCCATTGAACCAGAGTTGAAGATGATTAAAAATTATAATACTGGACAACACAAAAAGGGAAAATAAAACTCTCGTAGGTAGTCAAATACTAAACTGAAAAAAAAAATCCTTGAAAACTATTTTGTCTTTGAATTACTGAGAAAAATCCCTACTACTAGTTTGTAATTATTGCTTTAGAGTGAAAAAAAGGAATGGCTGCATTTAAATGCTCGGGCAACAGATATCCAGTGCCACTGAAGATGCTGTAGGGTATCCAGGCTGCTCTCCAATTGCTGCTGCAGAAAGATGTGGGTCTCCTGCATTGATTGTGTCACCTCTCCTGTCTCCATGGTCATGTATCAGGGATGTCCCTAAATAGACATGTATTTTGCTGCTGAATTGGGCAGCGAAGTGTCATTACTTTTAGCAGCTCTGATAATCTATGGCATATCAAAACAGTAACATTCATCTGGAAAAACAAAAATGTTTGCTAGTATATACAATTTCCATTTAACTAGTACTCTATTATGTTGTAATAAATAAGAACTGGGGATGACTTACAAGTCACCACAGGCAGAATGGTTGAAAATTCTCCCAGAATAGTAAAGGGATTGCCTGTTCAGCCAGAATTAGAATTTCAATGGATTTTAATAATGTATAAAAAAAATCATCCGGAAGTAGTACACTTGGGTAGCTTGTTTGTGTTTCCAGGTAAGAGGCATGGGGTCATGCTGTGCAGTAGACCAGTAAGTAAAATGATGAGTTGTGTCTGCAGTTTCTTAAACATTGCCATTCTCTTGGGAATCTCTAGCATTTGGTTTTAATTAAAGAATTTTACGCTCAGTCTTCTGATATGCCTTTAGTGAATCTGAACCTCATAGCCTAGAGTCTTGTTACCCATTTTTGGTTACACTGTTGGATCTGGACACTGCTCTTTTTATTCCTAAGTGGATTCTTGATCTGTGGGGCATAGCATTCTCTTGGAATAAACACTTCTATGTACATTAGCCCACTTGACAGTCACAGGCAGAGGGTCAGTGCATAGGGTATGCTGTGACCAAGTACTTCCCATCATTTGAACACTACATGTAGTGAAATGAGGCAACCAGGTGCCACTAATTACCAGTGAGCATGAGCTTGTGTTAAGCCCACCTGTGCCTGATTAGGGCGGGCCCCAACTGCACATGAGCAGGACTGGGGGGCCAATAAAAGGTGAGCTTCCAAACACAGGCTCAGCTCATGCTGGAACTCACAACCTCAGCATTGCTTGGCTTTGCACTGCTTCTATAAGCACCGTGCTAACCTGATTGCACCACTAGAGCTCACCCAAAGGTGAGGCTCGAACTCACAGCCTCAGCAACTACATCTTCTGGATGTTCTGAGTCAGCTGTCATAGTACAGACTGGTAAAGATACTTGTTATAAAAATAAGTGTCATGTTACCCATGATTGTTGAAGACTGGAATATGGAAGAGGCGGTGGAAGAGGAAGGAGACAGATAATTTGTTAGTGCCTCAGTTACTGCTTGTCGGAAAAGCAATAGATCCCAGCATTAATTTCTCATTGAAGAAACTTCTGGGGAACTGGTTCTGTGTGGTTATTCTAAGGGGTGCTGTACTGTCTTCTGGCTCTTAAAGAATAGTCTCACACTAATCCATCTTCATGGGCTTTCCTTGGTGAGGCTTTTAGAGTGGGTGGGAAGAGTGTTAAAATGCAGAAAGAGCTAGAGTCTACAATTATAAAAAGGTTCTATATTGACTATGCAGAAGAAAAGATAGGATATAAATTTCATTAATATAAGTGTAATGTATTTCTCCCCCTCTAAATGAGAATTTGGTTACTCCTTGTATTTACTTTGATTCTTCCTCTTAAATGAACTGTTGAGTCTAACAAAACAACCAGGAGTTGTTTTCTTATTGCATGAGGAACTGGGAGTTTGCTAATGTCCATTCTTTAGATTTTTATTATGGAAAGAGATCTTGCTAACTCCCATATATCAGGAAACTCTTTCTTTTCTGAAGATGTATACTGAGTATTGGGGAACTGTGAAATATCTACATAACTTCTTTAATCAGTTCCCTGTTTTGCTATTTTGTGAAACAGAAAATTGTTAGCACTATCTGTATGAGGTTGAGAAAAAAAGAATTCAGCAGTGCAATACCTACAAGTAGCTACACACAAAACCTCTTCTCAACATGGGTCTGGGACAATTGGCACTAGTGATCTGGTGTGAAGGACAGGCAAATCTGCAGAGATGGTGTGCATAGATGTGTAAAATAAGCTTTTTAATCCCTGTATCATAAAGAACTTACAATCTAACTGACACTTTCTGGTCAGACCTCCAGAAAGGGTTACAATTCAGCTACTGCCCAATTGACCTAGAAATGGAAAAAGTAATTACAAATAGATAGTGCAGACACAGTAGGTTTTGAATGTAGATTTGTTAAGCCACTAAAAATCCTATAATCACCTCAGACCGAAGTTGCTTTTAACAATTTTGCAACCTAAAAAGAAAAATTTTATCTTCTGCAACAAATTTGCTGACTTTCTTTCCAGTGACTTTGACATACCGCTGTATACTGCGTTGGTACATTTAAATAAGATGTTATTAAACATATCAAACTTGTATTTTCTCTTGAATGTTTGATGTTTGCTTCCTTGTTATGCCACTATCTTTTTGTTGTTTATTTTTTTTTCCTTCAGAACTACTATGGAGCTGCCAAAATGATTCTTTCTGACAATCCACTCGGCCTGACATGTGGAATGGTGTGTCCAACATCAGACCTCTGTGTTGGAGGCTGCAATCTGTATGCCACTGAAGAGGGACCAATTAATATTGGTGGATTGCAGCAGTTTGCTACTGAGGTAGTAGGAGTTGCAAATATATTAAATTCTTCATATGTACAGTATTGTTTAAGTGGTTGCCTTTGTTGATTTTTTTTTTTTTTAAGTTGATGCTAATGAAGGTTTAGCAAGTTAGAATAATTGTCCTTTTTCTTACAGCACATTCAGAAATTTAGTAATGCTTTCATAATGCAATACTTTATAGTAACATACAAAACATTATATGTGAACAAGATGACTTTTGATAATAGTTGAGACAATTTATTTTATAGGGATTTATCTAAACCAGGTGAAATTGTGGCTGTTAGGCTGCATAAGGATAGCAGTCAAGTGCTCCTGCATCTGTCCCTGCATATTACAAAGATGTAGACTGTTCTGGAAATGGGGTAGATCCTGTAGAAGAATTAATGTGCATTTGTACTGGCTTCGGGGCAAAGGAAAATTTTCTGACGACACAGACATTTTACTGTCATCTGTTTGCCAAAGCTAAGTAAATAGTGGTTTCAGATTGACCTGAAATATATGTCTGTGTGCATCTATCTAGATAAATTCTGATGTACACACATGGGTGTATGTGTAAATTTATTAGTTGGTGAAGCTATGTGTATATTTTGGCTACTGAAGCAAACGTTGCTAATTGCAGGTTGATGTTAGAAGCTTCCCAAGTTTCTGTTCAGGTGGATGTGCCTTATTTGTGACTGTGTAGTTTCAATGCTCCAATTGTCTGGTCATAGCTGGCACCTCAGCTGATCTGTCTGAAGTATATTTGAGTAAAAAAAGGTGATTTTGCTCTCTGTAAAAGTGCAAAAGTTGAGGCTGTATAAAAGAAGTATTGAAGTCGTATGCATCTGTTAGGATTGTATGTACATTTCTATCCAGTCCTTAAGTAATGAGCCTGTCCCTCTTCTGTATATTTAGCCATTTGACTGATGGTATTTACAGGCATACAACAAAATTCCAGTCACATTTCCAAAGCCTGAGAAGGAAAGCTTTGCAGGAGAGACCAAAATAGAAATGTGAAACAATATGGAAGTAACAGATATGTCTGTAAGGCCACTTTTTTTCCTCTGCTGACATTCATAGACTTAATGCCCCCTCCTCAGTGGCTGCAGGTCATGATTCAACGAACAAATATTGCTACTTGCTGCAGTTCTCCTTTTCTCTATTTGTATCCCTGATTTCTTCTTTCTGGGAGACTTTTAAAGCTTCTAGAGCATCTGCTAAACTTTTCTACTAGCCCTTGTTGAAGCTTTTCTCTCCTCTGTCATTTAAAAAGACATCCACTTAAATTTCCTAAAGATTGGAACATACAAGCATAAAAATCAGTACAGTTTGGATCAAAGTTCTCTTTTACAGGATGAGGTTAGAGACACCGAACTGTATTTATTTTATGTATGTATTCAGTAGTTGGGTTTTATCTATCAAGAGGCAATTTTCTTAACTTTTCTTCTAATGGCCTTTATTCCATATAGGTAAAAACCTATTGTATATGCAAAAACTTGCAAAGTGGAAGACTTATTTTTTCCTAAAAAACCAAGCAAAAATAAAAAAAGATTAAACAGTTGTCAAGTAGATGATAAATACAATAGTGAAATATTGCTGTTTAGGAACAAAATGCAATATCTGCTAAAACTTGATTTGTCTTCTTTTAGCCCTAATGCTATGATTAATAGAGAGGAATTCTGGCGTGATAGATAATGCTAAATATCTGCCATTTTTCTTCAAAAAGCTTTAGAAATCTATTAAAAAGCTCAGTACTAGCACAATGACTGATCTGAAAACACAGAGAGGATGCATAGCTCAGAATGACTTTGCTCCTGATGTTTCAAGTTTGTTTAAAGTGATATTAGTGGCAAGAGTTCTAAGAAAATTAAATGGTTGTACATCTTTATTACCACTCTAACAAAGTTAACATTTCAGTAAGTTTTTCCGTTCTTAATATTTTTAGAGTATCCTAATTTGTTAAAATTGTTACTAACCTTTAGAGTTACTGCTGTTTAACAAATAATTTTTTTGTATTGTAGTGCTCGTAATTCTTAATAATAGACAGTTTTGTAATGAATACTTTTTTTTTTAGCTTTCATTCGGTTAAGTTTTACTGCAAATATATGTATAGTTGAAAAAAATGGTGTGAGTACTTACAAGTAACAGTTATAAAAAATATAGATTAAAATACTAAAGAAATTATTAAGCTGCTACTGCTCATACAAAAACTAGCCTGGAAACTGTAAGCAAAGTGTGTTCACAACTTTACCTAAATGAGTAACTTAGCAAATTGTGTAATTTAGGCATGCAACATGTGTTACTCTTAATGAGAGCTGCATGGTAATTCTCACACACTGTGTAATAGTTTGTCCCACAGGGGCTTATTTACTCAAAGCTCCATTGTGCATAAGGCTAATTTTAAAGTTTTTTTTCCTTGGAATGAGTCTGAGGATCATACACTTGATGCATTACAAGAGCAAGCAATAATAAAAAGGCAGAACTGCTAGCTGAGATAAAAGATAAAATTGCAGTAAAGCAGGAATGTGGGTTTAAAATGGAAAATATATGAGTATGACGTATGCCCCTTTGTGCTGCTGAACAATGACAGATGATCTGTTCATACTGCAGATAAAACTCCCTAATTGTAAAATATCTGTCTTGTATACGAACAAAAAAATGGCACCCCATGCTTCCTGCATTTTGATTCTGCCCTTCCATATAGTTTTGTAATTATGTTAGGCTTATCCCCAAAGTAAATTGTAATCCAGTTTGAAAAAAAATGTGGATTTTGACAATTAAATCTTCAGGTGGAAAACCAGGAAATGTCCTTTTGTATTTGTGATGTAGAATGTGTATACTAGGATCCAGTTACCACGGTAACTGTTATATCTAGAGAATAACATGGAGTAAAAGCTCACTATTATAAATGATGAGTGTCAAGCGCAGGTTACACCTGCTATTACACAGGTCAAAATTATATTAATGTCTTTATCTGTCTCCTTTGCCCAAGTACTTTAGAATCAGGAAACATCTCTGGTTTTGGAACACAAGTTCAGTGAAAATATACTGAGATTGCAGTGACAATACATACAGGCATGAGTTATATGACTGTCAGTCCCACAAAATAAACGAAAATTACTTGTTACTCAAGTACAAGTTTGTAAGCTTGCAGTAAAAGTGTGATCTATTACATTGTCTGTTGAGTATTAGTAAGAGCCCTCAAGATCTTACATTTCTGGATAGACATTACTGAATTTAAAGGTTCTCCTGTGTTTCTAGTTAATCATTCTGCATGGAGAAATACAAGCTAAATACAAAACGTATTATTTTAATTATGACATATGAGATTTAAATACTGGATCATTTTAGTATCGTGACTCTTATACCATCTACATGGTAGATGATTTGCACATCTCTGGAGAAATATTCTGGCTAGTGTTGCAGCAGGAAGAAATTGGAAAAGGAAACCTGATATGGGTTTTTTTCCTGAAAGATGTATTGTATGAGCTTACCTGCTGTTCACCCAGGGGCATCTCAGCAGAGTGCTTGGGCTGGGAGGTGGGGTCTGCCAAGGGTCCCCCTCTAAGTGAAACCACCCTTCTCCCCCAACCCACCACAGGTAAGGAAGCAATGGCTGCCCAGAGGGACTGCTGTGGAGAGGTCAGCTACACCCTTAGTCTCCGAGTCCCTCTTTTAGTTGTGTATTGACAGCTCTGATCAGTCTTGACATAAGTGGGAAGGAAGGTGGTTCTCATGGAGCTGCAGCTCCTGTACTTGCATGGCCTTGGTATGGCTGCCTGGGCCCTTCACTGTCACCAGAATGGGTGTGCTGCATCAGCAGGAGAGGAGTGTTCTGAGGAGCTGAGATATCAGGGGAAATGGAAAGAAAAATCTATTTTTCAGTATAGATTTTTATTTTACACCTTTGTTTTCTTTTACCTTTTGAGATTTTGAAATCTGTAATAATCAATTATAAAATTTGAGATTTCTCTGAAGGGGTGGGGTAGCTTTCTACAAGAGTTCAGGGGATGAATCTGACGATTTCTGATTTCTCAGGCCGATGCTGGAAGGCTTGCTGATATTTGGGCAAGCTTTGTAAACTTCTCTGCAACATATTTTAAAGACAGTAAATATTCTTTGGGTTTTTTTTTTTAGGCATTACATAAATGTTACTATGTCCTTTTTGGTGGTGCAATTCATGAAGTGCTCAGATATGGGTCTTAGATCCATGGGTTTTCTTGGGACTGGGTTAATATCAATGTATAATTGTTTTGTAAGTTTGAAAAGTCTTTAATGAGATGCTCTAGGCATAAAAGTTTGCAGTACTTTAACTTAGCTGTTAGCTTGTGGAAGGAGGATCAGCGTGTGTTCATAACTAGCTCACATTTGTGGAAAAATATTTCCTGTACATCTTGTTCTATCCACCGCCATTAAATTGCATGTGATTTAACAACTTCAAGAAGACTACTGAGCATGCAATTTGCTTCATTTTTTATTAAAATCTGTGCAGAATATTATTTTCTCCTTTAAATACTCAGCTGCCCCATATCAATGTAAACAAGCCTACAGATAAATATCCATGGAAACCAGTGAGAAAGTTTGAAACCAGAGCAATCGGTTCTTAAATTTTATAGATTTTGTTGTCTGTATTTTTCTTTCTGTGAATTAGCAAAACCTTATAACTCAGGATATAGTAAGACGATTCACGCTAAAAGAAATATGCTAATATGTTTCACACTAACCTAAATACCAGCTAGATGCTGATGTCTACATCAGTAGCTGTTTGGGATATCATTATCTTAGTGAAGGATACTTAAGGGTACAGCTGACTGATAAACTTATTGCTGTAGCCTTTTAAGCATCATCATGCCTCAGGAGTATAAAGGATTTAGTTACGAAGTCAAAACTTAGCTTACTAAAAGATTAATTTTTCCCACTGTCCGTTCCATTTTTTGCATATTTTTTTGTATTTGTCTTTTTATGTTGATGAATGTATTGTGATGAAGATGAGATTTAACATATGCACTTTTTGCTTCAGAAGTATGACTACCTGTGTTTGTTTTGGAGTCTACACAACAGGCTTTTTAGCAGCCTATCTTGTTACATAGGATTGGTTAAAGGCAATTTTTTTGTCCACATTTTAATACTGAGGGTAAACTTTCAGTCTTGTTTACTGTTTAATTTAACACATTCCTTATTATAGTCCAAAGATAGTTTTAAATAAAGGTGAAGCAGAGTAGAACTGCTTGACCATTTTTGAATTCTGCAAATAGATGGAAAAGGCTAGCTACATTATATTTCTCTTTAAAAAATTCTGATCAGAAAACTACAATGTCACTGTAGTGAGTTACTTCAATTTATGCTAATTTAAATAAAACATGAGATAAAAATTCTGAATAACAGTTCTAACCTACTCTGGTGGTTTTAAATATTTTAGATCCATCAAAACAAATATCTTACTGTGCCATGAAATGATTTTCATCAGGTTAGCAAAATGTATTTCTCTGAGTCACCTGCCACTCTCTGCCAAGTATCCCATCTTTTCATCAAAATATACTAATACTGCAAGGAGTTGCCTGGTGAAGAAAAGAACCAGAATTATGCTACTTGAGCCACTTTTCCCTGTCTGCATTCTAAAAAACAGAAAAAGTGAGTTGGCTAAAACTTTCCAGGAAAACTAAACTTTAGTCAGATGCTTAACAATTGAAATCACTGCAGTTTGCTTAAGTGGGAAATATTGTGGAACTTTAATACAAATTTGCATGCAGTGCCTGGAATTATGCTCTTTATTGAGTATAATGAATGTTTCAGAACAAAAACTAACCCCAGTCTGGTGAAAGCATGTTTGATTTACAAGGAAGAAGCAGACAACCCCCCAGGTTTCACACTGGAGAAAACATTGACCAGATGCACTCACATCTTTATATGACGAAGAAATTCCAAATAAACCTCTCAGTAAAGAGAGAATTTGTTTCCATTGTTTTAACTTTACCAGAATAGATTTGGTTTGGGTCAAATTTTTCTAGCTTGAGGGCAAAGTCTCCATAAGCTTTTTTGTAAACTGGGGTATTCTTTCTATAGGATCCTAAAGGACATGATGCATAAGAGGTGGGTGGAATGTGTGTGGATTTAGTTTTAGCCCTGGATGGTGATGTAATGGTTATTACATCGTATTTGATAAAAAGTTAAAGAATAAATGCCCATTAAAATGCCTGTTACTAGTGTGTTATTCGCTCTGTGTACAAAACAGAAACAGAAGGAAAAGCAGACATGGGGATGATAGCTGAGTCTTTCTGCTGAGAGATTCAGTTTTAAAATTCATTATTTGGTCTCATTTTTATGAATTGGTTTTGGTTAAAAAGCACTGCAAAACATAAGAAAAACTCCATCCAAATGAAAATGAAATTTTCTTTTTGAAAGCAGGATGGTCAAGGCAATAGTATTAAACTTTACTTGTATCCTGACGATAGTCTGAGCAGACTGAAGTTGGAGACGACAGTCACATGTAATGAGACACTGAACACTTGCTTGCTAAGTAGTCATTTCTGCACACCAAAGAATATGTACAGAAGAGTTCCATAATATTTATGAATTACAGTATAGGGAAACTTCCCCATGAGGTGAGTGAAAGTCTTTTGAAATGCACTGAAGCAGTTTGCTATTTTTACAGTTACCTTGCCCACCTTAGTATGGAAAACTACCACTGAATTCCAGATGTCAAGATATCACTGCATGGCCTGGCTGGGCTGCACGGGGACAGTTTCACCCTATTTGCAAATAGGCAGAATTAGAGTTGACCATTCAGCCTGAACTACTAGGGTTTTCTGCATGAGTGCTTGTCTTCTGAAGCTTAACACTTCACTACTATAGTGCAGCACTTTAGCATAACATTTAATTGATGGGTATGACTATTCAGTAATAAATATAAGAATATTTATGTTGACAGTAAAGTAATCTTAGTGATGAACTTATTAAGCATATGTGTATTCATAAGGTTCAATAGACAATAAATATGCAAGTTACATAATTTGGATTACTGGGTATCCTGATGAAACAACTGCATGGGTCTTTAATGGAAATTTGATGTCATTCAAGCTATTTCTGTCTGAATGTAACAAAACAGACATTTTAGATCCTATTACATTTTGGTTATCACAGTCTAGTTTCACAGCACAATATAAGCTTTTCAGCCTGTGAAATCCATTAATAATCACATTAAACTTTTCCATTTTGTACGAATTGTCAAGTTTAAGTGATTCTTTTTAAAAAACCATTACCTGTCTCTTGCTTCTTGTGGTTTGTTAAAAAGCTATGTCAATTTACAAAGACTGAGGGAATTTGACACAGAAATTTTAGAGGGGGAAAGATCTAATCATTGGTTTACCTATCGTGAGTGCTCAAGTGCGCATGAAGAAAACGAAAATTGATTCAAAATATAAATGAAAAATTCTATTGATGAGTGGAATTGCCAAACTTGAACTCAAACAACCTCTGCTTATGGAGCTCTAAGGAAAGCAAAAATTGTTGGTAAACTTGTTGGCTAGATTAGATATTATATTAATTAAGACAACTGACAAGGCAGGTATTTTAGAGGGCTAGTTAGTATTTCTGGAACACTGGTCTGCATTGAGATAGATAGGGAACAATGTAATCTTCTGGTAGTTTTTGAGGAGGAGTTTTGAGGTAGTTTTTATGATATGACTGAGAATCCCAAACTTACAAACTTTTTTATCCTTTTGTTACAATATTTGGCTTCTGCTACAGAGAGGTACTCCTTGGGTTAAATATTTCCCCTCTAATTCCTAAAATAAAATGAAGATTTTGGAAGAACCATGGTCTTCTATGCTTCTAATCGTTAGTAGCCTGCAAGGGCTGCAAGTCTATTGTTTCCTTTTATAAGTTATACGAGGTACAGACTCCATTTCTTCCCCTACAAAATACATAAATGCAGAGGACAATGAAGTCTAGCTCAGTGAATGTAGAATATTTCTGCAGTATCCTCTTACCTGTGTGCCTAAGCAAAGAACTGATTTAATGCAATCTGAAATAAACCATGTGGCATTGCAACTAGCTTAAGGAATCCATTGTGTTGGGTTCTATATAAATACATAATATTGGTCAGAGACTGTCCTAAAGTTCTTTTAATAGTCAAGACTGAATGAAGCAGATCATCACCATTTTAAAGGCGAAGAATTGCGGCACAGGGAGAATGGACTAATTTTCAGGTATGCCTACAACTTCTGCACAACTGATTATGAACTGGGAAACATCTGAAATAGATGAGCAACTAACATGAAATAAGTTCTGTTAGAATTATTCAAGAGGAGGAGTTTAAAGCATGGGTTACCTTTGAAAATACAACACTGAAGACTGGGCTGTTCCTAAAAAATTTTCAAAACCCCATAGCATTAGTTATGTGCCACGAAAAATCAAGCTCTAAGTGGTTTATCTAGGGTCACACAAGGTATCTCCTGAAGAAGCAAAGCATCTTTGGAATTGCAGTCCTTTGTGTTATATGCAAAAATACTTTTCTAGTAGTCAGAACAATCTAAACCTTGTTTGAAAGGAAATTTTTGGTGTTACAGTTTCTTGGCCAACTGACTGACTTTACCTTAATATTTTGTTACAACTGTCTAGTTGTATCTTTCCTGTAAAAGGTGAGATACTGAAAGATCTGACTTCAGATGTTTCTAAGACAAAAAGAAATATAGAAGGACCAAACCCTGGACCTAAAACATCCCTCACAAATACACATCATATAATTTGGAATCTCTCTAATGTTATGAAGAAGTCTTCAATAATACATCAATGATATGGTACAGTACTATCAGAAGCTTCCACCATCGTACTTACAATAAAATTAAAGAGGGAATGTGTAACATGTTGAATGTGTTGCTTTTCAGGTGTTCAAAGCTATGAATATTCCTCAGATCAGAAGCCCTTCCTTACCTTCTGTAGAAGATATGCCTGAAGCTTATCACATGAAGATAGCTCTCCTTGGTGCAGGACCTGCAAGTTTAAGCTGTGCTTCCTTTTTGGCTCGATTGGGATATTCAAACATCACCATATTTGAAAAACAGGAGTATGCTGGTGGCTTGAGGTAAAAAACAATGACAACGCATCACTGCTTCCAATGATTATACAAAGCAAAGCACCAACTGAGCTGTTGGAGAGCAACAAAGGGGAAAGGGACCTGGGGGTGCTGGTGGATGGAAGGATGACCATGAGCCAGCAATGTGCCCTTTCAGCCATGAAGGCCAATGGCATCCTGGAGTGCATTAGAAGGGGGTGGTTAGTAGGTTGAGAGAGGTTCTCCTTCCCCTCTACTCTGCCCTGGTGAGGCCACATCTGGAATATTGTGTCCAGTGCTGGGCCTCTCCATTCCAGAAGAACAGGGAAGTGCTTGAAATGGTCCAGCAGAGCGTCTTCAAGATGATTAAGGGAGTGGAACATCTCCCTTATGAGGAGAGACTGAGGGAGCTGGGTCTCTCCAGCTTGGAGAAGAGGAGAATGAGGGGTGGGTGACCTCATCAGTGTTTATAAATATGTAAGGGGTGAGTGCCAGGATGACAGAGTAAAGCTTTTCTCAGGGGTGACTAACACCCCTGGGGCAATGGGCAACGATTATAAACTGGAACACAGGCAGTTCCGTACAGATATTAGGAAGAATTTTTTCACTGTGAAGGTGACAGAGAACCGGTACAGGCTGCCCAGGGAGGTTGTGGATTCTCCTTCCCTGGAGATATTCAAAACCTACCTGGACACATTCCTGGGTGACCCTGCCCTGGCAGGGAGAATTGGACTTCTGAGGTCCCTTCCAACCCCTAACTTTCTATGATTTTATAATATTGTGCAAACATAGTTTATACATGATACATACACCTTTACTAAAGGAAGAGAGTAGAAAGTCTAGAAAACGTACTTTTTTTTTCATTCATGGAATTCATCATTCAAGTTAAAATGGGTACAGTTGCAGGCAAGCTTTAATTAAAAATCTGGGGGCTATCTCCTATAATTTCTTCATATGACCTCTAAAATTCCAGGGTGCAATTGTTATCAAATTAACATTTTAGAAAATTAAGTCAGGAGTCATTTTCCCTTATCCAAAACTTTTAAAACATAATGAAGTACTTGTAGCCCTACAGAGTAAAAGAATGAAAATGCTTTCAATGTACTAATTAATGTAGAATTTCAAATTTAGAATGCTTTCATGAGCTACTTTATGCAAATATAAGCAACAGTGAATAAATCAATCATTTATACTTGGACTTCAAATTTTAGTAAACCATACCTTAAGAGTGAAATAACCCTCCTACAACTGTAAACCTTCAACAAATTGCAGATACACAAAGCAAGGTACCTTTCAAGTTTTTCTGTATGGGAAGCACTTGGCTGGTATTTGCATAGTGTTATTTCATTTACACAAGAAATTGGGTTTTTTTTACCACTGTAGCAATGACTGAGATCTTATCTTGTAAGTTTGTTGGAATTCCTAAGTATAAGATAAAATATTTCAGAAACTGACTAGTGGATACCAACCCATTCAAATGAAAAAATAAATTTTGCATGTTGAAGGTGTGCTTATGCTAAAGCATTCACAATACAAAAAGTGAAAAGAAACAGAAAGAAAGAAGGGTGATGTGCTTGCATTTCTCACTGCAGCATCACTGAAATCAATAGAATCGACACTGTTAATGAATTTGATCCATAATGCGATAATATCAAATACTTATTCAGGGCTCTGGAAGACAGAGAATCAATGGTGGAGATGCTGAGCTGATTACTTGCATTTTTCCTTCTGAGGTTCAGAAGTATTCTACCTAATTATCAAGGGGTTAATACATAGACATTTAACTGTGGAGCTGTTTAACTTGAACTGGTTGCCATAGAGGGCTGCAAAATTTAGTGTATGAAATGCCTTTTCACTTGTTGAGTAGTGCATGATTTCTTGAGTACCAAACTTTAAGTGGTAAGAAATAATGAGATGTTCCTAAAAATGAAGCTTTATTTGGTGACAGGTTGGAGTCAGCAATACAATACAGTACTTTCTGCAGTCCAATGGTGCCATTGCTTACTGTGCATTTGCATATTTTAAGGAATGTGATCTTAAGTTGCATCTGTTCTTCATGTTTTAAGTTGAATTCAAAGTAAAGTTTAGTCTCTTCTACTTAGTTTTGCTTTTTCTGTTAGTACTCTTCATGGTTCCACATCTGGTTTAAGGGCATAAATTCCTTTTATCCATATTTTAATCTTGGAATGGAAGGGAGGCTGGCCTGTGGCAGCAATCTGCTATTATTGCATTTTTAAGTATTTTCAGTACATCTTTTAACAAGTTTGGCTTATTGATGGGTGTGCTTTCAAGGCTTCATAGATCACTGCAAATGGATAATAAGACCAAATAAATTTTGTATTTGGAATCAGCTATTTGGAAGGGCAATTGCTATGCCCTTTTTTAGTTTACTCTGGCTGTTTTTTTAAAGTGTTTCTAACTAGGATGTTCCTTCACAAACATTTTACATCATAGCTAACTTCTTTAATGTTATGGTGGTAGAAAAGTGTCTAGTGATTGGAGTGCCTGTAGTTGTGATATTTAAGCATAGCATAAGTCTGTGGTTGTCTGAACACATCTAATTTTTCATATTCACAAGCAGGTTTCCCTGCATTTCACTACGTGGGTAAAATTTATGCTTTATAGTAGATAAGAAGTGAGCAGATCACACTCTTGCTTAGAAACCATGAACAAGCTTCACTTGTGTTCCTAGCTGAGCTACTGATTACAATGTACCAAAGTATTTCTCCCTCTAGGGCAGAACTAAGTCCCTTGAGCAAAAGTAATTTGGATCTCTGAGAAACAATAAGAACCTGTCCAAGCACCTCTAAATTGCATCAGATTTAAGGAATAGGTGAATTTGTGGAACACCTTCCTTCCAATGCATCCCTCTTGTACCTTTGCTCCATTTTCTCTTTCCCCTCTGTCTCTCTGTTGGAGGGTCAGAGACCGTCTGGAAGAAATTGTATCAGAATTATGATGGGCCTTAGGACTTTGATAAAATAATTTTTTCATGATAAGTATGTGTGCACGTGTCCTCTGAGAAAGGATTGTTTGCATATGAACATACCTGTTCATTTATATTTAAACAGACAAATATTTGGATCTACCCCAGAACACAAAATAAATGTTTAATAACTGCAAAAAATGATTTACAAATTCTGACAGTGACATAATATAGCCAGTGCTATTTTTGGTTCTTCTAGGAGCCATGGAAATGGCCTTCAACAAAATATATAGGTGATGTGGAACTTCCCTTCTTAAATTAGATTTCTTCATTGAATCTCTGTTGCAGAATCATATTTATACATTAGTTTCTGCCACACACACCTTTTCATTTAACATGACCTATGAAAGTTGTACTGTTATGACTGCCATTGCACACTGGTCAGGAAAGGTGAAAAAAAGGGCTGTATTAGAAATCATAAGGATGAACACCAGTTTCTTTTTAACAAAATTAAAGTTGATGCGATTTAAAATAAATTAATTCCTACTGGTCTGTCAAAGTTAGATTTTAAAGATTATGTGGTCACTAATAATATGTTAAATAAAGGCAGAGTAAATCTCATGTGCCAGGGCTTTTTCATGGAAATTATAGAACCATTAATTTGAAAACAGACTGGCCTGTGTGAACCTTAAAAATATCTGGGGACAGACTATTTAGGTTTCTGCATATTCAGGTTACTTTGTCTTCAATGAAAAGTATCTAAAATAATAATTCACCTTGTTTACCTGTAAGGTGTTTCGTGGAAGATATTCTGAACTGTCATGAGTAGATGTAATTTAAATGGAGTTAAAGATCTGTACCAGCAGATATAAATTGAGTTTCTATGCTTACACTGCAGTTTTCTCTTGCTAGAGATCTAGGAATTCTGCGATTCTGTGAAGATGAAGATGTCATTCCTGCACTTCCCCAGGAGAAGAAAAATGCCAGCTAATAAACATTAAACTGAAAAGCAGACTTGAGACCACGAGCTGATAGAAAATTACTGACTTTATCCATCCTGAAAGATCAAAGAAATTTATCAAGTAGAAGTGGGGGAGGATAAAGTTTTAAACACTGTTGCTTGAAATAGCATATACAGCACTTAAAAAAAAAAAAAAAAGAAATCTGATTTTTTCTTATTGGATAACTTAATGAACTATTGCTAGATTGCTTTGTAGCCATGTTATCTCTTCTTAAATGGATTTTTTTTTTTTTTTTTTTTTTTTTTTAAATATAGCAAATTCTGGTGAACAAAAAGAATGGAGCTGAAGATGTTTTGGACCCAAGCCTTAAATATAGTTTACCTACAACTGTGGCCAGGATTGGCCTCAAAATGCTGCCTTCCTGGCCTATATTTTTTACTACTGGGTGGATAATGCTGTTTTATCATTCTAACAGTTTTTAAAAAGCCAACAGCCAAGCTTCAACACATTTCTGTTCACATACATCAAAATTAGCTAACCTATGTTATAAGTATTGAATGTTAGAAATAAAAAACCTTTCTTCCTAAAAGCTGGAAGTATTTCATGAGTGTCTTTATTTATTCTAGTTCGTCTGAAATCCCCCAGTTCCGATTGCCATATGATGTTGTGAATTTCGAAGTTGAGCTTCTGAAGGATCTTGGCGTGAAGGTAATGAAAAATACATCCTTCCTATATATAGATGAAAGAAAAAAGAACAAGGACTCTGCCAAAGATTAACAGCAAAATGTCATGCATATTAGTAAAAAAACAATTAAAAGCTATGCTAGACAGAGGCAGGAAGATGCTTCCTCTTGCTTAGGGCATTTGTCTGTCTCCTGTCTGAATGCCAGTAGTTTGGAAAAGGGCAATCAATACTTCTCATCTGGCATGCCTGCATGTGATTAATTGTCTGTAAGAAACAAATTCCTAAATTGCTTTAGGGGTCCAGTGTAGCTATTGGAATGATTTGATTTTTTTAATCGAGTTTTTTTCCTGCAATTTTGGCACTTCTTAAAACATTCGTATTTTATACTTCTCCTTTCATTACCACTCCCTGAGTTTTTTTCTTAATAGTTTATCTTACAGTCTTGCATCCAAGTTAATTCTATAATAAAATGCATCAAATTAAGTGAAGCATTAACATGATCATCTATTATAAACAATAACAGTCATTCAACTTCTTGGAAAGCAATAGTTATGCATTATTCTGCTAAACAAATGTGTGTTGTTTATAGATAATGGGAACATTGCTTTATTGTTAATTTAGGGCTTGAGCTGAAGATTTAGATAGTGTTTACCATTTCTGCACTTATTAATAGAAGTTTCAAATGTAGAATGCATCACTGGATCAAGTTTTTGAGGACCAGGAGGGATAATACATATTAAACATGATATTAAAGTGTTCAATGAAGGAAGAAATTCTTATTGGAATCTTTTGTGTTGGTTCATGTTGTAAAAGCAGTAGACTGTTGCCACAAAATCCAAGCGAGACCTTCATTTTGCTCAGGTTTTGGTAAAATACTGGTAAGCTGTATGATAAGGCTTTAAATGCTACAGGTCTATTTTTCTGCTCTAAAGATCCCTCTGCAGCCCTTTAAAAGAGTAATGGAATGGAGATTGAATTAGGGATGGGGCTAAAACCAGAGCACCTAGACAATTTTTGACAAAATTGCTGGGCAAAGGCTCCTGGGAACCCTCTACAAAACTCAGTTCCCCAGGGCCCCCCATTATGCAAAGGTCTCCAGACTGGGCTGATGGAGCCACCGTGTCACTGTGCCCTGTGAGTCCCCTGCAGTTTGGAAGCACAGCAGAGAATCTCAATGTAAATTTGTTTCCGGGCTCTGCCATTGTTTTGCAATTGACCCTCTGGCAATCTGGTTCACTAAGGATCTTAGCTTTATACCTCTATAAGCTGGAAATATTTTCTGGTGTTTACTTAAAGCATTCCAGATCTGTGGTGGAAGGCGCTGTATTGTGTAAATACTCAGTAGTGCTGTTTATTCAATTCTAATGAAATTAGTAAGAATTAGTCAGCTGAATAAGGATTATGGAGCTAGGCCCTAGGAGTATTATGAATCCCCACATAAAATAGTATTGCCATTTAAATTCCTTCATTAGGTTTTCATATCATATGTATATAATAGGATACAAAATGTAATGACAATTTATGGAATGCATTTTTTTTGCCAGTGAGGATGTAGTCTGTATTCTTGAAAGGATTAAACTATACATGGCTTTTCCAACTCTCCTCAAATTTATACTAAATCTCCACAAAATGAAGTAAGCCTTTTTATTTTTAACCAATGGGAAAAAAACAAAAACCAAAGATGCACAATGCCATGAAAGCTAAACTGTTAAGATGACAAGGTATTAGTGCTTATACAGTAGAGGGTAGCGTTTTGTAAAGTGAATAGACAAGTGATATAACAAAAACTGGGTGGACAACATTCAAGTTCAGAGAATCTGAAGTACAGGGACAAAAGCATATATACTTGTGTCAAGAAGTACAAAATATCAGAAGAGGAATCACACACACTTTATGCACTCAAAAGCCTTGGGGTTAGCAGAGATGAGCAGAAGGTGTGTGTGTGTCTGCAGTCGCATGACCCCTACGCAGGACACAGCAAAAGCTCTTCCCTGTCTCACTCTCATAGAAACTTCAGTTGCTGAGCCTGTGCAGTGGCTGCTGAAAGCAGGGTTACAGGTGGAATATTGCAAGACTTTTTCAGCTTTTGCTTCTGGAATTGAATAGTAGTTGAACTGAAACAATTACAGATTATAGGTGCATTTTTGTTACTGTATATTATTTCTTTCAAGAAACGAACATCAATCACCACACCCTGGGCATTGTTGTTCATCTAAGTTAAAATTAGCAATTTCAAGTCTAAATCAAACCTGATCTCATTTGTAATTTTGAAAACTTGTTTTAGGTTACCAGGCAGAACAGTGTGTTTTACAATGAATGATTAAGTCACGCTGTAATTTGCACAGAGCCTTCTTCAGACTTAATACCATCTCTGCCCCAGTCTTTTGCAGGCAGGTTTGCTGAACCCACACAAATGCCACTGTCTTTGCTGTGAGTTTTGGCATGTAGGTATTGTAGTGGTGGTCTCAGTGCAAAATTCAGTCTGTGAGCTTTGAGGCTGCAGCACAAAGCAATACCATCCTTCCTCAGGGACTGGAGTTGCACTCTGCACAGCTGGATACCAAGCTCCTGATACTGTGTGAGAAAACTTTGCTGTTCAGAACTCCTGTCAACAGAGAACAATGTCATGTCTTTTAGTTTCTTTATTTCTCTTCCTAAACTGTTTTTTTGTTTGTTTTTTGTTTTTTCTCTAGTGTGGTACCTTTTACCCATACCTAGTTTGGGCCACTCGCTTAAATCAGAGCAAATCTGGCCTTTTAAGGTTGTCTTGGGAAAAAAAAAATATTGCTTTGTTCACTAAAAGTTTCTGTGAAGATTTTGGGTACAGGATATGATAGAAATTGTTTTAACATTATCACATTAAGAGCAAGTAATCTTTAATTCTTTCAGATTGTTTTTAACAAAGGCCTTGCAATGAATGGAATGACACTCCATACCTTGAAAGAAGATGGCTATCAGGCAGTCTTTATTGGAATAGGTAAGAGCAGTTCACTGACCTGTGTTTTGTCATATTGAAATGAATTATGTATAAGAATAAACTGTGACTTTCATTTGTGTTAATAGCATGACATGAGATGGTTTCAGTTTGGTGCATTATAAAAGTATGGAATATGTGGAAAATTTAAAAAAAACAGGAAGCCAAAGCTAGCTGTCTTAAGGCAGGTGTTTTTAACATAATCACATCTATATGATAGATTTTTAAATATGATGAAAATGTAGCTAAATGGATTTCTTTTTCTTTAGTTTAAACGGTTAAAAAATAGACGAAATAAAAAATTACTTGTAATTAATTGCCATATTGTCCCAGAGCAATACAGAAGTTAATTTTCAATTTTTGCAAATAGCTTATTATACCCACATAATTAGTAAGTCTATATGTAAGCCAGTGGTACCATGCTTGGTTGCTTTTTTTCTTTCCTTCATATAAAGTATGTAACATCCTTCAGATAGGATGCAGTGAAATGTAATAATGGGATGGGTTAAAATAAGGTGACTTTGGCTTATACTAAAACTGGCCTCACAGGCCTGTCTTCTCTCATGTGATAAAGAATTCCTGCACCTGCCTGCTATTTGAATCATTGCTTTTTTTTAATGTTAGATTAGCATTTTTATCCATTTACAAGTATTTTGAAGTACAGCTGGACCCATTGCTACCATATGATAGGCATGTTGAGCAGGCATCGTCTGCAGTTGGTATGAGGCTTAATGCTCTTTATTGATCTAGACGTTGCCTAAGTGAACATAATAGAAAACAAGTTGTCCAACTGTTCCTCCTTCCTATTATTGATTACAGAGATGTAATTCTTAGTACAGCGACAACTGTTGTTTGCCATCTGGGTATGCAGTATAAAAAGCTTTGCAGGTCTTTTCTGTCATGTGATTATAGTACAGAGAGTGTTGTGATTTATATAATCCTAAATCCTCACGTTGTTAGAGAACTTCTATGCATAGGAATTTTGATGTGTCATGTTTTGATGTAATTGTATACAAGGGAATGGTCCAACTTCTCTTCTTTGTTTTAATCTGTCTTTCAAACTGCTTTGTGAAACCTCACAAATGAGGGATTCATTCATAAAAAAATATTTATTTTTCTGAGAGGCTAGCATTTAGGGAAGAATTCAGTCATTTTTGGAATATCAGCATGATTCCCCTGCATTTCTGACTCAGAAATCAAAAAAACCATTTCAGTTAAATGTTAGCAAAAATGACCACTGAGCACTACAGATGGGATTAGAATGTTTGTTTTATTTATGTGAGCTTATTTTCTTACCTTAATTAAGTTATCCTAATATAAAATAATTTTGATAGAAATATATACTGACAGCATTGTGCCATTAAGATGCTAGGTAAGGAGACACAGCCAGCATTTTAATAAACAAGAGAAGGTATCTGCAGCGTAGTTCTCCTGTAAACCACGTGTTCTCTGATTGTAGTAGGAAACAGAGGGCATAAATGCTAATGAAGGATTATGTGTTCCTACAAAGTTTTTTTACTGGAAGTTATCTTGCATTTGTGATGAAGCTGATCTCTCTCTGTACCCCCATATCTGCCTCTCATCTCTATTTTACTATACTGTGTAAGACATTGGACAGTAATGTGGCCTTGCATACTGGTAATGAAACATGGAAGATAAACCCAGGGATTACAGATTTCTAAGGTTATCTATATTAATGCAAGAGAGCATTTATAAAATTTTAACAACAGCAGGTTTTCCATAATGCATCTGTACTGTATATATTTTTGTGTTCTTTGACTACTGAACAAACATGTTCAATTAAATATCACATTTTAACATTACCCTGAATCATGGAAGTAAAATAATGACATACCACAGTTTATATAAAATGGAAAATAAATATGGTAGTTTTCAATCTTACCTGTTAGTGAAAGAAAGGAAAAGAGAATGGGTATGTAAAAGAAGATGAAGTCCCTGATGGGATGAGGGAGTACACTGTGAGAGATTTTTTTCATAGCAATGTGATTTTTGAAGAGCACAAAGTCTTAAAGAGCACTTTAATCCTGAAAATTAGATGGAACTCAAGAATATATCAGTCAGGGCTGTACAAGAGTTCATGTGTGATTCATGAAATGGAAGAGCACTTGTAAATAGCCAGCTACATGAGGGCAGGTGGACTTAAAAAGAGAACTTTGAAAGCTATTTTCTACAAGGTTATGGATCAGAAAAAATCTGTTTTTTAGTGGGAATGCTGCATTAGGTAGGGGCAGTAGACTCCTCATCTGGTTCTGTGGAGGGTAAAGCATAGTTGATTGGGGTTTGAGCTCTTCGAGCAAGTGACCATATTGAAAAAAAAAAAGAAAAAAAGAATAGCAAAGACTTTTTTGTGGGAGCTGTTCGGGAAGGTTTTAAAAGTGTGCTCTAGTCAGTATCTTTGCTGTGTTTCAGACCTGAAGGGTGAAGAACTCCTAAGAAATTCAAAGACAGATACAGATTAACAGCCCTTCTCTAAAATAAATAACAATAAAAAAGAGGCTTGGCTTCCAGTGTGTGCTTACTGAGGTGTTGAGACTATGGTAGTTTATCTTAAGGTGGCAGACTATTCAGCCAGGCAGCCTGGTGCCTACAGATCACTGTTTAAAGCCTAGAAAAACACCTTGTACTAGAGCTGAAAATGAACAGGTGGCCAGTGCGTGTCACCAACCTTTGCCTACTTCTGGGTCTCATTATGAGTATCACTTTACCTGCACTGGTTTTTTTGCACTATCTTATCCTTCCCAATTAGGCTGTGGCTGTGTGTCTAACATTGCAGAGACTAATGTGGAATTTGGGTTACAAAGATGTATGTTGAACAATTAAAGACTAGATCCAAGGAAAAACTTTCATAGTTACCTGGATGAGTGGTAATGAAAGACATCAATCTGGCCAATGGCACACAGCAATCACACACTGCCCTCTAATAGCAGAATGTTAGAAAAAAATAGTTGGTGAGTCTCAGTCATAGGATTGTCAGTTATTTTCTTTCTGTAGCTCTTTCCTTCAAGCTCACATTTTTTGCCTTATCTGAACTGTGTTTCATCCAGCTACTTCTGAATGCTATACTTCTGTTTAATTCTAGTGGATCAATATGTGAATCACCTCCTCCCTGACCATCAATTACTTTCAACTTCTAAGTTTTCTCTCTACAAAGATGTAAATTTTGCAACATCTGGCAGCAGGTGTATCTTGTGTTTTGTTTACAAGGGCCTAAGAGACATAACATTCTGTTTTTCTCAGCAGTCCTAATTTCAGATTACAGCTAATGTAATAGTAAAGGGTAGCCAATGAATCTCAGTTTCTTACATCAAAAGTAATGATGGACAATAGTACACATGAGAATTTTTTCACAGGAAAAAAAAAGCGTCCAGCATCCATTCAAAAGGAGGAACAACTGTTCAAATATACTTTGAGAGTTCCTGCTTTATTTTTTTAGTTTTAATTGTAATTTAGTTTTGTGAAATTTCTAAACTTATTTAGTCTTATTTCACTGGGCAATTAAAAATGCTGATTAAGAATTAAAGATGTAGAGTTAGAGCCCTTAAAATTTTCATTTAAAAATTCTGTTTATCTTCCAGCTACAAGTCTTTTGGTTTTACTTTCTTATTCACAAACATTAATGAGTAGATATTAAATCTCCCAATTGAATGTTCAAAGTTTTAAAACTATGATCAAACTCTACATAGAAAACCCCCCAACTTTTCAGATGTAATAGATAACACGTAACATATTTTACCTGGAATCAGCTCTGCTTTTTGATAAGAAATGTTTCTGAAGAATTTGTGATTGACCTGACAAATCACTTTGAAAATTTTGCCATTAAAAACTCTTGCAGCAGTTGCTGCCTTCTGTAAACACCACAGCAGCTGAGGGCAATAGAGACTCAGCATGCTGAGAGCAAAAGGAGAAATCAATGATGGGGTAAGAGCCTAGAGGGGAGAGCACATGGGCCTCAGAGACAGCAAAGTAAGGCAGCAAAAGGGACCTTGTGCTTTGTATTACTGTGGATCTTGGTTGATTTTCAGGGTAGAATACTCACTTTTTTAAAAAAATTAAAAATTAAAAAAAAGGACTTTATATGTCAGAGCAAATGCAGAAATACCAGGATTTTATGATTCATCCTTCTTGTAGTTCAGCTACATCCTTCAGAAATCAGAATTCTGTGGGTCTTTTAAGACTCTAAAAAGCATTTTATGTTGTTTCTGAAAGAGAAAACACAGATTTTTTTTTTTTAAATAACCATTTAATTGAATAAAAATTAATGACCTAATTATTGAATGTGTTTAAGGACGTTTCATTTGACATTCAAACAAATATAAAGAAACTATCACCATGAACATATTTTCCGGAGAAGACTTTTTACACAAAACCTCTATCCTTATTCTGCAACATTTTGTCATAACACAGGCTGTTTATATAACATTTATGTTCTCTTTATGTGAAGATCAGAGAAGAAACTATCTTCAAAGATTGTTTTATTTCATAAAATATTTTTTTAAACATAACCCCCCATTCCCAGATACTGTTTAGACACTTTATAATGCC
Organism: Heliangelus exortis; assembly: GCF_036169615.1. NCBI lineage: Eukaryota > Metazoa > Chordata > Aves > Apodiformes > Trochilidae > Heliangelus > Heliangelus exortis. The sequence continues at coordinate 18,532,393 of NC_092429.1, read as the reverse complement.
CATAGGCTTAAACATGTAGCACTAACTTTCTAATTAACTTCTCACTATAGGGCAAATAGAGTCGGTAATGAACCTTTCTTATTTCTTCCTCCATCTTGTGATGTTGAATTTCAATAAAGACAATTTTATTGTATTAAGATATTTAGATGCTCTATCAAATACTACAAAATGGTAAGTTAGATGAGCATGCAGATTAAATCTAAGCAGATTGTTCCTTAGATGTATCCTGCAAGCAGTATATCCTGCTTGTAAGGGTTAAAACAGTACATTAAAAAAGAGGAAAAAAAATGAAATCCCTTGTGGAAACAACCTTTGTGATAATTGCAGTCATTCATAGTTAATTAACACAGCATTCAAACAATAATATAATCAGATGATTCCATTGATTGGAATGAAATTACACACCAAAAAATGAAATTAAAAGTCCAAGCATTGATGTTCCTTGTTTTTAAAAAAAAAACACAACTAAACCCTGTGAGACTAATTTACTGTCTCCCAAAAAGTAAGTAATCTCCTCATGCCTGTTATTATCTTCTGATTAACTATGCAGTGCCACCTGGTGTGCAGATGGGAAGAATATTACACATCAAGAGTTCTGTTCACACCCACCCACACAGATATAAACCTACATGGCAAAAAGTGAACAGATGTTCATTTTGCTTGTGCTATAGGAAAAAAATTTGCATCGTACTCCTGATTCATAAACTAAATTTGGAGGACATGAAATCTGGGGCCTGTAGGCCCATGGCCAGCACAGACATTATGGAGGAAATATGTGATATTCAAAATAGTTCTCGTTTCAGGTTGTGAACAGACTTTTATTTGTTTGCTTCTTTGGTTTTGTTTTACCATGTATTCTGAGTTTTCCTTTCTCTTTGATTGCTATTTCATTTATGCTCTCTAAATGGAAGTTTATAGGCAGAGTAATTTGAAAATATATCCAGGATTTACTTACTGGTTGGTTGTTTTTCAAAATTGTTTTCTGATTTTTGGCATTTAAGATGGTCCCTAAAATTGTACTTCTAGGCCTCTTTGCAAAAACCTGTTTGGCTCAGTGGTAATGTAGCAAATCATTTCAAATATAATGCACATTGATTAACGATGGAACTGTAATACAAGCATTGCATCAATGTAGGCTCTTAGGATCTTCAGCTCTATTTCTGGTTGTGATTTTTTTTTTTTTTTTTTAATTTTTATTTTTATTTTTTTATAATATAAGTATTTTGAGATTTGACTGATTATGGTTTTTTCTGCAAGGGAAAGGCTAAAGACCAGATAAAACACAAAAAGCAGGGGAGAAAAATAATATGTTGTAAGGTAGTGCATGAAAGAATCATGTTGGAAACAACATTGGCTAGATACTAAAAATAAATGCTTACTTAGTTTAGTTTCTGGGTTGTTTTTATTAACACTTGTAGACAAGGATTGTCACTGTCTCAGAATCTTGCAAAGGTGAGGCTTTTCAACCATGGTTTTAAGTGCTGACAACAGTGGCCTTTCAGACATCAGTATCTTCATGTAGTTAAAGCTAATAGAGGCTGCAGAGCCAGGGAAAACACTTGGAATTACATTTTATTCAAAATAGTCAAATCCATTTAGCTATGAACAGCAATGATAGTTTTGTATTAGATATAATGAAAATTAAGTCATCAAGATGAGTCATGACGTCAGAGAGAGTACCTTGAACAGTTTGAAGATCAGCAGTGATGAAGAGCAATGGCAGGATTTAAAAAAAAAAACAGTTAAAAAGATTTCATAGTTGTCTTACAGTAAAATAAATAGTTTTAAAATAAACTATTACATTTTTTTTGTTGTTTTGGGGTTTTTTTGGGTTTGTGTTTGTTTTGCTTTTATGAGAAGGCCCATGATAAATGGATTTACAATTATAGTGTAAAACAGAACCCAACATAATCAAAACTGCACACAAAGTGCAACTACATGGAATGAAGTTCCAAGGAAAGTGGCCTACACAGCTCTATGCATTGAAGAATGGGGGTTCTTTATATTCTACCTCCTGGAGAGCCTTTGCTCATTGCTCACAGCTTAGAGGATGAATGTACCCCTCTGTAACACCATGTTGCCTAATTTTTTTCATGTCTCACATGAAGGGAATTACTAAGAAATCACACTAGAAACTGGCTCTTGTACAAAACTGGCTAGTCCTCAATATTCATGTATTCTCAACCTCTGGGTCAATCTAAAAATACTTTGTTATTAAAAAAGAAAAATTAATAGAAAAGGAACTCTGTCAAATAAGTTGTTCTTACACACTTACAGCAGATGTTCGAACTTACTTCTAGTCCCAGCGTGCCAACTGACCTGGAGACCAATAATATAGATATTTCCAAGAATTTTTATATTTGAGGCATCTTTTTTTTCTTCTTCTTCTTGTAGCAAGCTATTCTTTCATGGCTGTCGTCCTCACTACTGCTCTGGATACTGATGGAAAGTTCCTGGTACACCGATGAAACAGCAGGCAGTTGAATGATTTAAGGGCTCAGATGCACAGAACATCTTATTTATTGTTAAGAGTCTTAGGACACTTGCAAAAATACTAGTAATTGGCCCAAGGGCATCCTTAAGTTATACGCTTGCAATTGCACAGATTTTCATGCTTTTATTTACTTGCCTTTTCTACCAAAAAACTGCTTAGCATAACAATCTCTACTGCACCTGTTTTACAAAATGCTCTTTTGTCTCTTTCCAAGATGCTGGACAGTTTCCCTGAGGAAATGATCATCTAAATATAATGACAAAATCAATTTGACTCATATAGGTTTAAGAGTGGAGAATTTTTTCAGTATCTTAGATTAATTCCTCTAACATTATCTAGCATTTTTTTTCAGTAATTTGTACAAGCAGTCAATTTTTAAGAATTTTGATGTTTGGGAATGACATAAGAAGAGAAAATATTGAACAAAATGGTAATGTTTGTTATTGCATTTGCATATTCTGATGTTACACACTTCAGTGCTTTGCTTGCTTACCTGTTTCTGAAAGTTCATTGCAATAATGAGTTTTATTTTTAAATGTACATCTAGTAATTATGCTACCATCTTTTTACTTCCACACTTGTATTCAGACACAGAATGAATAACCATCTGAAATATATCTTGTAGGTTGGTTCATATCCATTTAGTTTAGTTGATCTCTCTTTCCTGGTAAGGAGAAAACATGTGGTCCAGTATGCATTTAATGCACTCAAACACTTTTTGAAATGTTCTACGTAATACTACAGGAGGACTGACACACTACAGAATTTAATCAATAGATTTAGAGATTCCTTACTATCCTTCATCTTTCTTCCGAAGGATAAAAGGCTGGTTAAAAACCTAGACTTGTTGCATTTGATTTGTTATTTTTTCAAGATTGTACAGAAGTAGGAAGTATATTGAATTCTTACTTATTTAGGGCCAATTCTTGGTAAGACGATGGCAAACACTTTTTTTGGTGTCAATGAATAAAGTTTTAAGCAGTCTTCCTGTTTTGTGTTTCATATATATGCTGTTTCTGTTTCACCAAAACACCACCAAACAAGGGGTGTATATGCTTGTTGGATTGATTTGGCAAGTTAAGACTGGATTTTTTGCTGTGGATTTGTAGTACTTGTTGAAGGACTTTGAGAGATTGGTTTAGGAAACCACCTTGATCTGCAACTTCTCTGCATCACAAGAGTGGTCTCTAGGAAGTCACCATTGGGTGTGAGCAAGGCTCAAGGCTTTGTCTGACTCTGCTTCTTGTGCTTCTCAGTCATGTGCTGCTCTTTTCATCCTTGCTTGGCAGTCAGGCCTTTATTAATCTAGGAACATTTTAGTTGTGTTACCTCCTTTCAGGGGGAAATCCCGACACCTGGGTATGCTTGAGGGCAGATTTGCTCCTTCATATAATTTGGGGCCCACTCACTAGTGATTCTGTTTGTCTGAATGGGATTCACAGTCTGAGGGTGTTCTGAGACTTGTAGCTTTATTTGCCTGCAGCCTCTTCCTAACGGGATCCCTCAGTCCTTCCTTCAGGCTCAACATGTTAATCAAAAAGGTTTCTTATTCCAGTAATAGTTGTAATTTTATTATCCAATACAATAGCTTATTTATTCATGGGAAGGCACATCCACTACTTTCCAGATCTCTTTAGCTTTAATGGGATGGTAGTTTTTAAAAGCAACAAATATCTGAGGAGAACATTTTACATGTTTACTATAGTGAGTAATCTTTAACTGAGCTATGTAAATATTTTTCCTGCTGTGTCTTGAATTTTGAGTGGATAGAGATTATCCAGGTTTTTGAACCACTTGTCATGGTGATGATACTTGAAAATTGTTCTTTGCTATTCTGATCTATACTTTTCAGAGATGCCAGTCATATGGTTGGTTTTACTGGGAAATTAAGACACTGTGTAAAAACATATGTTAATGATTAGTAAGATTGTGTATATAATTAGGATAGAGCATATAAATATTATAGTATGTATCACATTGCAAGTCTTTTAAAAGAAAGGTTAATATATGCAAATATTTCTCTGGGTTTATGTAGCATTCTGGTTTGTCCTATAGGACTGAGATTAAATTTGACATTTCTTGTGCACAGTCACATGGATAGTCTTCCATGCACATTTAAAAGTGTCAAATCATATTCAAAATTTGGCATTTCCTTGGTGATGTCATGAGGTGGGGTATAGACAGTAATTAGGATTCATTGTTGGTAGTGTTAGTGCTTTCAGTGTATTAACGCTAAATGTACTGTAAATTGTCTTTATAAAACAATGTTTACAAGATTGGAAGACAGAAATAAGCATACTAAGTACTCATAGTGTTTGGGCAATGCTAATACAAATTGCATGTTTATCTCACAAGAGAAAAATATTTTCCAAACATTGTCCTTGACAGTGGTTTCTTTCACAGGAAATCCTTTGGCTATTGTTCATTCATTTGTGCTAAAAATGCACCAAGCTCAACATGAAGCATTAGAGAAAGTGAAATTGCATTCAGCAGCTAAGATGATGGTTTGAAATTCCCTCTAATGATCTCTGGTGATTAGTTTCATAGGAAGAAAAAGAATGAATAATGAGAATTTAAAGATCAACAGGTTTAGCAAATTCATCTTTAATATTAATAGTGTAATTGTATTGAAATTACTAGTCACCAAGTAGAAACTTGGGGTGTATTAAGACATTTCTAAGATTCATGAGGGGGTTGTTTGTTACTATTTCATTGATCTAAGGGAAAATGGTGTAACTCACTGCAGATTTCTTAGGATTGTTTTTATTAGAAATAATTCATTGTTGGTTTATGGCTAATGATAATGGGTGGGGGTTTTTTACTTGAGTGTGATGTGTATTTTTAAATAGATTCTCATAATTTAGTAGATAATGAAATTTCAGCTCCTGGATGTTATTTACATTGACATTACATCAACCGTTATCAAAGACCATTTCTCAATAGGACAATATTTAGAGCTTTTTCTCTAAATACATTGGGCTTTTCAAAATGAGAATGAATCATATCTTCTAAAATAAAGAGTTATTCTATTTTTATAGTTAGCATATTGTTTAGTAGTTAGACATTGAAAATACCACAATTCTTTTTTTTCAATACACAGGTGACTTAGACGTGATTGCTTTTCTGTTCATTCTGGAACACAGCCTTGATGCTGCTATTATGGCCCAATACAAATCTTTTGTAGATGAAAAATGATGGCTTAATTTTCATCTGAGAGAAGCCTCCTTAACTTTTAGGGAGTTAGATCAGGGTTGCTTCAAAACAAATGAACAAACAAAAACCCAAACTACTCCAATGATTATAGGCACTGGGGCAACCAAATAGCAGCTGTTTCCATTTTTATGTTGCAGGGTGCTCCTGAGTTGATACAAACGCTCTCAGTGGCTAAGGAAAAGGGGCATTGTGGTGCCTGTTCTGCATAGTTCTTAGGCAGCTTTAAGTATCTGATCCTTTCCTTGTGAGGAAGAAGGATTCCCCATGCACTCCATACAAAGCTCAGGCAGTCCCAGCGGGCTCACAGAGCATTTCCCTGTGGGAACCTGAGGTGAAGGCTGAGCCCAGATTCTGCAACCTCCTCTGCAGCTTCAGCACAGGAGCTTGGGGCATGGCATCCCCACCAGGGGATAGTGGGCTTAGGTTGAATCCAAGTCTTCTTCAGACCCTGAAGTTCTCCCAGGAATTTTAAATTGCTGGTTTGACTCCATACTCTCAGTGTCTGAGTCCTTGCTTGTTCCTAGCAGAAAGAAATCTGCAGAGCTGGGGGAGACTGACGTAGTGATCATTTTGTGCAGGAAACATAAGGTGTTTGGTTGTGGTTTCTGCACTAATCATTGGGATAAAGTTCCTGCTTGTTTTGTTGCTGTAGTAGCTGCTTGATAAGAAAGCTTGGAGTTAATCTGCATTAAAAAAACTGATGTCCTTCTCCCAGTAGACAGCATCTAAAGAAATCACCCCTATTTGTTAAAATCTATGCTTTTTTGTGCACAGCTTTTTCTGGAAAGCCCAATGCATCTTAGCACTTTTTAAATCATAGAGACATAAGAGTCTTAATACACCCACTACACTAGCAAGTTGATTCCTTATTTTTCAAATGCAAATATGGGCCCTTGCATGTGCTGAATGTGCCCCTTATTGTATTGCAGCAGAGAAAATACACATTGTAGCTCAGTCACTTCTGTGGACCTGCCATGCTTGCAAGAATGGAATGTGTTTAATCAGCCTTGCAGAGTGAATAATCACAGATACAAGTGCAGCATTCAGTGTTCATTCAGAAAGCTATAGAATATGCAAACAAAATGTTTAGTTAAAGGAGAGTTGAGTGAATTGGAGCTGTGGCAGGAAATGGTAATTGTTTTTAACTGGAAACCGTGTTCACTGCCTTTAATTTTTCACTTGATTAGAAATAAAAATATAAATCGTGCACCTCAGTAGATCTCTGGGGGAAGTGATGTGGTGTGATGCTGTGGAGACTGAGACTTGGGCTCTGGCTATTGGCCTCTTGGCTCACTGTCTTCTTCATTCTTCTCTACTATCAAATGGCAATAGTAAGACTCAGCATGAAAAGGGCTATAAAAGTGCTCATGGAGAAGTCAGACTGTTCTTGCTGACAAACATTCAGGTTGTTCCTTGGAGCTACAGGAGTCTTCATTCCTAGCAACCTGCAATTTGTGCTGCCTCCACAAATTTCATTTCTATTCCAGTATTTTGAAAAATATGTGTAATGGCCAAAATAGTTAATTAAATAATACAAATTTTGATTTTCATTCTTGGCATGAATCCAACAATTTTTCATTGATCACAAGGAGGTAAAATTTTTTTATCAGATACCTTATTACTCACATTGTACCATTTCCTTTAAACTTTCCCTCTAGGATTATGCTTTTATTGTTGTATTATATCCTAAATACTGTTTTCCGAAATTAAATTTTATAATTTACCAAAGATGAAATACACCTTTTTTAAGTACATAGTATAATTTATTTCAGCATTTCAGATATGAAAATACCTAGACCCAGGAATAGTTGTCTTACATGTTTAGATTTTACTTACTCGTTGGAAAAGAGCTTTGAGGACTGTGATTGCACTTGTGTTGCCAAGTTAAAGAGACTTTTTTTCCTTTATTCTCAAGGAAAATTAGGTGTCCATTTGTATAACAGTCCTCATAAAACTCCTTGTAGTATGATATTCCATGCAGTAGGGGCTTCCATATTTCCAATAAGTATGAGGTAGTATAGGGGTCAGGGACTAACCAGTGAATAAAATCAAAACTCAAAATGAGGTGGTTTTCTTATTTAGCACTGGGCAGTGATAGATACTGATCATGTTTGATTAATGAGTAGCAGCCTTGCAGTGGGTGAAACATCTCTAAGAAATGATATATTATTTCAAAGATATTGGAAGCTTACCTTATCTTGTACATTTAACTATGTGTGTCTGAATAAAATAAATGAGATGCAACACATGAAAAATGAAAACACATTAGTTGTAAAGAATGTGTCACAACCAGGATATTTTTGTTCAAGTACACTTTGTCATGGGGATTTTTAATGTTGCTCTGAATACAAATCACTTAACTGGTTCTGAAAATCAACCTGGTTGGAATTCTTGCATCTATCATTTGAGACAGAAATGAGGCTTAAACTTGATATACTGCAGTGTCCCTTAAATGTTAGTATTTGGCATTGTATACAGCTAACTATTCACATGCAAACAAAAAGGATTATTTCTTAGAAATACAGTATAAGTGAAAAAAAAAGTTTTGATGCAATTTTAACATCAAAATTAGGTTGGGCAGGACTTTGAGCAACCTGGTCTAGTGGGAGGTGTCCCTGCCCATGCTAGGGCATTGGAACCAGTAGATCTTAAAGATCCTTTCCAACCCAAAACATTCTGACTCAATGAAAATAAGATAATTTGTAGTGTCATTAAAATTTGTTAAATTTGCTGTGAGGGCATTTGTATGGACAAAGGTCTGATTCTTCATACCTAAGCTGCATATTTGATTTCAGCTCTGTGTGCTTGATTGTATGCACATGGCATGACAAAAACCCCAGACTAGGGATGAAATTACCAATATTAATAGTAAACTAAAGTACATCTATTTTAGCTATCATGGTGGTCACTGCTTACCCTTTATCCAAGATATTCCTCAATGAAGAATTTTGTTATTACTATTGTTTTAGTCAGTACTGTCATGTTGTAACATTTATTCACAGGGTGATTTAAAATTGTATTTGATTGTTATAATCAGATCATGTCAAATTGTTGACAATTATAAGATTAATTTTCTTTCCACTTCTATTTATTCAAGCCCTCTCTCTTTTTTTCTCTCTCTCTCTCGTCCCGTTTCCTGTTCTGTTCTCCTTCTCTTCTAGTTCTCTGTAATCGCTACCCCAGTGATTATTTAAAATTGTCCTTTAAGCCACGGGATGGTGTGAGAGTCTGCTGATCTCACTGTTGGAATTCGCCTCAAAAGACAATTTTAAAGTTAATAGCCCTGGTTAGGATGGAGGAAGTTGCTAATAATGTACCTGGCCTGGCTGGAGCAGAGCAGGGGGTGACACCTGGAAGGAGATAAGAACTGCTGGCTGCGTGGGGACTCCACCCTTCTGTGGCAAGTTGGAAGAAGTCCCATACAGGTGAGCCTAAGAACTAATGGCTAGGTGGAGCTTATACCCCTTTACTCAGGGCCAGCCTTCAATGCTGGGACAAGCAGGACAGAAGTCCCCAGGCACCATAACCCTGGCTAAGGGGTGGGGCAGACACCTTAATTGTACTTATGCTAATGAACCTGGCCTGACCTGATAAGAGCAGGGGGTGACACCTGGAAGGAGATAAGAACTGATGGCTTCCTGGGGACTCCACCCTTCTGTGGCAAGTTGGAAGAAGTCCCCTGCAGGCAGCCTGCCTTCAATGGCTCTGATGCTAATGAACCTGGCTTCTGTGGCAGCTGACTGACAGCTGCCCCTTTGGAGCAAAGGAACTTCAGGGTATATAAAGTGGTCCATTCTGTGGCCGCGTGTCATGCTCCTGACCCACCACCATCTCGCATCGGTCCCTTCCCAGGATCAGAACTTGATCCATCTTGAAGAAAACTTGCCGGACAGCTGTAACCCTGGTGGTGACTCTGACTCTCTCGCTCTTTCTTTTCCACTTTCTTACTCTTTCTCTCCCATTTCTCTCACTCTCTCTCTCTCTCTTTTCTTGTATCTTCTCCATTTTGCTCTCTCTCCCTCTTTTGCCTGGCAACATACTCCCCAGACTTTCATGGGATTCTATCATTTTGCTTGTGTCAATTGTCAAATAGAAGTTTATGCTTGCACCCAGCCCTTGATGGTTGGACTTTGTAACGTGGATCAAAACAAACAAAAAAAATTAATGTTAATCTGGACTATAACAGCACTACAGATGGCCATTTTGCTTTTGCTCATGTCTTGCCTAGTCTTGTAGTTTCTGGGTAGCCTTCTAGACTTCCCTTCCTTTATCATGGGACCTTAGTCTTTCTGTGGTACATGTCTGTGTGTGTCAACCCAGTGTCAGGTCCCTTGGTTCTATTCAGAGCTGCCAAGGAGTATGGATCACTCAGAGCTGATGATTGTACAGTTTCACTTCAATGAAACTGCAGCATTTATTCAGACAAGTTGGAGTGCCCTGGCCCCCTGAGTCAGAGAAAACTTGTCTTTTCTCTAGTTTTGGAAATAGGTTATGATGGGACAGTGAAAGATGCAGCCTGCTTTCCCATTTCCTCATCTTACTTCAGACCAGCAACTGTGGAACATTTTTTCTGCAGTGGAGAATATTTAGAAATTCTGGTCTATACTGTTTTGTAAATCTCCACCTATTATTTATATATACCTTATCCTCTGCACCTCTTTTCTGCTCTAATTCAGTAGACATCCAAAATATTTTTCCTCTTTGAATTCAGCACTTAGTGTGCATAAACTCTGGCCAGAGTTTTTCCTAAAATGACCTATTTTCCTTTCATGCAGAGAAATCATAACCTGGTAAAGTTATTAATAAGGTGTGCCATGTTTTAGTAAAACTGGATGATGTACTGCTCTCTTCTGTGAACCTTTTTTCCCACTCAGATTTGTCTGTGGAATTCAGTGGTGAAGGGCTACAGCATAGTAGTCACATTGTATTTGGTTACTCAGAATCATCATTATTTATCAGAAGTTTTATTTAAGATCCTGAAAGATTGTATTAGTAGCATTTGCTTTCTTTACATACATCCTTTTCTGCTCTGTTCCTCATCTAGTCTTGCCAACTCTTTGACAGTGGGAGTTAGTAGAAAAAAGCCTCTTTATTTTCAAGCCTCATTTCCATAGAAAATAATCCTGTCCTCAGACCATTCCTTCAGCCATTTTCTTAGGGTGCCTGAGTAAGGCCATAGCTTTAAGTTAGAAGGTTCCCTTGTTCATGGAGAAGTTGGCTCTTTTCCTCATCAGGCCCTAGAAGATATTATTCAAGGATGTACAGACAGGTAAAGCAATTATGAAAATGGAGGGCATCTGGTTTTACTGTCACTGAATTTCATAAAATAGAGCTCCAGCAGCATTAGCAACTCCCTCTCTTTACTGTGAAAGCCACAAACTGACTACATTAAAGATGTGACCTTTCAACCTACAAGCTAAGTGGCATTAGAGCAGCTTGCCAACCTTGGTCTTGGTAGTATCTCTGCAGCAGTTGTTGGCCTAGAGAACATATGGAATAACAGCTGGACTTTAAGTCTTCTGAGCTCTAATGGGATCTTGACCCATGTATATTTATAGGGAGAGGGGAAAAAAAATAAATCAAACAAATCTAAAGAATCAGAATTTAACATAATGCTACATGGATCTTGTATTATTTAGTCTAACAGCCAAACTGTGACTTCAGAAGCAAAAGCTGTCAGAAGCATTGCGAATCTGGTAGTTTCTATACTGAAGAATCTGGATCCAAATTTCTTCATTAGGCAGCTAGGTCTGAAAGCTGTCAGGCATGGAAGAGGACAGACCTGCTGTGATTCCATTGGCAGGCTTCTTTTGTAGAAAAAGATGTTTAGAAAGCCAGTCATATTTTTCCCCCTACCCACGTTATGCACCAAATACACAAGAGATGAAAATGACTCAAGAATGACTTGTAGTTAAGGGGCTTAGAAGATGAGGCAACAGGATAGGAAAGGGAGAGCATGATTTAAGAAAGCAGTATATACCTTGTAAGCCCTGTTCAGACCAAAACCATTTAGCAGCCTGTCTTTCCAGTTTGTCAGAACTTCAATTTAAAAAGTGAGTTGTCTTTCCTCATGTATGTATGCCTCAGTGAATACATGGGAGAAGGACTCAGCATCCAGCATTGTTATTGCCAAGCAGGACACATGCTCTAAAAACATCATCTTCTGCCATTCCCTCTCTAGGAAGACACCATTCAAACACCGTGCAGCTTGTATTCTTTATTTCTTGTAAAGTGTTCCCAACTTCTCTTGAGTTACTCTAGTGTGGAGAGCACTCTGGTGTGTAACTGTTTCTTTACACCTATATGAAGAAAGAAAAGTTGCTGACTCATGTAAATTCTCTCTCTTGTGTTTATGTCAAGAATTGGTGCAGATACTGTTTTGTTTAGATCAATACACAATAGGAAGAAAAAGGGTCAGATAATAGGTAAGGTCTTGAATCCATTGTTTAAATTCAATGTGTGTTGTTTAAAACAAGCCCAGCTTACTAGTCAAGATAGATTTTCTGCTACATACCTAAAATCATTTAAATAATTTTAAAATCATAAGATCATTGGTGGATTGGAGCATCTTTTTTATGAGGAAAGGCTGAGAGAGCTGCAACTCTAGCCTGGAGAAGAGAAGGCTGAGAGGAGATTTGTTACTGTGTACAAGTATCTAAAGAGTGGGTGCAAGGATGATGGAGCCAGACTCTTCTCAGTAGTTCCCAGTGCCAGAAGGAGGGGAGACAGGCACAGGCACAAGCTGGAACATAGAAAATTCCATTTAAACATACGAAAAAACTTCATTACTATGAGGGTCACAAGGCACTGGAACAGGATGCCCAGGGAGGTTGTGGATCCCCTTCTCTAGCGATATTCAAAAGCCACCTGGATGCAGTCCTGTGTAATGTGCTCTAGGGTATCCTGCTTTAGTGGGAGAGTTGGCCTAGATGATCTCAGGAGGTCCCTTCCAACTCAGATAATTCTGTGATTTGAAAATGTGTGACTGAATATATTGGTGCCATTTCTCTTATTTCATTAAGGAATGGTATAGCAAGTGTAGTGTTTATAAATAAAAGTTTTTATACAAGGACAGAAAGGTATTCTTACTTTATAGATAATTTTTCATTATTAAAAAAAGAAAATCAGTGGCTGAACTATTTCCGATATAGAAAAACATATTAGGCTTCCCCTTAAGGTGCCTCTTGAAGCTTCTTCCACTTTAGAATCTAGCCGTACGTTTATTGGCATTTTAAAACTTGAAAACAGGTTTAGGACTTAGTTCTTAAAGTTTACATGGCAATGAAAGACTAATTATAAGTATCCCTACTTAAGTTAGGAATTACTCTCAAAGCAAGCAGTGTTCACAGCTGTTGAAATATAGTTTGCAGTCATTTTAGTGGCTGTATTGCATCCCAGAGGTATGCATAAGTCCTATATTAAAACCAATACTATTTTGAAAAGACATTGATTTAGGGTTCTTCAGATGTCATCATTGTCTTCCAATAGAATGAAACTTGGATAAAAAAATCACAATATGCAAGAATTATGAACTAATACTTCAAGATGAAGTTCATTATCTCATTGTGTGCTTTTAAATCCTGTGCTATTTTGGCTCATGTTCTTCAGCTGGGATGGTAGTGTATCTCTAACAGAATGACTAATTATCTTTACATGAATTTATCACTAACCTTCACACAAGACAGCAAGATTGTTTACTTAAGCAGTATAATACTGGGAATGGAAGATACCTCTAGAACATAGGATTACATTGCCAGAATGGCACTATTTATTAAGCTATGATAATGCTAATGTTCCTCTTTGATGTATAGCATGTGCGACTTCAGCTGAACTTGTAGAGAGCCTTAAGGATGTTTCATTGAACATTTAGTATGGCAGCAAGCCAGAATACATTTAGCCTAAACCCAGATGACAGGTTGGTAATGAGGTAGTGATTGATGACCACTACTTCTGTTTGAAAACCTGCTTGATATGCTGGGGGAAAATGCATTGCTAGCTCTTTTCATTTCACTCCCTCTGTGTTAGTTATTCTTACTGTAGAGGACCAGTATTGGCTGCTGGTTTTTCAATCCTGGTTTCACTTTTAGATGAGAATCCAGTACTCAGTTGAGACTCTAGAAGCACAGCCCTGTGGTCACATTTATGTGTAATTCAGATCCTAATTTCAATGGATTTTTATTATCAAAAATAACTGCAATTATATCACCTATAAAACACCCTATAATATCCTTATTACCTGCCTCTGTAATTTTACAAGTTCTGTGATTCACCTTCTGTGCAATCTAAATGTCATTGCTTTCCCTTCCAATATAAAAATAAAAACTTGGCCCAAAGGTTGTAAAACATTGCTCAGGCAAACAAGCCAGAACAAAAGGCTACTGTTTATTTTGCCTGGTCCTCTTGTATGCTTTATTGTAAAGACACTTTGCACTGCCTATTCAGATGATGGACAAACTGTTGTTCTGTGCACCAGGAAGAATATTTAAGCCCTGTGCCGCAGCCAAGTTCCAGCCTGATGTCTGAATTAGCAGTGAGAAATGTTAGGAGGAGGCAGCAGAGGGGTTATATCCATAGCTGTGCAGACTCAGGGTGTATATTAGATGTCCCCAAAGCTGCAGGATAACTAATGGGTTCACATTAAGGCCTGGTTAGAATTCACCCAGGGATGCAGCAAAGGGTGGTAGGGCAGCATAAATATCCAGTGTCAAAAGAGGCTCATTACTAGTGCTTTCCCAGGCAGAAGTGTCTCTTGGTCAGGAATGGGTGAGGAAGCACACCACCCTAACCAGAGTAACATTACACTTTCCTATATGAGCAAGAAAAATTAGGATCAGTGGTAGGAGATACCAGAATAAGGAAGTGATGAAACAAGCCTGGGGCAGTTTCTGTTCTTGTCCTGCTGCTCCTGGAAGCTTTCACATTCTAGGGTGTGTGTGTGTGTGTGTGTGTGTAGTGGCTGGCTTTTTGGCAAGGAAATGGAGTGATATCAAAAAGGAAGATGTGTGGGGTGTGCTTGAGAATGTCGACGCAAAAGAAGGAGGCTCTATAGCTTGGGTTTGTTGATGGGCCTTAATGTCAGGGAAGGCTTTGACTTGATCGAGTTGTATGACTCTTAGGTCATATGAGGCTGGCTGATACTGGTCAGCAGCAGCCAGGAAACAGATGCCTGTAACAACTGTTGTATGTTAGCCTAGTCATGATCACTTTGGGCAAATCCATGAATGCTTCTGGCATGACTCCAAGAGGGGACAAAGGTGTGGGCAAGGCAGGAAACCACTGGACTTCCACTGATGTATGAACTGGTGGTAACTACACTTAAAAGTAATTTATTTGATAAATGAAAGTTCATGAAGAAGTGGATGCACCTTCTCTTTTAGGGTTGGGGCTCGGGAGAACATTTTTTATCTGCTTAGGAACCTGCTCAGGAGTGTACAGTGTAGGAACTAAGGTAATCAGTAGCACCTCCTGGTGCATTTTGCATGAGCAAAAATGACTGGGAGAGGAATCATGATCTGGTACATCCAGAACATTCAGTTCCCACAGAAGAGAAATTAAAGTTGTTATTTTTTTACTAAACCACACCTCTCTGATGTTTTCTTCATGTAGTTTTTTCCATACATCTCACTTGCAACCATTTTGTGAACCTCTGTTTATGAATAATGAGTTCCTTAGGGAAAACTGGTCTCCTTTTTGTTTGGAAGGTACCCACATCATACCTCTTCAATACCAAAGTAATGATTTAGAAACGAATGTATTTATGTCATTAATTTGATGGGAACTTAAATTTGATAAATACTTGGGTATGGCTGTAGCATTCTTAGGGCCGGTGTTCTGTCTTGAGAGCTACAGAATTTTTCAACTTGTATTCCATTTGACAAACACTGCTTTATTATGAATGTTTTGATTGAGTTTGTCAAATGTTCATGCTTATAAAATGTCCCTAATTGAGACAATCCCATTTTGTTTCTCACTGACCAATGACAGGATAGAGCAGGTTCATTGATTTTCACTCTGTTCCTGGAAAGACCTTAATTTTAACAAGTAGTGGCAAGCAAGGACATAGTCTTTGGGTGGAGATTAATGGCCATATGGTGTTGCTGCTTATACACTAGAAAGCTTAGTTATTTACTGTAAAATCTGACTCAAAATTGTACATGCAAAGCAGAGACTCCTACTTGGTTTGTTTCCATAACAACATACAAAACAACATCCATCACTTATAGTAGATCTCTGCACTCTGTAATTAGAATGCAGTTTTAAGAAATGTGGGAGGAATTGTTTAAAATGTTTTTTATATTAAAAAAATGTTAGGTCTTTCGCTCACAAAAGCTTATGCACAGACTTCACTTTACACGATGTAAATAATGCTATTGGCATTTACTGCTTTGTCTACACAGCTCTGATGCAGTGTCTGGGGTGACTACACATGCCACACTGTCATGTGTGAATGACTAATATATGAACAATATTTGCTTGAGGGGGGGCTTGCCTTCTGTATAGGAAGCAAACTTGACTGGCTGTTTACCTCAATAGACAGTGCCAAGAGGCCACTTTAATTTGCAGCTCATGGACTTCAGTAGGAGTAAAAATATTTTCAGTACAACAGCCTGTGATGTTGCAGAAAAGTGATGGCAAGAAATAAACTTCTCAAAGAACTTTTTGCAAAAAAAGCTCCAAGCTACAGAGAAAACCACACCAAAACCCAAAAAAAAACCCCAAAAATCCCAAATCACAATAAAAAATTAACTGTGTATATTTTAATATAGAATTTTAAGCCGAGACATATATCAAAAGTGTGTATGATATTTGTAATGGCCATCTCCACACTTCCTACATTAGAGCAGTCAGTGGCAGATGCTGCCATGTACAGCTGTTCCAACATCATAACTTCTTCAGTGAGCCAGTTCCACAGCTCCATTTATTCCTTGCAGTGATCTACAGACTCAAAAAGTTCAAAATCATCAAGTGTGAGATATTACTTCCCCACTAGACTTAAATACTTTGCTAGAGAAAGCTTTTTGTGTGTGTGTGTTGTTGGTTGTATTTTGGGTTTTTTTTAATACACTTTGTCTATATTTTAAAGTACCAGCCTGAAATGCTTTCAGTTCTCCTGGCATTTTTAAGGTGATGTTGAGTCCTGTTAATTTCAGCTGCTCCAGAGACAGTGCTGGTGGGGTGAGCCTGCAATGGAAAGGCTAAAGGGGAAAACCCTGTGAAAAGGGAGGGAGAGTTGTAAAAAAATGGTAGATACAGGGGAGGCAATCGAGAAAAATATATCTACAAGGAAGTGGAAATGAGAGCATTAAGGAATTATAAAGGGAGAAATATTAGATATAATCAAATGCATAAATTGAAAAAAAGCAAATGGAAGAAATAAAAGCTGAAAGACATGAGCCATATGCATTAGATGATAAAAATGGAAAGGATTAAAATAAAACAAAAGTTCATATATCTATTTTAACCACATATTCAGTATTTTCCTTCCTTTGATACCAGAGATGTCAGTTTTTTCTTTTGAGAAGAAGAACAGAATAAATGTCTTGCTGAATTTGTATCCCTTCTGTTCGTTGTAAGATATTTTTTGTCAGCTGTAGTAAGCTGAAAAAGAGGGAAACATTTTAATTTTGAGAATTTTTAGGTTGATTTTAATTACATTACTTATTCTACTCAAAGAATAAACATCTTGTTATGTCAGGCAATATATTGTTTTGTTTTTTTTTTTTCAAAACATAATTAAATCACAGCTAGGGTTGCTAGGTGACAGGTAAGAGAAGATGTATAATTAGATATGTCAAAAAAAAATCAAATAGTGGAAACTGGTAATCATGAAGGAAGGCTGCCATTGTCTGTGCTGACACCAAATGACCATTTCCTTCAAATGTACAGTTCATTAAATAGTGACCTCCTGCTCTGTTTCAGCAGCTGAGCTTTTACTACTCTGTGTGGAGTTGGTGGAAATGGGCTGACTTTTAATTAGGTGCTAATTTTAATTTGCTCTCTGAATAAACCTTTGACAATGTATTATTCCCAGGATTTCGATATTAACATTCACATCTGTTTACCAAAGGCAGGGAATGTGGCTGCACACTGATACATGCAAATCTTTCTACTCATATCTATTCTTTACAGGCTAATGGCAAAATAGCTACAGTGACCTGTAGATATGATCCATCTTTTTGAAACAAGGAAGGGAAAATAGTTGCAAAAATAAGCATTTTACAGTAATTAATAGATGTTGGAGGCTTGATTCCTGATTCTAGTTAGAGGGGTATTCATCCCATCTCCATGGCCTTTCTAAGACCTCAGAGAGTGACCTTTCAAGAATATTGTCTGTTTCTCTCAGCACTTTGATTCCTGTGTAGGGCACAGGTGGTCTGGGTACCTCCACAACTCCAATTGCAAGGAGATATCTGGTAACACAATGTTTGCACTAACACTGTGGTGGGCAGGAAATAGTCTGCATGCTTCCTGGGCTGTAGATTCTTCTTATAAAAGACCCACTATTCCAGCATTTAAAAAATCCTCTTTTGCCAGTGCTCAAGACCCATCACAACCTTGCTTCTAACACCATGACCCTCAGTAAATCACTTAAATGTCTTTGCACATCTGAAAGTACTGGGATAAATATTTATCTGTTGCATTTTGAGGTTTCACTGTGTAGCACCTTGAATATAGAAGCACTACAAACACTAAATGCTATTTTTTACTATTGGTTTTGAAATAACTCATGCAGCCAAGCATAGAGTATACCTTGCTGTGTGCCTAAATGATTTGCATTTCTACGTGCAATGAAAATGGGAAGGTGTTGCTATATTCATGCTCGTGCAGTATAACCAGGAATTCTGTATGCTGCATTTGTTACACATTTAATTACAGGGGTTCAAAAATTTTAAATTGTCTGTTTTCTTTCTTTCTTTCTTAATCAGTGTCATGATAGCACTGCATTTATGGTATTTTTCTGATGGCTTCATTTGCTGAATGTGTCATTCTGTTTATCTTTTTCCAGGTCTGGAAAGGATGTGTGAATTACCTTTCATTAATTAATATTCTCCTATTTGGTTAAATCTGTGAACTAGGAAATTTGGCTTCAGTATAGTGTTTAAATTTATATCTGTGTAAATGATTGAATAAATAAGTAAAGAGTCAAGTTCCCCAAACTTCCCCTGTGGTGCCTCAATTGTAATCTCTTTTTATCTTGCGAAGACTGCATTTAGGAATAGTTTTGTCTCTTGGCCATTCAATATTTTTTTAATTAAAATATTCTGAGGTGCTTCTTAATTCATTAATTTGTTCCTGAGCTATTAGTCTCTGAAAATGGCTTTTTCTTTTGTGTTAAATTGACAATAGAGACGACCATGAACAAATGTAGCTCTTGGATACAGAAATTAGTATCTGCTCAGCTTTTGATTTCAGGCTCAAGACTTGTTATAATTCTAATCCCTCCTTCCAAAAGTTTGAGAGTGTGAGCTTTTGAAAAGACCTGTACTTATAGGTGTGGAGCTGTATCTGTGCATATGCTTTATGAAGTTGTCAGCATAGGGTTATCAGGCACATGTTTTCGTCACATGTTTTCATTGTTCATGCTCTACCTTTAGCATCCAGATCTAAAAAATGATTTTGCATTTGAATGCATGGGTGAATACTTGTTTTTTGCTTACATGTGTAATACAATGAGAAATAAAGTGGTGGTTTCCAGAATGGAGAAGTCAGAAGTGGGGTATTTTAATAGAGGATTTTGTTAATCTGAGTTTTTTCTCACACATCTGCTGCTATGGAGGTTCAAGTGTTCAAGCATGCACTCCAGTTTTACATATGAATCAATATTAATACATAATGAAAAAGACTGGTGTGACAGATATGGTTTGGTATAACTGATTTGTCAATACCAAACTTCTGAAAGACAATTCTATCAAAAGAACAGCAGATATGCAAAGCAAGATTTTGCATCTGCATGGTGGGATTTTTACATGGACTTAAACTAGACTCCAGTATTGAGCAGTATGAGTTGTAAACTGTCAGAGAATAACATCAGAGGTAGAGTTGCTGTCCTTACAGAGTGCAAACATCCACAGCTGTAGACAGTGATATTGAAGAAGTTGTTTTAGTAGTAATAGAAGTACTAATAACTTAGATCATCTGAGAATGAAGGAAATTTGTGTTAAATTTTTATTAAATTTTTAATTTAAAGGCCTTGGCCTTGTCCAGCAGTAGTAGTTTACAAGATTAGTGAGGATATTTGTTGGATAAGAGCAGCCCAACTCCATCACTTACTGGAGAAGGGACTGTGTGTTGGCCTGTTGTGGTTTCTGGAAAAGAAGTTTGAATGGTACTACATCAAAGCATGGAAGTGAGTATGGAGAGAAGGAGTTTCAAAAATTAACTTTCCAACCTTATGTGAAAACTATGTTTTCTAGCTCTCCATCCTTGAGCTTTGTAGCATGGGTGGGTGAAGAAAGGGTCTGATCCCTACTACACTGCTACTGGCTAGGAGAGCTCTCTAACCCATAGAAGCATATAAGGCCTGTGGAAAATGCCTGTAGATGCCTGTGAATTTATCTTAATTTTCTGTGAATGTCCTGTACCTATGTCCTAATAGGGAATAGTTTTCTTTTACCTAATTGTATCAATAGAATTTTCAAATACCAGATTAAAAAAAAAAAAAAAAAAAAAAATCAGATTTTTTTCCATGGTTTATGCTCCCAACTTTCTGGTGTTTCATAACATCATAAAATAGTTGCAGGGAACCTTTGGACACTGTCCATAGTCCCCCAGCTCAAAACCAGGGTTATCTAGAGCAGGTTGTCTAGGCCTGTATGCAGTTGGGTTTTAAACATCTGTGTATATGTTCAGCTAAGACTGAACGATGTGCAGTTATGGGAGACCACAAAGGATTCTGTGAAGTGCTGAAAGCAGTGTATGGACCCACACTGAGTAGTTGTTTGTCTTCAGTCTCTCTTCATGATTTACATGAACAATATTCCTGCTAAAGAAGAAATAGGTAGAATTCAGCAATTTTTTAGCATAAAGGAACTGAAGCATAATCTCTGCTTTCCTGAATTCACTGGTTAGCACAAGAAGTCTGGTAGCTAAATGAGGGTTTCCAAACAGCATCAAAATATTTAGTATCAAATTGATGTTGACATAATTTAATTTTTTTTCTATTAATGTTAATTTTAGCTCAGTGATACAAAATCAATGCATTTTAATACTGAATTTTTTTCTGGGTGTGATCCAAAGCACAGTGAATGGTCTAACATTGTGAGGAACTAAACTTTTTCTTTAATTGTGCAGCACTAAGCCTTTGTCAAATAGTGTCTGCAACATCAAGCAGGTAGGTCTAATACTGGACAGATTATTGAGAGTGTCTTGACAGTGTGCAGAGATTACTTTGTATAAAAAAAAAATTAAAATAGCTCAATACGTTCTACTAGGCATTGTAGCATATACTCAAAGCCTTTGAGTTTGAACAAGTTACCTTCTAGCTCAAAGAAAAACAGCAAAACAATAAAATAGACTTCCCAAAAAGCTTGATTTAAATGAGACTGATTTTGACACCCCCAAAGAAACCTATCTTCAGTTTACCTCCTGAAGATTAATAGCAAAGCTGTGTTTACTTGAACTGCCAGATTCTACATTTAATAAAAATTAAATTTGTTTTAAAAAGAAAAAAATAGCACAAACTGCATCTTAAATTTATGCCAGTGGCATTGGATTTGGGCACTTGAAAGTAATTTTGAACAGATTTGCATACAACAGAAACTTGTAAGCAAATTGAAAGTACTGTTTAGGATTCATAGAAGAACAAAATGCACACTCCATCTCTGCCATAATTTGTCTTGAGATTTATGAAATAATTTTTCATCAGATTACAGTATTTAAAGTAATTAAAGATACAATTTGCTATTTAATAAGCAATGTGTTTTCTAACTTCATTAAGGATGCTGCCTTTCTTAATTGTAATGGTCCAAAAAGTTGTCAGTGAACTGTACATTAACTGCAGAGATAATAATGATTTTATATGCTAATAATTTTTAAATTAATAAATCATGTAGTTTTTCAGCCACATGGGGAAAATAATTTACATTCCTAAAGCTTACTTTGGTATTAGCCTCTTTACTTGGGGAGAGTGGATATCTTTGTATAAAACATTCATTTGTTTTACATTAACACTAATATAAGTACGTAGGACCCACTAGCGTGAAAGGATTAAAAGCAGAAGCATTAGACAAGCTTGAACATTACAGAGAGAAATCCTTGTTAGAGAGACCTTTTGGGACAGTGTAACTCGATTTTCTATTTATTGATCACATGTTTCTTGGTTTTGTTACTATTTGAAACTCCACTGGGAGAGAACCTTCTTGCTGTAGTACTGCAAATTCAAAAATATGCTCTAAGAAGATATTAGGAACTCCTGCTCACTACTTGGTAAGTTTGTGTGGCTGGACTAACATTATTATGGGTTGGATGCCATGTCAGGGGAAGCACGTGCTCTCTTGGGAGTATTTACATCATTGGCTGCAGGCAATTTTAGGGACCTAGTTTTAATTTTCTGACAGTCACTTCTCAGGATGTGGCCATCTCTTTATGGACTGAAAAGGAATGTAGATTCCTACTTCTTTGATGCTTTAGGTGTCACAAGAATTAGTTGCTCAAAATAAGAAGTATGCATTTCCCATTTTGAAGTTTTTGCTTAGCCATCAAAAGGCTGATCTTGAGAGCAGGTGGGAACTTGTGTGTGTTCCTGTGCAGATTTGCACCCATAAGCTGAGTGCCTGACCCATGATCTTCAGTGGCAATATTTCAGTTCATGTTCTTGATTTTGGGGCATTGGGGAGACATTTGGAGATCTTCAATGTAATTTCTTAGTCTGTTTTCTAGATGTTAGATGCCTTACAGCATCTGTGGTTCAACTGCATTATGTTTCTTACCCAGAGTATGAGATGTAATCTGCTGTTGGCAGTTTGTGAAACACCTAAGGAAGACTTGGATACTTGATGAAAATCATATTGTTAGTTAATAAAGACCCTCTATTTTTTAATATAATTTCACATGGAATACAACATACACTGATACTGGGAAAGGAAATCAGACTTAACTAATGGATTAGAAAATCCAACCAACCAACCTTAGATAGTTTATAAGTTCTTTCTGTTGCTGACACTCAAAAAAGGGCCTGGTCAAAGTAGGATGTTGCTTAGTTATTTCCAGTATGTGAAAGTACGCAGGGGTATCTATACAGTTGGTTTGATGTTTTTCAGCTGATCTACTTGTGTAGGAGACTATCCTTTCAGCAGGATTTTTATTTTACGTAGAACTCCTTGCTACAGCTGCTTCTGAAATGAAAGACAGATAAATATGTGCTCAGTGATAAGGACATTTATTTGAAGTGCGTAAATGACCTAAGTGGGAAAGCTTATTGACCCTCCAGCATGGTATAAGAATGTCATATTTCTTGCAGCATGCTCTGTGCTGGCACACAGTATGTGACAATCTGAGAAGATTAAGCCTCTGACAAGGCACACTTACTATTCACCTGCAATTATAAAGCTTTGTGTGCCAGTTTTCTTAATTGATAGTGAACACTGAGCACAGTCATGTTAAAAGTGTCTCTTCAGAATGTTGCTTTAAAGGAATGAGTAAGAAAGCCTCCTCAGATGTTGTGATAGATGATTCATAACACTGGAGCTGCTGTCAAGAAGCCCATATAGCCAAGCCTATAAATATGCAGTTACGAGAACTCTGGAAACGTGCATTCTGGTAGTGTGACAGATTCAAAACCCACCGTTTTTTTTAAACTGGAGTAGGTTTCTAAAGTTGCTTTCTTTCTGTTCTGCATTCAGATACCATTTTTAAAATAGGCTCATCGGCCGGCAAATTTGCCTTCTTTTAAATGAAATTATTATTGAAGGTAAGAGAACACATATCATTAGAAACCTGAATTACTCTTTCTTTCCATAATAATGGTTTCTTTTTAACAGAGCAGAATGAAGCTTTATTATTTCTAGGAAATTTCTGTTTAATTTACTATATATGACACCTTTCCAGAAGGAATGAATATTGGCAGTCTCTTTATAAACCTTTAAACAAAGCAATCATAATGGAATGCCTGACCTCCACCCTACCTGCAGTGGCAGTAATGGATACAGCTCTAACAAATAATGGTTACCTGATAGTATTTTAACAAAAGAAGCTGGCTTAAAGTCAGTGCATGTGTATTTTCCTGTGTCTGGTATTGTCTTCTGAAGATCTAAAACACACTGATGATAATGAGAATGAATGATAGCTTACATGTGTTGTTTCCTTGAACTGCTGGTTGTATTAAATCCACAGCTCCTGTGCAGACCTACAAATCCATAGCATCCGTTTCGGATGAATTTGGAAACAAGGGGCTGCATTCTTTTTTTCTCGGTCCAGAGATTAAAATTGATCATGGGAGACACAAGGGAGCAGATTGTAGTATCACAGCTCAATGTGGTTAACTGGGATAGTGCATGGCTTCTGTTCTACTTAACTGTGTGCATACAGGTTACAAATATTATTGATTGCAAGGGTCAGTGAAGGCTGGAGGGAGGTTATGTCGCTTGATGCTATTTGGTAATTTTTAAGGGACAAGAGCAATGAACCCTCATAGAAGCTTGGACAGGTACAGTTTAAATCTGACAAATGGAGATATATGTTTGTGTGAGCTGGAAGAGCCCTTCAGGTAGAAATAATAAATGGAAATTTGATAGGTTGTTTTATCATAGGTCAAATAATGTGCTGTAAAAGAAAGGGAAAAAATATTTAACTATTACCTTTTAATCAGAATGCACTGATGATAGGTTTTCAGTTGTAGACCTGTGCTGCAGAAAATGAATAATGTCTAAAAGTATTTTTAAGGTATAATTTTAAAATATCTGTAGAGGTGTTTTACCTGAAGTGATGAAAAAATGCAGTGTAGGTGGATGACATGGGAGTAATTACTGAATAACTTTACAGCATCTTTTTGTTCTTCCATGTGGATAAACCCAGTGTATTAGTATTCTAAGATTTAAGATAAGACAATATGTTAACAAAGAACTTGGAAACAATATTTGTTTCCTTTATTGAAACTTCAGAGAGAGTGGTAATTATTTAAATTGCACTTGGAAGCAGTTACTGGCTTACACTGTAGACTCACATTTGGAAAAAAAAATCCTTATTATGTTTTAAAACCAGGAATAACCAGAAAGTCCTATATTTTGCAGGTATTATTAAACAATCAGAGTCTTCTTCCTGGATTTACAAGTATTTAATATAGATACAATTGTAAAGGGTGCCAAGCTATAATTGATCCAGCCTATTGTTTCATAGTCACCTATAGGTTCCGTTCAAATATAATGGAAGCTATGGAAATGGCATGCAACAGATTAAAAGTAGTGAGTTTTAAAAGAAATGGCTAAGGTATCTTAACTGTTTTATTTCACCAAATACAGGAAACAATATTGTAAAACTTAGTGTTGTATTTGTAAAATGTGTCAGCTATTTCTATTCTATCAAAAATACATGACAGTACAAGATAATGTAGTCTCAGTACACCTGAGTTCAACTTCCTTACTGTACAGACCCTGAGATCTGACCAAAGGTACTATTCCAGAATATTAATGCCTTAATTGTTTCTTATATATTTCCACAGGATGAATTTGCTGCCTCTGATAGATTTTTTTTCTGACTGTTGTGTTGCAACAGTGTAGAATCCTTGTATTTATTTTTGCATAGGTATTTTTTTCTTTGTGAATGTTTTCTGTCAGATTTTTGTCAGATTTGTTCTCTTTTCATCCATTCCTTGAATATTTAATATACATAGCCTCTATTGATCCATCTTTTAAGGATTTTTTTTCCATTTTGGGGGGTGAGAAAAAATAAGTAATATCAAGAAATCTTTTCTATGCTAGCAATTGATTTTTCCTGTGTAAATTTTCACTGGCTTTGATTATTGCAGTACACCAGTAACTGCCTATAAACTAGACATATTATATAGGTAAACTATAAAAAATAATCTGCTTGGGGTCAGATACTGTTTCTATAGCAAACAGATATTGTGTATTTTTTACTTTCTTTTCAGGAGTCTGTTGCTCCCAGTCTCTTAATCCACTTTATTTTGCCTTCACGTCTACATGTTCAGATTTTCTGTACTGTGTAAAAATCACTTTACTGATCACTTTACTGTTTTCTGAGATCATAGATTTTTTTATTTCCTTCAAGTTACTGAAGATCACCTGAGGAGGTGATCTTCCTTTTGCGGCCACTTTGCTTCAGCACTGTTTACTGAACAGGAGAAAGCATTGGGGCCAGTTTCTTTTCCTCTCGTGTGATGTAGCACATTGACAAATGCTATCTGGCTGCTGTCTGGAGGAAATACGGACCCCCCCACCCCCTGGCTTTTTTTTTTTTTTTTCTTTTTTTTTTGGCATGTTAATGCTGGGAACATACTTGATGAAGGAAGAGGGAAATAAACTAACAACATTAGCATGTCAGATCTTAAACTTCAGCATCCCTGCTATTCCAGTTCAAGGATGCTTCAGAATAATGACAGTTTATGCCAGCAGAGAGAAGTGACCAAATTCTGGTCAGGACTGAAAGATCCAGTTCAGTTGTATTGTAAGCATACAGGAGCAAGCTGTTTTCCTGGGTGGAATGATACATTCCTATGTTAGAGATGGATTTGACTGAGGCTACCAAATGCATTTTTGTTCCTGACCTTTTCAGATTTGTTGCCAGGATAAATAAATGTTACCAAGATGATAAGAAAGGTTTGCAGCAAAATTCCACTTTATTTTTAACATCAGATATTTCTTCAGTTACTCTGTATTACAATTTACAGAACTCTTATGTTCTACAAGTCAAGATTCATAGTGAACTGTTTGAGTGCTTTAAGTCCTTCAATAAAGAATATGAGGCATAACAGAACCAGAGGGAAGGTAAACAGGTTTCTGCATCCATCCTTCTCTATGATGAGGTTTAATTCATAGTATCTCCACATATCAACATATTCTTTCTCCAGAACTACCGTCTGACTTCCTAGCATGCTCAGTTGGAGTGTTACTTTAAATATGGGCAACTTTAAGTATCAATTTCTGACCTGAAAAGAAAGGGTAGAGGTGATCCGTTATTTAATTTAGGAAACCGTATAACTTTTTCCAGCCTACGATCACCTCTTCTAGTAAGTCCTTTGAAGAATTATACTTTTAAAACACTTAGTGGTACTGTACAGATTTGGAGGTACACATTTTAAAAGATTGCTTTTAGCAGTTAAGTACTCAGATAAAACAGGGAGTTGAAAATCCTTATCCCTCTTAATTGAATACCCCGATATTGAGAGTTGCAAAATCACCACATAATTTCTTCACCTCTTTGTTTAATCATTTTGAAACACTGATGATTTCACTAAACTATGTTTAATCATATTTGAATATGACCTTTGAATATTTGAATATTCAAAGTGAAGGTCCCATATGTTGATCATATCAAATTAAGAAGAGGAATTAAGACTAGAGGTGGGCTGTGGAGATTATGCTAAAGCTTTGTGGAAAGGCACACTGATTAGAATATAAGCAAAATATGGGTGTAATCTGTATTTGATGAGGCTAATGATTTATGGTCCATCTTTGGACATTTTGGTCAACATTCAATGTCAATATAATCTGACCATGGGATCACTAAATGTTATGAAGACAATCCACAAAGTTGCAGTGTTTATTAATCCAAGATGTAGACACTGATTATGTGGTCATAATCCTAATTTCTATCACTCATATAGGTTGATTCTAAATTCTGCATGTGATTCCCATATGCAGTTTCTGATGGCTACCTCTTGCCTAGCTACACCTAAACAGGAACTAGACAATTGACTTCAAAGAGAAATTGGATTGTATAAACCAAGTTTCTCTCTGACTACTCTGATTACATAATTCCTGTTATTTCAGTACTGTTTGTGAGAGCTCAGGTCCTCAACTCTTGTTTCTAATTTAGAAAGAAAGTAAGGTCTGATACTTAGAGACTGCATTACTTTCAGGTTCAGCTACTTATTCCCATGTTTTTAAAAGGCATTATGGTATGGACATAGCTGCTTAATTTAGAATGTACTGAAGCAATTGTGTATGGCTCTTGTTCATAGATGGTGAGTAGTGTTCTTTCACATATACTGTACACAGTGTTCATTCTAAATTTAGGGTAAGAAAAGGCTGACCCAAGTGTCTTGTGATTTTGGTTTTTTACTTTTCTTCCATGACTTTTCTTTTTCTCTATGAATGGGGCCTTTAGCCATCATTAGGGAATTACTCCTACAAACCTTGCAAGTGTACCTATTCCAAAGTAAAGAAATAATTAATAAAAAAGCAGTAAAAAGGAGTCATATTACAAAATAAATCTACCAGGCTTACAAAGAAAACAAATTTGAAAGAGCCACCTGCTGTGGAGATGGGGCAGTAATCTCAACAGCAGGAAATAAACTGAGAGAGGAAGAAAATACCAAAACATGGACATTAAAAAAGTAATTAAAACACTTTTCTCCATCGGCATACATAGCAAACAAACAAACAAAAAGAATCAACCAGCTAGAAAACATATTCTGTTGAACCTCTCAACAGGAAGTTAACAAAGCTGTTACCATAAGAAAAATCTACAGCAAAATGAGAGAGATCCCTTAAAAACACAAGTCTCAAAAGTATTGTCTAATGTATTAGTCACTAATGGACTGACCTTGAGAGAAGCTGAACACCTCCAGGGTATTTGTAACTTTTTTGGGTGTTTAGTTTTTCAGAATCAAACCTTTAAAAATATAGAGAATCTCTTTAGATACCAATGGCTTTGTGTCCCATTTTGGATGAGTGTCACAGCACAAACTGTAACAGCGGATTTAATGTAATCAGCTACGTGGCACTGCTTAGACACCACTATAATTCATATCTAAATTGTGTAATATTGATCCACAGACAGCATTGTTATCAATATTGACATGAATGAATGTGACTTCTTATAAACAAATAGGTGGAGCATATGCCACTGCTTACAAATAAGTTCTATAATGTCTAGGGAAAACTGTAAAGTTCACAGTCGTGAGAATTTACTGGTTCAATGTTATCTTTCATGAAAATACTTTAATGTTCTAAAAACTCACAGTCTAATTTATACCATTCATGGGTTGTGTGCCATAAAATGACACAGCTTTAAATACAAAGATTTTGATCTCCATTTCCCCAGACTGCAAAATAGATTTGTTGAAGAACAACAAAGCATTCAGAAATATTAAAGTAGTCACACTCTGACCATATGGTGCCTGTACCTGCAAGTCTCTGGGCAAGTATTAAATGCTACCAGAAGTGTTACATCTGAAATATTTTTATATAGTAACACTTCGTGCATAAAGGGGAAGGGATGTGGGACAGAATGTGTACTTCTCTGTTAATTCAAAACAACCCTTTCAAAAGGGGAATGGGATTTTGAAATTTACCTTTAGAGGGCAATTATCTTAGTTCTTTATCTACTTAGCACATCTTTTTAAGAAAACAAAAAAACCCTTATTAACAAATAGTGTTAACAAAAATGACTTATCAGAAGATGTCATTTCCTTTCTAAAATTCAAATCAATCTTTCTCCATCAGCCTTCAATGGCTCCTTTGCCCAGGGCTCATGTGTGAGCACAACTTGTTCTTATTCCTCAAGCTGGCCAAAGGTGAGGTACTGCTGGTGCAAAACCTGTGCTGCTGCATTGCTGGGCAGACTGTCTTGCCTTAGCTTCTCACATATGATTTTAGAAGACTTGCATTGCCACTGGAGCAGATGCACAGCTAATCAAATATTTCGTATGCTCACATCCAGTTTCTTAGGAGATTCATGCATTTTTCTTATTCTCATTACATTCTGACAGTTCAAGGTTTTTCACCTGACTCTAAGACGTCCTGGGCACCCTTGCCTCAGCATTCCCTGTTAAGGAGGCTGGGAAGGGCAGAACAAGATTTTTCTATATAAATGTCATTTTTCAAAATCTTTTTTAACTCTGGAACATTAGCAGGTTTTCATAGATGTGGCAAAACAGGGAAAGACCTCTCCACCTTCAAAATTTATATGTAGTGTTCTATATTTATATGACATGAGAACATTTATATTAAAAAATGTCCCATAAATTGGTAAATAGGGTTTGATGTTTGTTTTAGTTTCTAGTTTTAAAAGGTAGAAAAAGGGATGTGCCTAGGCAGTGAATCCAATTTTCTTTTTTTTTTTTTTGTTTTGTTTTGTTTTAATTCAATTTGGATAAATTTATAAAAATTATGTAAATTTGAAAAGAAGTTAAAAGATTCATTATAAAAAAAGTCAAAATAGTATGTCTTGGCTTTAAAAAAAAATCATTCTAGGTATAGTCAAGCACTGATTGCATTCACCGACTTGCATTTACTCTACCTAAAGGTAAGGGGTTGGTAAAAACAATTCATCCAGTTCTCATCTTGATAACTCTCTTCAGTCTGGATTGCAACAACTAAGAATGCATGAGAGAAAGTACTGCTTGAAAGATCCTATCTCTTAATTTGTTTACCTGGTCCAGCTTAAGTTTTTTCAAAAAGGTGGTGTTATCAGAATTAAAAATTAATTAAACCAAACCTTTCAGCATTTGATGTGAAGAAAACCAGAAATCTTCACAATGCTCTAGTATGGTTTGTCCCTGTAGGCTGCTGTATATTTACACTTGAGGTCCTTTTTTTTTTTTTTTTTTTTTTTGGAGATTTGTTTTCAGCCACCTGCCAGTGAAAACTACATTTGACTCTTACTGAGGATGACAGTGTATTTTGTGGGTCTGTTATTAAGACTGGCTGAGAGGTTCATTTGAAACTGCAAATCTACCCAAATATGTCAGATGTAAGTAATCCAAACAGTAAGTTCAGATTCAGAAAGCATTCCTATTCCTGGGGGCAGGATTTTTTTACCGAAACTGGAAAGAGAGATGTTCTATGCCCACTATGTTCAGTCCCACTTTAGTTTTCCTTTCCAGACCAAGCCAATAGCTAGACTAATAGCAGTAGTGTTAATTTCCTTTTCAGACCTATCTGACTGATGTGGTAACATACCTTGATTTATCTGGTGCAGTGACCAAGTGGACTGGGAGCATTGCCCTGCATGCCAATCCCTTGCATCAAGGATGCATCATTCTCGCATATTTCCTCGCATGTCTGACAAGCTGACTCTCATCCTTCAGTGGTTCCTACCTCATTTGGACCAGGGAATTGTGAGAGGGTCTAAACACTGTCACCTTAAATAGAGACAATGGACTTAACACCACCAGTTAAGAAAATTAACATGCAGCTGTATTGTGAGAACAGGAAGTAGGAGATCTTGATAGGAAATAGATGTTGTTTAACACACACACACACACACATATATATACACAGATTTATATTTATATGTATATATATAGTATATAGAAATCCGAGACTGAAGTCTGCGTTTTCCAAAGCCACTGTACCAATGGCTAATGACTTTGGAAAGTATATGTTATGGTTACATGGTTATAGCCATATATATATGGTTATATATATTATGACATGGGAGGGACACTTCTGAGCTACAGCCCACTAGAGAAGGGGTTGTGAGGATCAAATGAAGGAAAGAAAGTTTTGTATTATGAGTGTGATGCTTACTGAGAGATAGGTGGAACATCTAGAGATTGAAACGCGCGAAGAGAGGTGAATTACTTTTTACACTATACCTGACCCATACTGGGATTGTCTAGATTAACTTTTCAAAGCTAAACTAGATACGTAGTGCAAACTGGTATTTTCATGTTGTTTCTTTCTCTGTTCTTAGCAAATGCCATTTTTCACAAGGCTTCATTGTGTAGTTTGGATATCAGTAGCTTCAGATGCTTGTTTGCTGGCATTAGCTGGTTAAGGGACTGAGGCTTCAGGAAGTGCAAGGCTTTGGCCGCAAAAGTAGAGGGGGGCTGGGTGTAGCCCTTTGCTTGTGTATGGGTATACAGAGTCCATCCAAACAGTATCAGTGGAATTGTTTTTCTAGGCTGCCTTCACTTGATTTCCAGTCAGAGGAGTTGATCTTCAATGCAGGTGAAGAAAATTATTTTATCACTAGATTTTTCTATAGGGTATTTAAAGAAAGAAGACCTACAATAGAGACAGATTCTTTCACAAGAAGAAATTATAGGATCATAGAATAGTGTGGGTTGGAGGGGACTGTAAAAATCATCCAGTTCCAACTCCCCTGCCATGGGTAGGGACACCTCCCACTAGATCAGGTTGCTCAAGGCCCCGTCCAGCCTGGTCTTCAACAATTCCAGCACTTCCAGCCACAACTTCCCTAGGCAACCTGTTCCAGTGTCTTACCAGCCTCATAGTAAAGAATTTCCTCCTAATATCTAAGCTAAATGTCCCCTCTTCAAGTTTTAAACCACTGTCCCCTTTCAGAACTCCTGTGCAAAAAGCGCTACCCAAGCTTTTTTGTAGGCCCCCTTCAGATACCACTGGAAAGCCACTTTAAGGTCACCTCAGGGCCTCCTCTTCTCCAGGCTGAATAACCCCAACTTCCTCAGCTTGGCTTCACAGGGGAGATGCTGCAGTCCTCTAATAATTTCTGGGGCTCTCCTCTGGGCATGCTCTGTACCCAGTAATAAATAAATAAAACTTTTAGATGTAATGCAGGCAGAGAACTGACTACAATTGGCTTTAGCCGAAAACCTTGGGGAAAGACCTCTTGTTTTTCTAATCACTTTTTTCTTGGCTATTTTCTCCTGGCTATTCACACTAGTGTGTGAATTCTTGTTTGCTGAAGGATCTCTCTGATTTATCTTCAAAGGGTATTTCTCTTCGTTCATTATTTTGACCTGAATTGTGTCTTTCATAGATGACTGGGGTTTTAAAAATTTGTTTTCTCTAAAACTGTTTGCTTGAAACCATATTTTTCCTCTACAGCTGTTTGTTTTTGTTTTTTTTTTTCTGTCAAACACTCTGTCTCCTGAGAAGCTGTTGGCTATTTATCAATATTTGATCTTTCAGCAAAGGATACTTCTGTGGGGTGGTTGTTTATTATGAAAGGATATCTCTCTAAAGTGGATCTTTTCAGTTCTTTCTGTTTGTCTGCCTCTGTGTCTTTCTTGGCTAGCTTAGTGGCTGTAAGAGCTACTTAGTCTCTCTAGTATAACACTCTTAAATGCAATCATTATACTGGCAAATACTAAACAGCAAAAGGAGATGCATCAGAATACCACACAACTTCCAGCAGATTCTTGGCTCAGAGCTTGAAATTGTGACAATTATTTCTGGGTATAAGAGAAAAATCCCCTCCTTTTCCTTCAAATGTAAATACCGGAAAATTGGTTTTAATTGAGTTCTCAGCAAAATTAAAATAATAAAATAAGTAACATAAAGTGACATGATTACCTGTTTTTTGTGGGTATTTTGGGGTCATATTATCCAGATTAAACATTATTGAATTTAATGCATTCTTAGTTCAACTCTTTTGATTTCAGTGACACTCAACTAGTGATGAAACTGAACCACTGAACAATGGAATATTCCTTTACTTCTACTCTTTCTTCAGCCTATGGGAGCTAAATTACTGATGTTGTTAGAGACAAAATGATTTTCATTGGATGATAAAAGCTGAAAAAGTATGTGGGAAAAATATTTATGAGGCTTCCTATGTGTTTATGAATGGAGGTAGCTGTTAGGTAGAAAGGAAATTATCTTTGATGCAGGCTACACATCTTGCTGATAACACAGTAAACTGAGGCCTCTGAGCTGGTTTACAGGTGCATCAACAGAAATAGCTGCAGTCACTAGGCAGTCACTGAGAGCTTTTTTTGTGGTCATCTTCTTGCCATTAAGGATTTTGCAATTTACACATAGAGGAAAACCTATGATGACTTAAAATAATGTCCTTAATGCATTTTGCATATTTTACTTTCAAGAGCTCAATTTCTAGGAGCCCCTGTCCATTATCCATTATCCATTATTCATTCTTCATTAGCTGATATACCAGTCTAATCAGAAAGTGCAGCACTCAACGGTCTTGAAATTCACTATGTGTTAGTATTTTCTAACCTTATTTTTTCCAATATCCAGTTATAGATCAGTGATGTTTTGAAAGTCAGGTGTTCAGAAACAGTAATTTTTATATATATATTTTATAAACAAGAGATAAAGTGCTCCATAAACTGAGATATTTGAAATGCAAAGATTTCAGAAATTTTTTGCTTGCAAGACTTTGAAACTGTCAAAACTAAAAATAAACTTTTTTTTTCTTG
The DNA here is from genome assembly GCF_036169615.1 of Heliangelus exortis. Lineage (NCBI taxonomy): Eukaryota > Metazoa > Chordata > Aves > Apodiformes > Trochilidae > Heliangelus > Heliangelus exortis. Next base: position 18,498,419 of record NC_092429.1, on the reverse strand, counting down.
TATTATAGTAACTTTATTCAGTTATGTGAGTACACATATTATTAAGAATACACATATATTATTATTATTATTAATTATATGAGTACATATCTTACCCAATGATCTTATTTTTGAGTGCAAGTCCTATTAAAAGACCACCAGTTATGTAAGCTACAGACTGAAAGCATGAAGCTACAGTCATTTGTGATGTTTTAGAAACATCTAAGGGTTTGTATAAGTGCTTGCATTGAGGACATATTTTGAGAACGTGTGTGTAATGTGGAAAATATATTTATCATTGAAATTTGCCATGTAGCTGTGATACGCTTTAAAATGTCTATTTTAGGTTTGCCAGAACCAAACACAGACAGTGTATTCCAAGGACTGAGAATGGATCAAGGATTCTACACATCCAAAGACTTCCTACCTTTGGTAGCAATGGCAAGTAAACCAGGTTTGTGATATGATGTATTTGTTGCAGTTATGTTCTGTCATTACCAGTTACTGATATGTCAAACTGGGTAGCTGGTCACACAGCAGGACATGTCATTTGGAAGCACCTCCCAGTGAACAGGTCTGGGGCAGGGTTTTCTCTGTGAGTTGCAGCCTCAGGACTGTGGTCAGGAAAGTCAGTCCTGGAGACTAAAAAAGCAACTAGTCACATAAAAATCTAAGCACATGACAAATAATTAGCCCCAATAAGTTATATTCATTATTTTGAATTATATTCAAAAGTCAGAACCTTCTAATTTTTCTAAATTATGCCAGTAAAAATTGTGTATATAAGATGGTCTAGAAAAAATCTGGTATTAAAGAAGGTGTTGGTGACCCATAGGCAGCTGCTTTGCACGTTGTTGATAAACAGTCTCACCGGATCTCAAGTCACGTGCTTCATGTTTTACTGGCACATTTAAGGGAGTGCTGGTTCCTTTCCCAAAAAACTTACAGTCTAAGACTCAGGACAACAGTGGTATGCCAGGAGTTAAGAAGAAAAAACTCAGTTTATAGCCACCAGCTGCAGTTTTGTTTTACTTTTTTACATCTTTTTTTCAAGTACGGAGATATCTGTGTTTGTTCCTCAAGGAGTTTGCTTCTTTCAGTGGCCCTAGATGTGAAGCCACAAGTCCAAGATGGATATGAATTTTACACCATGTTCCCACATGGTCTACATTCCCCAGTGTGCTGATAAAACTGAAATTCTATGTAGAGTTTCCTGGGAACATACTTCATGCGTTATATAGTATTGTACCTATGACTCCATATTTAACCACCCCTATACCTTTTTTACCTACAAACTGATTTTCTTTTTTATCTTTCTATAAACAATGTGTAAAAGAATACCTTCTGTGGCAAATTATTTTGCATATAAAAGCAAATTTTATTACTCCATCTTATGTATAGTATTTAGGAAGGGAAATTCTGCATCCCATCTGTTCCATTTCTCTGCCGTTTTGATCAAATTCTTATTTCTGTCTCTTTTCTTAAGCTCAAAGTGAGCTCAAATTTGTTGGGAGAAAAGGGTGGGGTTTTTTTGAAGAAAGATATGTTTAAAAATGAAACAGATTGCAGGTCTGCACTGTAAAACATTTGTAGATTGACAAGGGGAAGATAAACCTTGCAAAAAAAAAAAATACACTTCTGTAATAATCTGACTAAAAATACTTTCTAGAATTCTGTATGGACATGTAGCATTCATATATACTGTTAAGTGTATGCCTGCCTGCATAAGGACCTATATATCCATATCTTTGAAAATGTTGCAAAGTAGCATCCTTTATTTGCCAGAATATGTAATAATATTGTTCTATACTATGTCCACAATGAAAAAGAGAATGAACTATGACAAACTAATTTTCTGACTGACAGCTCTTTGGTATTGCCTGCTAGTTAACATGGTCTCTTAATTTTCCTATTGTCTGTCTGTAGCTGTAGCCACCTTTTGCTCTTCAAAGCATGGAATTTTAAAACAAAATACACACATCCTATATCCTGTTCTGAACTTTTTTTTAGTATTCCACTTCTTTTATTTAGCAACATAGTAGGCTTATTCACAGTAAAATACATATTCTCCCTGCTCATTCAGTTCTCAATACCACTTTTTAATATGCTTTCCACTGAAAGGTGTTTCCCTTACAAATACATAGATGTTAATTTTTTTACTCTCTTAAAAAGTGCTGGGTTTGCATTTTTGTTTTGTTTTGTTTTTTACTGAAAGGATGATTCTGATGAGAGATAAATATTGAATAAAAGTATCTCACAATGCTAATTTTAACCTGACAGGGCCCACAGTCCTACAGATGTATTGTACATTTGAACTGTTTCCAGATAGAAAGGTGCAGCTGCTTAGAGAACTGACTATGAAATTATGTATATGAGCATATCTTAAAACAGGAATAAAACTGTTTTTTAGTGAAGCAGAATAATTTGATAGTGACACTCCATGCTTGGAAACTGTAAGATGCAATTTTACACTGCTTTGAGTACAAGTACCTTTAGAGCTGTCATGCAGAAATGGTTTCTCTACTTGAAAATGGGGTTTTCCTTTCATCTTTCAGGGATGTGTGCCTGTCACTCTCCATTGCCATCAATATGTGGAACTGTGATTGTACTGGGTGCAGGAGACACTGCTTTTGACTGTGCAACATCTGCTTTGCGCTGTGGAGCTCGACGTGTGTTTGTGGTCTTCAGGAAGGGATTCACTAATATCAGAGCTGTCCCAGAAGAGGTGAAATTGAGTAACAGCATTTATGAGAAGGAATATTGGTTGTTATTACTACAGGGCCTGAAAGTATGCAATAGGTGCTTAAGATTTTTGTTGATAAAAATTCTCTTAAAATGTATAAATGTTTATTAAAGATCTGAAGCTCGCTTTATGTGGTTGCTACATAAATATCTTTCCTCAATTGTACCTGTTTTTTGTAAAGTTAGAGAGAGGCATTTGCATGCATGGGGCAGAATTTCTTGGAAATTAGAAAATGCGGCAAAATGTTTAATTTTGGAAGCACTCCAGAGATCAAACAGACATTTCAGCATTGTAGGTGAGTCTTTGGGTCATGGTTAGATCCTAGAATGATGCCTTCTGGCTGCATCTCAGAGACTCTGACATTGCCTTGTGAACCTATAAAATCTTGTAAGAAAATTACTTACAGTGATTTTTGTTTTGAATCACTGCCAATGGCAATAGAGCAATGTCATTCATCACAGATTTCAGCATTCAATTTGATTTTTAGTTTGGCTTTGCACTTTGGCATTTATCAGGACATCTGCACCTTTTGAAACTGACTGCTTCCTCAGTATACTTGTATTACAGGAGGGTTTTTCAAATTAGGTTTTCTTATTTTGGTGGTCTTTTTCCATTATTTATTTGGTATGTACTTTGCACTTTTACATACTTGAGGCTATGAGGACATCTAATCCATCTTTATCATGAGTTTTATAGTAGTTTGATAGATGCTAGAGCTCATATAGAAGGGGGAGATACCAAAAAAAGTAATAGATGCATAATTTACTTTTGCTCCCAATGCACTTTATTTAAGAATGCTAAACATAACAAGATAACAGAAGCCATTGCACAAACTCCTGTACTATGCAGATTCTTGCTAATCAAGAATGAACTGTCACTCTGAACCAAAATCTTTGTTAGTAGCCTGAGTAAATTCCCAAAAAACGGCCAATATTTTTATACATCCAGCCATGCAGTGGCCTTGAAAAAGAGTAAAATAAAATTAGCTTCAGTCAGTACTGACCATGCTAGAATGGTATCAGGTTGGTTATTACATGTTCAAAAATTTTTGCTGTGTAAAAATAGACAATCAAATCCTGAAGACTTTGCAAAGACAAGATGTTTGACTTCAGCAGTTTGACCACAGTGGAGATTCAGAAGATTGTAAGTCTGTAAAAGTCACTCAGAAAATTCTTGTTTGCACATGGTAGCCAGCATATAATAACATCTTAAATCATAGTAAAATAACACAAATCAGGGCATGTACTTGGGAATACTAGGCCTCTTCTTAAAGGACACAGATAGTTACACAATGCGATTCTTTTGCCCTTGGGAGGATCTATGAGTATTCAAAGTATCCATTAACTGTAAGTGAACACATGGAAGAAATATTTACATTGCAAATTTTCCTAGTGCCCCTGTCTAGAACTGCTTGACTCAATAGCACAGGAGGCTCTGAAGTTGGTATTAAGCTGACTGTCATTATGCATCCATAGGTGACTTCTACAGAAGAATGTGTGAAAGCATCTTGAGTCAAAAAATGTTGGGTTCTCCTCTTCCCCATAAAAGCACAGTAATGTTCAAGTTGTTTGTTGTATTGCTTCTACTTTACAGATAGAACTTGCGAAAGAAGAGAAGTGTGAATTTCTACCTTTCCTGTCTCCTCGGAAAGTTGTACTTGGAGGTGGACAAATTGTTGCTGTGGAGTTTGTCCGAACTGAACAAGACAATGATGGAAACTGGAGAGAAGATGAGGATCAGATTGTCCGTTTGAAAGCTGATGTGGTGATCAGTGCCTTTGGCTCCATTTTAAGCGACAAAGGTAAACCTGACTAATGCATTCTGTTAATGCTGATTTTTACTTTAGCTGCAGCCATTTTCTGTCCTTTGGAAGTTTTGTGAAATATGCCCTCTGAAGGTTGCACAGCTGGTTGCAGTTGGTCTTCTTTACAGGAATTTCTTTTGCCTTTAGGTATACCTCTTGCAACCAAACTTTGGAGTCTGATAAGAAAACAGTTTTTTTGTATATTGTTGTACAGAGCAGAATCTCAGATCAGAGGTACAGTTGCTGAGTATGTATCCTGCTTTTCTCTCAATGCAAGTAGGATCTCAAAGAATACTCTTGAGGATTTCTTCTGGTCTTACTAATTAACTTTAGAGAAACTCCTTATACTACACCTTTAAACCGAGCTGATCTAATATCTGAAACCTTTTTTTGTGTGTATTAAATTAAAAAAGAATTCATTATTCTGGTTCAGCTGCTCAGGGTATCACTAATTTCTTGTGCATATAGTAGAGAACTGTGGCTTCTCTCAGCTATACAGTATTTGTTGAATTCATCCGTGCTTGTCCAGGCTGTCTCATTACTTAGTCACACTTTACAAGCTTACGTCTTAAAAATTAAGAATTACTTAGGTCCATTGTAAAGATAAAGAAACTGGCACATAGATGACATTTCAGAGACTGAACAATTTGTCTGGATGTAGCAGGAAGAAAGCTGAAGAACATAAGTACAGATAAGAACATGGGAGCTGAGCAGGACTCAGGCTGTTCTCCTGTGACACTGGGTTAGATTTAAAGAGCTCGGGCACATACATTAAATGTGCCTTGAAAGTAAAAAACACTGACTCATCAGAAGACAGATTGATAAAATTAATAGATCTTCAGCCTGGAGATGCTCATCAACATTAGCAGTTTCTGGAAGCCTTAGTGATCAATGTGCTCATCTCTCCAGGGCATGGTCATGCCAGCTGATTACCCTTTGATAGGCTGTCATGGTCCTTTGGGCATAAATGCTCTGACAGAGGATTTGGCAAGTGCCTCAGTGTCCATATCACTAGAAAATTTTGTAGTGTGATGCTGGTTCTGACAGTGAAAAGTGAATTTCAAAATTTCTTAGCATAGTGTGCTTTTGTGAATCTTTTCAATCGAGGAAAATTGTAAATCTAAAATAATCTGAGCAGAGTCTAGTAACACTTGTGGATATATCTCAGGCACATAAAATGTATGACCTCTTAAATCTGCATTTTCTGTGTACACATTATCGTTAACACTGCTTTAAATTAATTTAAAGAAATGAGGTTCATGAGCCTCTCTGTTGGTGGAATTGAGCTGACTGAGAAGTTTTGTTGTGGTTGCTTTTAGAACCTTCTGCTTAGATTTTTTTGGAAGGTTTTCCATAACATGAGGTGGTAAATCAAATACTAGCTTGTGCAATCAGTATGTTTCGTTGTGATTTATAGACCTGTGTGCTTCTGTTTTCACCCACATTAAAAACTGCTTCAGCTAAAAGGTTGAACTTACCAAGTTGCTTAACCATAACACTGTGCCAGGCTTGAATCCCTCTACTATGCATTCACTGTCTAAATTACTTGTTGTGAGGTTTTTAAATAGGAATACAAAATGGGAGGGGAACAAAGTCATGCAGTGAGCTGATCATGAAAGAAGAGTCATTTACCTTGGGGGTGAGTGATACACCTCAATTTCACACGGTATATTTGGTGAAACTGCTATTAGGATAGTGATCAATTTACAAGGAATAGTGCAAGGCATTTGTTTTAGATGTTGTGAAAGTGAAAAGAAATTAGGACTTAGGGAATAAAGTGTTTATTTTGAGCATACCATTTCAGATACTTTCAAATCTTTATTTTTTGACTAAGCTGTGTTATTGAAAGTGAAATTTTCTTTTCCCCATTGATCTGGATTAGACCAAATCTCCAGCCTACCTCAGCATGCATAACAAAAAGAAATGAATTAAAAAACCCTCAAAAGCAAGCACCAAAAGCATATTCTTGTGAGGTTTTTTTGTTTGTTTGTTTTTTGGTTTTTTTATGAAGGAAGCACATTTTTCTGTTCAAGAGATGGAGATATTCAGATATTCTCCACCAAAAAATGATGAAAATACTAGTGGGGCTGAAAAATGAACAATGCCACGAGCAAACTGATGAAACTTGGAGTTTAATTTAACTGAAGAAGAGGAAGGACTAGGTGACCTTCAGAGGGCCTGTCTAGTCTCAATTATTCTATGACTGGATGACTCCAATGCAGGTTGGATAAAGGTGTGAATTATTGTTCATAAAAAGGCCTAATTCATAAGGCATCTCAGAGAACATCAGATGCAGTATTGGTATGGGCTAAGCTAGTTCTATTTTTATTACTGTTAAATGCTGATGCCACTGAATTAAGAACAAAAAGTATTCTGAAAACCAGAAGGATTAAACAAAGACGTAGTCCCAGTTCAGCATTGTGTTCAGAGCAGCCTCAATGCTCGAATTTTAAAGTTTTCTTTAACAAAAGGAAAGCATATGGGTGACTGGTCTTCTGAGCTCCTAGGTTATATTTTCCTAGTCTATTATCCTCAATAATGCTTCTTATTCTTGCACAGTATCTATTACATTTGCAAGTGAGATTCCATGTGCCCAGAGTATTAGTCCTTTTTGTTTTGTTAAAGTGTTGATTGTGTTTTTAAGCAACAGTTTTATTAAGTATTCATCCTCCCATTGGGAATCATATAAATGCATTGTTAATTTTTAAAAAGTCACTCCTAAGTCCATTTTATACTCAGGAAATTTCTAATAGACAAAACAGAAAAGTTGTCGTCTATACTATTTTAAGAGCATTACCACTTGACTGAAACCAGAAAAAAACCAAACTAATTGCTGAAATCAAAGTACTGCAGAAAAAGTAATAAAAAAGTTTTTATTCTTGCTGAAAAAAAAAAAAAGATTTTGCAAGCATAAGCTGCTTTTTTTTTTTTTTTTAATTGCATAGCTTAGCAAAGCTTTCAAGACATCACAACTGACCCAAATAAACAAAGAGCTGTGAGAGAATTTACCTTTCCTCATGTTCCCACTCATTTGCTTGGTTTGTTATTTTTAGAGGTCTACGACATATTCACTAATTACTGAAATATCCGTCACCATTCCGAATTGCAACTGCTCAATATATACAAATGTAATGCCATGTACTCTCTAGCACTCTGCACTTTCAGATATTTTCTTTTACTTTTGGTAGGACTTCCATCTTGCTTGGGAACTGCAGCAGCAAACCCCAGGAGGTTTACTAGAGTGTAAATACTGCCCCTCCAGCATAGTTCTACATACAGCAAAGATAAATTTACCCAAGTAGTTTACAGTTCTAATATTTAACCCACTCCTACTTAGTATTTATTTCTATAAATTGAGAAGCATTTTTTTTGGAAAAAAGGCAAAAAGCTTGCAGAGCTCCGAGCTCGCAAGTGACAAAATCTTAGTTCTCCTTTGTTCAAATACAGAACTTCAGATAGAATGAAGCCAGTGAACCTGCAGAGTGTGTTGAGTTTCTGCTCACAGCCTGGTCAGGCAACTGGGTAACTTCAGCCTTAGAGCACTGAAGCCCAAACTATGTAATGGAAGCTGGGAATGCCCACAGGTGTGACCTGGTGTCTCCATAGTAGCACAGCATCTGCCTCCCACCCACGGAACACCAGACTTTTAAAAAAAATGTTATATAAGACTGAAATTTATATTCAAAAGATTCCTAGAGAAATAGGTAGGAATGTTCCTGCTGGGTCATTTGAAATAGGACTTTTCTCCCCAAATAGGTTTTCTGAATGAGGTTGAGTGCAGCAGTTCCATACCCTGAAATGATTACAAGTTTCCAGTATCCAGTAGTGGCTTTGTGATGAATTCTAAAGCCTTGTTATCTTAGAGCAGGAATTCAGCTCTTTCACCTAATACGGTGACAGGAGAAAAACAAAGCCAGTACCAGCTTGTAGGAGGAGCCTCTCCTACCATTCCTGGACCCAGCTTTATCCAGCCAAAATTTTTCACTCTGCTTCAGCATACTAGTTGGGCAGAGGCTGTGGGAAGCATGGTTGTGCTTTTCTTTATTTGCTGGGCATTTAGATTGGGCAGTGTCAGCAGTTAATAAGTCTGCCAGTGTGTGTGTGACAGCTAAAGTTCAGATTTGAGATTAAGAAAGTTACAGTATATTTGTGTTTTTCTGAAGCAATGCCAGTATTCACTCTAAAGGAAGTCTGTAAGATGAATATCAAAAGGACATTAATGAGCTACTAAAGCTAAAATTACAGGAACTTATGAAATTGGTTAAACATAAAAACCATTAAACTGTTTATTGAAGCTTCACAGATATACTGGAGCTAATGAGCATTTCTCCTATTTAAATAAGCCCAAATTGAACACACATTACATGGATACATAATTAGTCATGGCAGTCAAACACACACAGACTCATTTTTAAAGCTTTATTTGAGGAATCTTTTCCATTTGATTTGTTTTGTTAATTAAAATATTTTTCCTGTATTCACTTATATTTTAATATTGTTTTTGCAAATGCTATAATTTGCTACTGCTTTTCCAATTGTGTTGGCTGTGTGACTATAGCAAATTTGGAATTTAAAACCAGATCTTTCCTTTTGTTTGGTGTTATTTGTGCTAGCATTATTTGATAGCATCAGAATAATTCAATTGTAGGTTGTCTTTCATCCAGAATGATCTTTTCAAATGATATATAATATCTCACCAGGATATGGAGGAGAAGGCAGCACAGAATTTTAGTTTGAATTTTCAAGAGAAAACCTGTATTAGTTTTAAAATTTAGAGAATGTGAAGGTGCAGAGATTTAAAGACCACTCTTTCTTTTGCCCCTGTCCCAAATCACACACAAGCAAAAATATTAGCTATCTAGTTTGCTTATTGTTCAGTGTCAAAACAGCAATTCAGAGAGCCCAATAGTTGAGGTCACCTCCTTTCAAGCTCAGTTTTAAAGCTCTTAGACTCTCTGTCACCACTACCAGATGCAGAGAATGGACTTCCCTTTGTGAAGAACAAAGTTCTCCCATTTTTTCTGCAGGTGGTCTAGGAGGTTGTCCCTTCAGCCTCACAGTTGTCCCAGGTATCACATCCAGACTGTGAGAGCATTAGGAACTCTTATATAGGATGCTTTTAAGTCATGCCCTTATTTTTTACTTAAGCTAAATCTTGGAGATTACAAAAAAGACTGAATGAAATAGCTGCTGGATACCACGTCAACCTTACCACCAGGAAAATGTTCTTTCCCAATTTTAAAAATACTGATCTGGCAGACAAGTCCCCATTCCCTGGGGAGATGCTTCAGGCAAAGGCATTATGGGCGTTCTTTGCACTCAAAAAGCTTTCTGTATAATTATATTTCAGACACAGCTATTTTAGCACAAAACAATCCAAAGATAGATTTGAGAAACGTAATAGATCCAGGATAACAGAAGTAATACCCTGTTTTTCCACAGGATGAAATGAAATAAGTACTCAGAACTTGCGATTTTAGATCATGGCCTTTTAAAACTTACATCTCCAGTAGCATTTGTCCGGTAACACCTTAACTGTGGTTCAGTCCTGTCTCGGAGAAACAAAAGTCATCTATTAAATCCCCAATACCAAATCAGCATCAAGTTTTCCCCCCTTTTTTTTTCCAAACATGTCTTTACATGCCTGTATGTATTTAACTTGCTAGAAGTCCCTAGACAACATGCTGAGATGGTACCGCTGCATACAATATGTTATCCTCTATATAACAAATATAAGAAGATCAAAAGCTTTCTTGAAGTCTAGGCAGTCTGAGACATAAAGAGAAAGTTAATGTATTGATTTGCAAATATTACTGAAGCATTCTTAATAAAACTATCAGCCATTATCAGCACTTCCCTTTTTTAAAAAATAAACCAAAATAAACACCAGACCCAAACAAACAAACAAAAAAAACCCAATTTTCCAGACTAGAAATATCTGAATATGAAGGCTGTGTTTGGTGTGGTCTGATTATTGAACTTTCAGTAATTTAAATAATTTTAAGGAAATCATAAGTTCTTGATTCTGTTAGTATGCAAAACATATTTTTGCCAAGTTAAGCCAAAAGTATATGCAGGATAAGAAGGATTGTGCAAGCAATAGGTCTTGAAGTAAAATAAATATGTCTGGTAGGAAAACATGCCACAGTGTTTCCTGAAAACTATCTTCTGCGATGCTGGCTTCTAAACCAGTTGCAAAAAAATACTTTGGATTTGAGTCCTCTGTATGTCTGTGTATGTGGGACAAGCAGGTGACGATGTTTGTGCCTTACTTCCTAGTTTATTATTTTACCCCACCTTATACACATCCCTCACTTTGAAATACACTCCTACTATATGATTTGAAGGTGAAGGGAGATACAGAGCCTGGGAAGAAAATTTCATCGTGACGATGTGCAAGGAAGATGCGTTTGAAGCTTGCTGTAAACTCAGACATGTGCTGGGGCAGCGCTGTCAGGTTGCCCTCATATTGGAGAAACATTGTCTTAAACTGGCAGGTTTCTCTTTTATGTATATGACAGCACAACTACATCAGTTTAATTGACCTTGGCAATCTGCATCTGCTAGTGGTATGTCCCTCAGGGATGCTGCAGTTTTAAACTTTATTTTATTGTAAAATCTTCAGTTCCTGTAAACAAAACTCTACAACCCCTCCCTCATTTTGATATACACCATCAACATTTGTTAAAAAGATTTATTGAAAAAGTGTCTTCATGAAGCTACTTTGAAGTGTCATTGCAATTGTAATAAAATGATTAAAAATGCATAATAAAATTATGTTAACATAGAGAAAGATTATTTTTTCTTAACATTTATATGTACTTAATGCCATTTGAAAAATGCCATTCATTATAATTTTATTTTTCTTTTTTAAATTTCCACATCTACATTTTTTTTAGACAATAGTTCATGTATAGAATGCCTATATTTGCTGTTTACTAACAGCCTGACTTTCAGGATGTTCTGAGTTTAAATATTAAGTCAGGATGGTTTTCACTTTACTGAAATATATCTATCTCTTTTCAGAATTAAATTTCATTAAAACCATCATACTTTCTCAAAGTCAAAGCTGTGATAGCATAACATTTCCTAGTAGGAAAATGTTCCATCAGAACATTTTAAGTAAGGTTTAATAATGACCTGTCAAAAGTAGCAAACTATAATTTCTGCTGTGAGGGTTAATAAATGTGGGAGGTAAATTCTGGAGATATAAATGAGTTTCTATGAATTGTATCATAAATATTCTTTTTTGCTTTAAACCTCAAAAAATCATATGCTGCATATTAAGTTGCACAAGAAACTATGTGGTAGGTTTTTCAGGAAAAAGACATGTTGATGTGGTAAGTGCAGTACAAAACTATGGGTGGAGGAAAAAGGAGGAAAATTCTTCTTCCTTTCTTCCTTTCTCCTGTTCATTAATAGAATTTTGAGAAATGCTGGACTTTTTACATGAGAGATGCATAATGCCAGTGAGAATGACTTTTGAATCCCAGCTTCTGAGCTATGCAGTATGTTCTCAAGGAGTGACCAGAGGAGCATTAGCACCAACTATTTCTTGAGCCTGCATTGAGAAGTTTAATTCTTTTAACGCTTGTGTATGCAAGTCTGGCTTTGCAGGCTCACAGGATCTCATTGCTTTTCTGATCGCAGCAAAGTGCTGTTCTATATAATGCATCTTGTTCTGCCTGAGTTCTGTTACTAATTGCTTACCTCCACTAGCTTAGCAAAAACATTCAGATTTATAAAAGAACTTTTAATTTCTAGTGTAAAATTACATTTAAATAAATGAAAGAGCTAGGACTTGGAACTCCTTTTCTACTTGTGACCAGTGTATATTTGACAGATTTTAGCATAAGTTTTTTGTTTCTTCTATTAACATGCGTGTTCACTTCAATTACAGTCAGAGAGGCCATGGCACCTATCAAGTTTAACAGATGGGGTCTTCCTGAAGTAGATCCAGAAACTATGCAAACAAGTGAACCCTGGGTTTTTGCAGGGGGTGACATCGGTGGTCTTGCTAACACTACAGTGGAATCAGTAAATGATGGAAAACAAGCTTCCTGGTACATGCACAGATACATACAGGTGATTTTTTGAAAGTATTATCTTTCCTATTTCTGTCTGCTTTATATTTTTTATTGTGATCGTTAAAAGAATTTTATCATGCTTGAGATAAAAAATAGAAGTTCTGAAGAACTAGTATTTATGTTATCTGATGATTTGAACTCTATAGATTAACTGAACTCGGATCACATACTTGTGTTTGGGTAGCTTCCTTGTATTACCTTGACACGAAAATCCAGCCAACATTTTCTTGGTCCTGGCTCTGCGTTCCACTGAAGGGTGGCAAGCCTTCCTGCACAATACACAGTGCAAGTAAAAGTCCTAATAGTGTAACTGGGGAAAAGAACTGAGCAAAATCTCTCAATAGTGTGTAAAGTAATAATTAACTACTGCCAACGTTGCTACCTGAGGAGGACAATTTTTGTATTTTTAGAGGTCAGGTATACTTAACGGTTTACAGAGCACTCAGATTATCTACACCAGAACCCAAGTTTGCTCTGATGAGGCAGATTAAGTGGAAACAAGAATGCACAGGGGAAAATAATGCAAAGGAAGATTTACCTGAGAAATGTGAATTTAAGGGATACAGACTGGTTAATGTGTGTTCCCTTTCCAGGCTCCTTGTGTGGTGCTTGACTGAGCACCTCTGCCCTAAGTTTCCTAGTAAAAAAAAGAGCACAAAGTCTAGATGAGCTGCAGAGGGACCTGCAGACACAGGATGTGTGTGGAGAACCATCTGACAGAGTGTGTTCATAGTGCAAGGAACTTTTTAGAAACATGTTACATGATTCATTCTCCCACAAAAAGAGATTTGAACAACTGAAGTTGGGACTGTAACAGCTCAATGTCTTTCTCCCCCACCCATCTGCTCAAAGACTCTCTGATTGCATGTTTGTGCAATCTCATTCTGTTGGGGTCTGATTTCACTTCCTAAAAATACTTCAACTGAAGGCTTGTTGTTAGTATCCATGCATATTTTTTCTCACTTGTTCTAAAGCCCTGTTTGTGTCCTGCCTTCTTAGACCCTATGAAAATGCTGAGTGGGAAACGTTTTGAATTCCTGACCTGCTTCCTTAATTTCTCAGTGTGCAGTAAATCTGGGTAACTGTGCTAGGAGGAGAGGGAGAAATCTGCCTTTTTAAAAGAAGAAGGCTTCTTTAACCTCTAGAAATGCATTAATCACTTAAAAACCCTCCTGTTGCTTCCTCTTCAAAGCTTGCTTCTTTTTCCCCTCTGGAATGTATTGAATACTTCGGAAAAAAATCTGAATAGTCATGGATTGAGAATTAGAATTTTAAATAAAGCAAGCTTCTGTGATATTAGAACATTTCTGTTACCCTTTGCAGGATTCAAGGCAGCTTATTCGACCTTACAGTCTCACCAGGAAGCTAATGGGAAAGCCTTCCAGCAATCTTCACAGGAAGGTTTCCAAATGTCAAGTGTCACCTTTCCAGCTGTTAGATGAATGGGTTGCCCAGGGGCATTTATTTGGATGTGCAGCCCTTTTAAAATCTGGTTGCTGTGGTGCAGAGTACTGTAATTTGGCAATTTACCAAGTCCAGTGTTAGGACCTGGTAGAAATTTTAGTGACTGGAGGAGAGTTTGGTTTTGAAATAAGTTATTTAGAGAAGATATTAGTGCTACCTTGGTGTTTATAGGGGTAAGTCTGTGCATGTGCATGCCCTGTGCATATGTGTGCATGTATTCCATTCACAGCCCTGAATTCTGGAGAATTCCAATATAAAATGGAAGAACGCTCTTACACACCACCTTATTTTCCCTATGCTTTGAGATTCTTAAGGGAACTCACCTTCCTGTGATCTGAGTCCTGTGATTCATGTGTCTGGATTTAGTACACAATAAATTTCAAATAAATGTATAGATACCATCTATCTATTTTCGTTTTAGTTGCAGGAATAGGTAGCCATTTCAAAAAAACACCAACTATCTCAGCTATTTATCTATAAATAATGCAGTCAGCCTTTAACAAAATAAAGCTCTTCCACAGGTTTTCTCAGCCAACCCAGGAACACATCAAAGACACAAACTAAGAAATGCCATTCTGGGTACTCGCAGAATGTGCTGTTTGAATGGCACGCTGATTGTATCCCAATCTAGTCCAGGCAAAAAGCTAAGCAAGCAGATGGGCCTGATATGTGCCCTGAAACTCCAATCATTGCAAGTACTGGCACATGGTCGAGTGAAGCATGAGATCCAGACTCAAGGACTCTCCAGCAGAAATGCCTTATGTTCAAAACTGGGAGTTATTTACAGAAGCTTCTTGGCTGCTCTTATGCTGGAAACTTTCCATCATTAGTTGCCTAAATATCTCCTGCCTCTTAACGTGTTCCTCCCACTATATGAAGTACAGATTCATCTCAGGAATTGTTGCCTGCAGCTGTGTCAGGTTAGTTTCTATAAACATGACCAGTCAAAGCATAACTAAGGATAGTTGTAGTGGAGCATGTAAAAAAAGTGTAGTCAGTCTTCCTAGAACTGTTCTTTGCAAATCATTAGAAAACCAAACAGAATCAACCCAATTTGTACATCTACTACTCACAACATTTTTTCCAGGATTTAGCCTTTCTAGTTACTCCATGAATAACATAAAAATTTCTTTAAAATAATCTTAGTGGCTTTATACTTTGGGGATTGTAACAGCCATCACTTTTGTTCAACAGTGATTTTTTTTTGTTCAACAATTTAGACTGCTGTTCTTTTTGGTGCCTCAGTTGCCTTTCATTTGTTTTTGATCAATGGATGGGATTTAATAATATCGTAGTTATATTTAACATAATTCACAATTATTGCAGGACTAGTTTCTATTTTTCTATGCCTTTCTTGGTAGCAAAGACTCTTCTTATATCACAATACTTCCAGGCTTTTTTTCCTGGACTGCCATGCCAGCCTTGATGCTTTACTTTTGCTGTATTCATACACACACCTGTCTACTATTTTCCTACATGGGGCAGTCAAGCTACCATCTTGTTCTCACTCTTAAGTGACTTTTCCTCTCTTGTTCACAATATGTTTCTTTCTCTTTACACTTTTCTTCTCTTTCCTTTTCTTTACTGTGACTTCCCCAGTGTGCATAGCTTCTTTTATGTTTTTCCTGAACTGAACTGTACATGATACACTTAAAGGAGGAATGGATCCTAACTGGTGTAAACTGCATTTCACTAAGATGGTACTCAAAATGAATTTTGAGCACATCATTGTGATGTTTTGAACCAGTATTGTATGTTTGCTATTTTTTTCTTTAAGATCGAACTTAAAAATGGACAAAGCAGGAGTGACATGAAAATAATCAGGAAAATTCTTCCAGGCAGTACAATTTGTAGAGAAGGCTGTCTGTGAAAAATAACAGTAATACAACTACTCACTTTCACAGTCTATCTTCGTTACAGGCCCAAAAATGGAGTTAGACCTATCATGGCAGTTAAGAATTATCTCCATCTAAAGAAATGAATGTCACAAATTTCATCAGGTCTAAAGTTGAGATCCTGTCTCTCAGCCCTGCACTGCAGACTGTGCTGCTATTGCCTCTGGGTGTATCCTGGGAATAGCAAGGTAGGGCCACTGCGTGCAACATGCTAGAGATTTTTCACCATCTTCCAATATCCAAAAAATTGTCGTGACTAGAATGATAAGTGCCATCAGTATTGTTAGCTCAGCTGGTTGTCATCAAATTTGAGGAGGAATGGGCCATAGTTTTTGTCCTCTATTTTTAAAAATCAAGAGAAGAGTTATTATAAATAAACCTTTGCCTGCAGGCTTTCTTTTCCCCCTTTTTTGTGCAATGTCAAGGAAATCCTTCATTATAAAGATGATTTTGCTTTCAGGAGGTATAAAACATTTTAGTTTGGCAAAAGTTTTGCTTTTAGAAAACAACACATCAGGGCTTAGTAAATTTATTTCTTTTGTAAGCATTGTGCTGAAAGGAAAAAACAGCAAAAAATAAAGCAAAAAGGAAGGTGGCAGGAAGGAGGGAGATAAATCTCAAAGGATATTTAGACACTGACTGCTGGGGGTCGAATTTGGCAGGAAGAATAGGCCTGTTTGCATGTATGGAAAGGTGCTTGTGGCCAGTTTGCCTGATGCCATGCAGTAGGCAAGGCCCACTATTTGCATGGGTGTATTCTACCACCTGGTTCAAAAGTCTTTCACTCCACTGTTGGATGTTCAGGTTTGGTTCTTCATTTGTTTGGGGTTTTTTTTGTCTTTTATCGGGTTTATTTTCTCTTTTAGTACAGAAAGCTCATTTTATGTCTCTAGTTAAGAATCACTGTCAAGCAACTTTAGGTGAGAACAAATTTTAAAGGTTAAATTGTCCTGTTTGGGAAAAGCAACAGCACAATGTACCTTGTGCTGCACATGAAGGACTTAATCTGTCTACAGCAATCAATATTTACAGTTATACAAGGAATACTTCATGAACGATCCACAGAGTGAAATATATTCACAGAGGTTGTCATACTGAAAGCGAGCTTGGTGTTTGCATTAGAAATCTTTAAAAGTTAGTTTTTCTTACAATGTCCACCATCAGGGACACGTTCAGGTTTGTGTAATTCAGGCTAGGATAGTTCCATAACTTTCAGTGGTTTTAAACTATCAGAAGATTTGACCCTTGAATGAATACTTTCTATCCAAGGAATTGAAGATCTGGGATCAGAATCTGAGATGTGAATCCAGGCAGACCAGAAACAAAACAGATATATTAACTCCCAGGTTTTGAACCAGTGTAGGAAATAAAAGGCAGTAAGGCAAACAAAGAAGAAACCCATCTCATCCATGTTTATTAGTGTTCACATGTAAAAATGAGGTAAATAGCTTCAAGAGAAGAGAAGAGGAGAAGAAAAGGAAAAAGAAAAAGAAAAAGAAAAAGAAAAAAAAAGAAAAAGACAAAGAAAAAGAAAAGAAAAAGAAAAAGAAAAAGAAAAAGAAAAAGAAAAAGAAAAAGAAAAAGAAAAAGAAAAAGAAAAAGAAAAAGAAAAAGAAAAAAAATAAGAGGAAGAAAAAGAGAGAAAACCCAACAAAACAAACCCAAAACACACCAACCCAAAAGGGACCAATTAGTAAGTGACTGGTTTTGTACTCTGTTGCAGAAAAACCTTCCCTACACCTGCAGTAGTGATTCTTTTTGTCTTGCTGAAGAAATCTTACTTTTAAGGGTAGAAGAAACTGCTGTGATCTTACACTGAGATTTATTAGGAGCACAGAATGTGTAGGGCTTCTTTGTGTTAGAAATTCCTGCTTTATTTCTTGATTTTATTAAGCCAACCACCTGAGTTAGGAAAGATTTTAATTCTCCCTGACCCAGCCTGTGGTACGCTGTGGTATGCTAGTACCAAACAGGATCCCATTTGGTATCCATACATGAGAAGATTTTCTCCCTGCATTTTTTTTTTTTCAGTATTAGATGCAAAGTTTACATTGAAAGATTTTCACTGGCTCTCCAAGGAAAACGCTGTCTTAAAAATTAAAACAAAAGTAACTGGAGTGTCACAGCCATAACATGTATGTTCTCCTTTAATCCCATATCAGAGTCTAAGTATTTCAGCCTCAAAGTATTCATATCAATAAAATTAAATATTAAAACAATCATAGTTTTTCATATATTGATGCTTATCCCACTGGACAGATAAAATCTTTAGAAGAGGGGACAATATGTGCAGGAATTTAAAATACATTGAGTTAGGGCTGAGTGATCCTGCACACGGATGCTTCCACTCAGTTTTCGAAAGTCCCTACATTTGTTATAGATTGACACCTGAGAAGAAAATTAGAAAGGGTCAAATGTGCATATCCTGCTGGTTTGGTTGTTTGGTTTTTTTTTCAATCTTGCTGCTGCTGGCTGCTGTAGGGAACAGAATGTGCTGTTTAGAATGGCTGGAACAACCCTTGGACTGAACCACACTAGCAGTACAGGATGTAAAATGACTACTTTATTATTATTATTGTTGTTGTTGTTTTTGTTGCTTTTATTTTGTTTATTTAGGGTGTGGCATTATATTTCAGCGTGAATTCTGTTTGGACTGAATATATTACACATGCAAGTGTTTGCATGCATTTCTCATTTGCAACTTTGAACACGGAATAGTTAAACTTTGTGCTATTATATACAAAATATTCCCTCATCAGGGTTAATAATTAATTGTAAAAAAATTAATCAGCAGATATTACAGTATTTTTATGTTCTTTTACAGTCCTTGCATGGTGTTGCAGTTTCTACCGTTCCAGAATTACCACTCTTCTATACTCCTATCGATTTAGTAGACATCAGTGTAGAAATGGCTGGGCTGAAGTTTCCAAATCCTTTTGGCCTTGCCAGTGCAACCCCTACTACTAGTTCTTCAATGATTCGAAGAGCTTTTGAAGCTGGGTGGGGTTTCGCTGTCACTAAAACATTCTCACTGGATAAGGTAAGGAAATATTTTAAATTTTATTTAGAATGTAATTGTCTCTTTGTATACTTGAAAAAAATGTGAGTCTTCTGGGAATGACACTATTAAATCTAGCTAGTGTAGAGATAGCAGGGATAGGTATGGTACATGGTGCAGGTCAACCCATCTTAGAGGTTCTCTGTAAAGGTGACAAAATTTCTGCTTTTGTTTGTTAAATTCCTCCATTTTCTCCTTAGCCTTTAAGTATTAGCCAGGTAGTAAGGAAAATAGTGCATTTTTCAAAAATATTGCAGTGCAAATTATTCCTGTGAGGCATCATAATGCAAGGGGAATGAGTAACAGCTTTATCAAGCAGCTCATGAAAGGCAGCTTCTGTGCCAAGAACTGCCAAGATAAGCCACTGAAACTGAGTTGCAGTTGCAATGTGATAATGTGAGGTAAGCTTCAGGCTGGCGTCTAATGGAAGAGAAAGATGGAGGCAACATTAAGCAAACCTATGGAGGGAAAGGTAGTTGTGCTCAAAGTTAGACAGCTGCAAACTTTAAGTAACACGTAGTGGAAGAGAAAGAAATTAAAAGTAACTCTTGAAGAGGGCCTTAGTGTGGCACCTAAAATACAGCATCTTCTGGAGATTTATAGTGTGTGATTCCTTGTTTGACCTGAGAATTGCATTCAGTATGGGTTTGCTGTTACTACATATAAAACGGTAAAATGAGACTGAAAAAGAAGTTTAGGAAGTGAAAGAAAACAACAGTTTTGGTAAACGTATTGTGGAGGAAAAATAAACCAGAATTTGGGCTGCGATCTAGGTATAGTTTGGCTTGTGCTGAGAGGAAAATGATCAAAGGTAAATCCTTGGGCATAGGACTGAGTAACAGTGTGAATAATGGCATTGTGTTGTCAACCAGTGACAAACAGTAACATGGGTTGATGAGAGATTTTGAGATAAATTTGGAAAAAAGGGGCTTTTTTTCTTAGTTCAGAGATGAGATGTAAAAGTATACTGATGGATGGAGTCCTTAGCAAAAAATAGGTGGATTTATTACTCTTCCATCTCTACATGGGTAAATACCATACATGAATTAACTGTAGAGGGAGGCTCTCTAATACGAAGAAGGTCTAAGGGTGAAACACTGTATTACTAAAGCATACTGTAAAATTCATCAAACTGGCTTCTGCTGTCACGTACACCTGAGGAGGTCCTGAGGAAGGAAGTGTTCCTGTCTGTTGCAATGGAGATTCAAATTTACTTCACAAGGTTTCTTTTTAAAACACTTTTTAGGA
Organism: Heliangelus exortis; assembly: GCF_036169615.1. Lineage (NCBI taxonomy): Eukaryota > Metazoa > Chordata > Aves > Apodiformes > Trochilidae > Heliangelus > Heliangelus exortis. The sequence continues at coordinate 18,478,141 of NC_092429.1, read as the reverse complement.
CATAAATGTCATTCAAGAATGTTTACAACTGACTTGTGTGTATAACATACCGCCAGCAGTAATTATTCAGCGCCTAAGCTAAAGGCAATGTATAGCAAGTACTAAGGTTTATCTATCAGTTTTATTTCTGGTATGCTTGCAGTCCTGCCAGACTGCATGTTGATTACTGTGTATCTCAAGAGCTAAACAGACACTGGCTGAGTTCCAGCTTGGGTGGGAGTTCAGGAGGAAAGACATGCATGTTGTGGGAAGTGATGCTGGTGCTCCACTAAGCAGCAGACTCTGACTCATTTCTCAAGCGACGACTGCAAAGTGTTCTTCTGGATACCATACTCTAGAGCTGTGACTTGGATGGAGATCTTTCAGTGAGATGACTGCTAAAGCAAGTACCTTCAGTGGTTATGAAATACTTTTGTGTGTGTATATATATATATATTTGTTGCAATGAGATGCAAAATATTACAGGTAGGATATATTTTAAAGAAAAGAAGTTCAGAAAAGTTTTTTAGATTAATCTTTGAATTAATGATCCAGTGATTGTTTTTTCTAGCTACGCTTTCTTCTAAAGTTGTGTAGGGGGCAGTAGTCTTTCTCTGGTCCCTAAACTCTTGAATCAGATATTGCATGTGCAGTAGGACTGTGTTCCTCCAGAGTGCTACTTAGTTTTTCTGCTATTGTATTCTCTACAGTAGTGCATTTCAAAGAGGTGCTAAGCCTCAATATTTGTGACATGATTTGAGCTGCTTGGCTGCAAGGGAAAGCGGAAATAAAATTGCTTTTATTTGTAATAGCTACACAAATAAATATTTCAAGTGGGAAGAAAAGCTCAATGAGGTACAACAGTTCTTATCTGAGCAATAAGTGCTATATAGCCTGTTCTTGTTTACTTAATGCTAGAACAAGGAACTGGTATAGTTTGGAATAATATTGACTGGCATAATGTGCTAGCTTTTTTGTTTTTTTGTTTTTTTTTTTGCTTGTTTGTTGTTTTTTTGTTGTTTGTGGCTTTGTATTTCTTTTACTTCTGATTATGTAGGCATAAGTTTTGTGCAGTGTTCAACAGGGAGTAGAATGCTCTCTTGGACTGGAGTATCTATAAAAGTGGAGATTTCAAATGAAGCTGTTCTGCCCAGCTGTGACAGCTGACTGTGTAGCAGGACAGGAAACAAAGATTTCCTGATCTGTGCCTCAGGAGTCGGTGGGAGGGCAGAGCTGCTCCCCTGCCAGTACAGCTCTCAAGAGTGGAACCACTGGAAGAGAGGGAACTTGCTAGACATTTTTTGGCACCTGGAGCTTCTCTACTTCAGCCTTGATTGTATGTGATGTGAGCAGGATTCTGTGTTCATCATTCTTGTCTCCTCATTTTATCTGTCCTGATTAGGTTGAACTTGTGGGCTTCCTTCTTATTTGCAGTAGTTAAAGGCCAAGCACAAAACTGCCTGTGTGGCAATGGGGAGCTCAGCAGCAGGAGGCTCCATTTTTCAGAGCTGATACTGAATTCACCACTGTGTGCAGTCCCTGATAGATAATCCAGTCACTTCCCTGTTGACTGTGGGCATCCTTTGGCAGTTCAGCAAAAAGGATTGATGCAGGCTAAATTTGAGTGACACGTAGCTAGTGAAGAGCACACACAGGCTAACCACAGATTTCCATTCATTATGGACTGTGTAATGGAATAAGATCAGAGAGAAAAGCAGGATAAATCCTGGAAGAAGCAAGATCCAGGGACAGAGATAAAAAGGGCTCAGGCTGGAGAGCTGTGATTCTCTTGAGACGGGAGATTGATTTCATATGAACTTTTTCTCCTTTTCCCTCTTTTAATTCTCTTTAACAGCACAGCAAACTCTTCTCAAATGCTAGGCTAGGCCCATAGAGGCCATAGCTTCTTGTACAGGGGAAATGCTGGGTAGCAATGCTGCAGTATATAATGTACTGACCCAGTCTTCCAAACCCTCATCTATCTTGGCCTCACCTTGAAACCATCACTTGTTGCCACAGAGGAAGTTAACATAGCACTAACTGTTTCGTGCCATGCTCACTCCCTTTTCAAACACCCACATAGTTTGTTGCATAATTACCTTCTTGAAAACCTGTCTAGCATTTTCTCTTTGTAAGGTGAGGATTTCAAGTCTGAGTGATTCAGCAGACATTTGTTCTTGCATACTACTGTACTGGTGTTGAAGTAAGAAAAGCTAACATGAGAAATAGCTGATATTACTTCAGAGTATTTATACCTTTAAGTATACTGCAGTCTAAATGTAAGAGGTGCTGGATATTATAGCAATGCAAATACTGACTATGGGGTACTGTACCTGCTGCATGTCTGTAGGAATCTGTGAGGGGGCTAGTGACTTGTAGAATTTTATTTACCAAATTAAACATCCTTTTACAGCTGCTGTAGTATCAAGTAGATTTCTTGCAGAAATGAGAATAACAGCTTTTAAACTGGACTATCACTAGGAAAGACAAATGGCAGTAGAATAAAATGCCTGTTTGCATACCTTTTCTTACATTCAGGTCTTCCCTTTTTGACTGCAGGATCAATAGCTCATTGCTCTGTTGGTTCAAATAGTATTTCTGTCTTATTTGTATAACTCTGTGCTGCAATGTATTATTTATAAATTTTATTGGTAAACTATTGCTGGAAAACAGGGAAGCTGCATATCAAAGAGTCCACAATAAATTAATTCTAATTATTACTTCTTTTAGAGCTTAGATTAATAGAAATGTGAGATACGACACTAATTAAGCAGAGAACTGTGAGCTGGTTTATTTACTTATAATTTATTAGTGAGTTTTGTTTAGTACACAAAATCTGCATTAAAACCTGTAACCAGAAAGGTCCTGTAAATGTAGTGTCAAAATGAGTCAGAGGTTGTATGAAGTGAGCATACCTCTATACTATATCCACTACCACGGTGAGAAGTTTATAGCTGAAATTGGGGGTTTATCAGCTGAATTCAGGCTTTCTCTCAGTTGTTCTCTCACTGTAGTGCATGAGCTGCTTATAAAGAAGAAAAAAACCCAAAGACAGCAAAAAATGTTTGCTTTGATTTTTAGATGCCTCCTTCACTTCTAAAATTTAATTCTGATTAATCAGATACATCTGTCTTTGTTCTGTTGTGACATGCATTGATTTGTGATGCTGTCGCTTTCAATAATGTGGAAACAGTTGCCTTTATTATGAGAACTAGCAGAAATCAACATGCAGACTAACTTAGTTTTTAATCTTTAATATATTTTTTTCATTATATGTGGAGCAAATTGCATGGATGATTTTTAAAACAAAGCTACAATTAAAGCTAGATTAAATTTGAACTGAACCGTAGTGTAGAAAACTTCCTAATCATAATGTATGTTTATGTCATTCACTGATGTAAATTTTACGATATATTTTCAGAACCATTTCTAAATTAAAATCATTGCTAGTAGAGAATTAATTAATTTAGCTAGGATATATTGGATTTCTGTGTGTTCTTATTACAATATACATATTCAGGCTCCAACTAATTCTCTCTCTGTACATTTGCACTGTTTGTAACTCACTTTATATATGAAGGTGGTAAAAAAAAACATGGTATGATGACTCATTGTTTTCCATAACCTTAGTATTTCACAGAAGTGAATATGTATTACAAAATGTATGTTTTTGTATGATATTACAGCATAGTAATTTAGATTAAACTAGTTGTAATTTATGGTGCCAAGCCAAAAAGCTATTTAAGCTGCATTAAAATGCAGAACCATGACATTTGAAATTCTGATGTTCATAATATGACAAAGGTTATTCTATGGAGTTTTGCTATAATATGAAATATTAATATTTCACAATACAGTTTTGATGAAGTACAATTTGCCTAGCCTGCATATGATAAAGAAATTAAATGCTTACCAAGGGAGTTCAGTGAGAATTAGAGCCCTGCCTGAACATCTGCTTGAAATGTTATTATCCTGTACTACTGACAGCATCACTCCCTCATTGTTTTTCAAGATTGACAGTTGAATATTGTGCTGATTTCTGCAGCAAATATGTTTAGGTGAATTTAGTTTTATTTTTTAGGAATTTAGAACATGCATTTGATTCCATCCTATAATATTTTTTATATACTCTTGACATTTGTAGATGCCAGATTGAGGTCTAGTGTGCTGTATCAAAGACAGACCATTGACTTGCAATGAAATGCCAGTTGATATCTCAGTAAATAGAAATATTACTATTCCTGATTGTGTGGTCTGTATGTAAGCTGTATGGGCTTTCTTTGGAGAGACAAATGATCAGATTGTTAATGTCAAATAAAAAAAGGACTGTTTGCCTTTCTACCAAATAACATCAGAGAACTTCTATTAACTGCATTTTTTTAGCAGAAAAATGGGTATCTTACAGTATTCTTTTGCATACCAAAACTCTGTGAATGGAATTATTTTTTGATTATGCAAATGTGGAAATTATTCTTACTTGTCGTAATATTCTTATGAGTTCTTTATGTACCTTATTTTGTTCTATAATTCTGAAAGAATTTAAAAAAAAAATACCACGTTTATTGTTCCCAATTTTTACTTTTTTACCTCACTGCATAAAATTAACAAAGTTTGACAGGGCAGGCAGAACACTATTCTAGGGAAATACAGTAGAGTGTAATTATTATTTTTTAAAATGCTGTAGCTCTGACATTGTATCTTAGATGAATGTTTTTAGATAGAAAATGTGTTATTTGGATACAAAAAAATGAAAAATTATTCTGTGAATCTGTCTAAGTGACAGGAAAACCTATTTTCCTCTGTCGTTCTCAAGAAAAAGTATTTCTCTGATATATTCAACTTGAGGACCAGATCTCATCTCTTAGTTCTAACCCATCCCTGACCCAGTTTAAAGAATCCTGGATGTTCTCTTTAAATGCTAATAACTTTAATAGCTTCAGAATTGTTGTCTGAGGAACTGGATAGGATTGTGCTTCACCATTTTTTCTTGTTAGTCCATACACCTGGACCAGCAGGGCCTTGGAATATCTTTATTCTGGAGGAATCCTTGTCTGGAGAGATGTAGCGCAGCTTGAGCACAGTGAAAGCTGGGGGTACTGGTCTCCCAGTACTGAGAGCTTTAACAAGTTGGTATTGTAAGTCAAGTCCCTTCCTACCACAGTTGAAGTCTACATGGTAAGCCTTGAATTGTGGCAGGCATGCTTCTCAACCAATGGGTTTGCAACAGAGATAGTTTGGACCATTTTAGCAATCCATTTTTACCTCTGTTGCCTGGTTATTTTGGCCAAGGTTGAAGATCATGAACTGCACTTTTGAAACAAGGTATTAATAGCTATCTGAGTCTCTCTCTTTCTTTGTGATTGTATACTACATTAGAAATGAAAAGCTTTTTACAAGTTCATGTTAAAAAATAGACCTCTGGGCAAATGTTTAGTCCCACTCTTTTATAGAATCAAATATCACGGAAATGCTGCATTTTTTTCTGCAATGAGAACCACAGTGCAGAGTCTTTCATGCAGGCAGTGAGCACAATGGGCCAGTGGAAGGCAAAGAGGAATCTGCCAGGCAGGGGTGTGAGCACTGAGTCAGTAACCCTCATCCATGCTAAAGGAGAGATTTTTAGAAGCAGAGGATCAGCAAGTTGCTTTCCATATTTTCTCTTTTCCTTTCTTCTTTTTCACCTTTGTGGAGCATAGTAAGCTTGGCTGTCACTTTTGTCTTAAGGTTCTTTACCTTATTTTGTAAGTTCCATGGAGTCTTTAAGAAGGCAATGACATATCCTACTTTAAGCTGCACATGAAGCTGGCCATCAAAGGTGAAACTTTATCTATGTGCAAAAGTGATTCTTACTAAGCTTATATGTTCCTAGATTATATACTTTTCTAATGATTCATTTTCTGTTCACGTTTTCAACACAGTATTTGTAGATGTTTTTTTTTTCCTTCATGTATTTTTCTTCTGGAGCTAATGGTTTAAAGCAGTAGAGCAACTATGCACTGACATATACAAAGAGTAAATTTGATCATTAACCTTGAGCTTGAACATTGTAAACAGCTTACAAAAAAAAAAAAAAAAAAAAAAAAAAAAAAAAAAAAAAAGACTTGCAAATCATTCTTTTAGGTAACTTTTAATCTAAAAACTTTTGTATATTTTTAATGAAACTCATTGTGCACACAGAGTGGCACAACTGAAAAGCAGTTCCAGTGAAATTTGGAATACCATGAAGATTGCAATACTGACTATTTTTCTACATAAGTGTTTCTTTAAAAAATATCTGTCAAAAGTAGAAGTGTTCGTTCCTGCTGAGCCTATATATGGTATTTTGGAAGTGACCAGTACCTAAGAAAAGATGTGATTCTGTTCCAAATGGAACAGAATAAGATAATCAGTCAAGCAAAATGGAAATTTTGCTGTTGGCTAAAAAGCTGAACAGCATTTCTTTTTATGTTAAAGAATCTGCTTTGCTCTTTACTACTTTTTCTTTATTTATCTCATTCTTCTAAAAATACCTGCAAATATTTAATGGAAGAGAGAGAACACAGCACAAATGAATGATTTTCCCAAAATTGCTGAGAATCTGCAGCTTGTAATGGCTGCATCTGAAGTACTTAAGATGTTTGAATATCTCATTCTGAATAAACAGGATTCTAAAACACAAAAATGTAACAAACTTGTGTGAAATATCATTCAGATATCGTTTTCTGCAGTTGTTTGGTATGTCCATGGAAGGTTGTTGGTAATCTTTGCAATACCTGAAATAATTTTGACTCAGAAAGGAACTCAGAGAAAAAAGGCACTGTCAGTGTAAGCTAGATATCACCAAGTGTAATTCTGAAATACAGGATTTTTACACTTTTCACCATCTATTCAGATTTGTTGCAGATTAATTTTAGAATTTTCTTCAAAACAACTGACCATTCTTAAGTATCAATGATGTATTTAACAATTTATCAGAATAAATTGTACATTTTTCTTAACAGTTGTATTGAAAAATGCTTATCCAGGACAATCACAGCATAAGGCCATATTTAACATTTCAAACTTTTTTTAGTGTAAATGACATAAACGTCCCTGGTTTTTGGATGCACTGTGGCACACAAGCACAGACTTTCTCTTTTTTCATTATAGAATTCAAAAGTTTGCCTTCTGTCAGTTCATTGACTTTGCCCCCCACCCCCTTTTGGTTAAGTGGATGTGTGAGAGTCTGTTGGTTTCAGTTTTTTGTTTTGTTTTTTTGGGGGGGTTGGTTTAGTTTGGGGTTTTTTTGTTTGCTTTTTGTTGTTTTTTTTTTTTTATTGTTTCATTATTTCCACGTTTTATTATAAGAAAATCCACAAAGCTATTCTATAGAAAATTATCTAAATATTTTACTATGCTAGAGATTGTAGTTTTATGGGACTCCATCCTTCAGTCAGAAAGTGTAGAATTTTTCTGAATAAAGAGTATTCTAGAGTAAATTGCAGCATGAGATATTTTTCCATCCCATGAATTTTGTAATTATTACTTCAAGAATTATCCAAAATGCTCTTGTCACAGATAATTGCAAAATCTAAATTTTTAGGTAAAGAAAAAGGAAAAAGGAACACATATTTTTAATGTTCCCTTAACACACTTATTATGATAGTCTTTAATTGTGCATTCTCAGATTATGAACTATAAGGGCATAAAACCTTAGATATGTGTGGAGGATTCCATACTACTTAAAAAAATGATTTCTAGTGAATTTATTGCTGTAGAATTATTGTCAAGTATTGACTTTTTCTACTTTCAATCTACTTTATTTTCCTGGTGCATTTTGTACTATGAAGCAGTTAATTACAATGTTGACTCTCGGATTCAAAAACAACCAGCCTCACCTTGTCACTGTTCTTGGCCATCAACTTAAACCTACAATATTTAAGTAAATTTACAAAATCTTTTTCTCCTTAAATACTGCTGACCTAAACTCTCTGAATTCATTGAAATATAGGATTTAAAAAAAAAATTAAAAAAGAAAAAAAAATCAAAGATCCTAAAACATTGCAAATGAAAAAAGACTGAAGCTAATGTTATAGCTGGATGGTTTTTTGTTAGCAGCTGACCTTCTGTTACTAGAAAAAAGAAAGCCATGGCTAGAAGACAGTTTAATAGATGAACAGGCTATATATTGATTTTTCTCCCTCTTCCCTTGTTATGCAATATGATTTCCCTTCCCTTGCAAGGGTTGCTGCCGTACAGGATGGGGCTGGGATCGTGGTCATGGAAGCGTATGGGAATGTGTAGACTAAGGAAGGCTGTCACAGCAGTCAATAAGATCTGAGAGGTGTTGACTAATTGCCTGCTAATTACACAGTAAATTGTCTAATTAAGCTGATGGTTAATTAGGGTATGCTCGCACAGCAGTCTTGTGGAATTTTTGTCTGATGTCTGGGAAGCAGCTTGTGTAATTGGCAAACTGGTAAGGACTGGCAGAGAACACGACTGGGAAGCAGGCTGCCAGTAGATGACAGAATAAGGATACGTTTGCACAAAGGCTGTCATGTGAACACTGAGGGGTTTGTTAGCCTTCCCCAGCTACCTGGCAGTGGGCGCAAGGTGAAATTTAGCTGAAAGCTACTGGAAGCTATAAATAAAACAAGATTTAAGTGCGTAATATTAGGAAAAGCAGAAGCCTGTGCTGTTCTCATGTTCTAGTCAGAATATGAACTCAAGTAAACACAGAATATCAAAATTCTCATGTAAAGGGCTTCACTAAACTGTGTGTTTTGACCATGGCAGTAGTTATTGTACTATGATCTGTTTAGTGAAGTCAGAAAATTATACTGTTTCCCAGGAATCTCTATTAGTGTGTTGATATTGTAAAAGTATAGCTGTTCATAGGTACTCTTGCCAGCCATCATCACCATCATATGTGAGATTCTGAGTCCTCATTAGACATTGCATCCACCCCTGGATGTGACAGCATATGAACAGGTCATAATGATGTTCTGAGTGAGACTTACATGTACTGTGCATAACTGTAATATGATTAGTGAAACTATCTAGATCCCAGATTGTGATCCAGAGCCAGTGGGAACTGTTGGGAGTATTAAACAGTGAGAACCTGGGCAATACAGTACAGACACCAATTCAGCAAAATGTCAAGAAGCTGTGATTGAAATTTGTAATTTAGTGAAATAATGTGGTGTGTTGGCTTTCTTAAACTTAAGTGTAAGCTCCCTGCATAATCAGTGTGACACAATACAGGGCTGGGGCTTCACATGATGCCAAGATTAATTTTGAGCTGTTTCAACAAGATCTAAGGAAATATAGATCTTCTGCGTATCATAAGCTAAACTGAAGAAAGTATGTGTATATGTATTTATTTATGAATGATATAAAATTATATATTGTTTCAGAGGTCCCCATCCTTTTATATTTTACATTTACATAGCATTTGCAATATTAGGGTTTGGGCACAATGAGGTCCTGGAACAAAAAATGAAAACAGAGTGAATTCAAGTTCTGGATTGTTGCTGAAACTGTTGATCTTATTTTCTTTGATTTATTTAATTTTATTCTGTTTAGCTTAAACAGCAAATACAATCTTCTCCCATGGAAATACATTAAAAAAAAGAGAAAAAAAAATAAAATCTGAGGGAGTGAACTGTATTTTCTCTGAATTAATTAAGCCATTTTTACCCCACTTCTACCTCTCTCCACCTTCACAGTTAATAATACCTTGATGTAGCAGTCTCTACATTGTGATTTTTTTATTTATTATTTTTCCTTCAAAAATAAATGAGTAAAATCATAGTGCACTAAGAGCATTCTCACTGTGCCAGTCATCAGACATTGGACTCCAAACACTAACAGAGTGATGCAGAAGGCCTTACAACGTTCTCTGATAAGATTATAACAATGCTTACAATGATGCATCTCTGTGTATATTTACACAGAATAAAATGCTACAATACCCCTAGATCAGATTCTGTGCATTGTTTTATAACATGAAAAAGGTGTAATTCACTGATTTAAGTCAAAACCATACAGAAACCCTACATTCCTAATTTTCTTTCAAATAAGATGAATTTAATTTAAATTTACATGTATGTTTTTCCATATCCATCTGTGATATTTACATGTATGTTTTTCTACATCCATCTGTACATGTACAAACCAAAGCTCTTAAATTCATTTTTCCATACTGTTTTTTAAGGCTTATTCCTTAAAAGTATTGGAGAAACTATTGTTTTTCTCTGTGACAGCACATTCAGGAACAAAGCTCACTTCACCAGCCAACTGCAGGAACTGAAAGCATCCTGTGGAGCCAACATGTTTGCTTTCGTTTTCTATCATGGGGCAGCACAAGGATGTGTTGCTAATGCATTCTCTGAAGACAGAGAAAGGAGTTTAGAAGATAATTGTTACCTAATTATGTCCTTCAAAAGGAATTTCTGGCACATGCTATTACGATTTATGATTTAATAAATCACACAAACATAGAAAAGGATGTTTCTTGTAATTCAGTATCTAGTAAGTGTATGTATGTAAAGCCTTATTACAACATCAAAATCTGTAATACCAAAAAATTGTGTGGCAATAATGCTGCTGTTAAACAGCATCCATTACCAGCTTTTTTGAGAAATAATGTTGTAGGGTTTTTTTAATGTATGAATTTTTCACATGCAGTTGTAGCTGTATTTTACCAAGTATCTGTGCTTTACTGCAGAATTAATCAAAAGTGGGAACAATTCCAAATCTCTCTTAATGCGTTCTTTCCTAAAGCATCTCCATGCTTAAACAATGGAGTCAGAGGAGCCTGTTGTCAGCGTGTTGTTGGTATAATGTTCTGCTTTATTGCTTGCCCTGTGCAGTTCAGGAGGGTTCCTGTTTGCCACACTTTTATTTAATGTGTATATCAAGGCATAGAGAAGGTTTAGTAGAGTGACATTGATTGAAGTGTTTTCAATATGTCGAAACTCAGCTTTGTAACTCTCGGCTGATTTAGCTTGAGTAGTTGATTGCATTATTCAGTGTTTGAGGGAGACTGGGGCATGGTTGAGAGCGTGCTGAGCAAAAGTCAATCCAGACAAGATAGGAGTAATGCTGGGATCGTTAGAGGAAAACATCCAGAGGCTACAGCAAGAGAATTATCTGTCCTTCTGGCTGAGGCATGTAGTTCCATCCCAGGCTGTAGCTGCAACAGCAGATAAGAGCCAGGAGCCTACACCCCTTTTATTTTCTGAACGCAGGCCTTGCTAAGAGTACCCGTGCTTTATATTTCAAGATTAACCTATTCTCAGTGCATTCTATATGGGACTGCATCTGAAATCTGTCCAAATATTGTCAGTGGTGACAAATTTTGTGGCTTGAATGCCACGAAGGGCCTCATCAGGGAATTAAAAATGTGCCCAGCCCTTAGTGGCTGTCTGAGTACACTGGGACAGGGGGAGGTGATGCTGGCACTTCTTCTGAGCGCTGTTGTTGCAAGTGCTTGGAGCTCTCGCCCCAGCGTGAGCTGTAGCAGCCTGAGTCTCTTCACTCCAGCACAAACTTGAACAGCTTGTTTTTCCTCCTTAACTCTGCATGAATTGAGGATATTTGATTCCTACTTGCTACTGGGTTTTTATTAGTATTATTTGGCTTAAGTTTATGTTGCTGCCAAGACCGATATTCTTGGAAGGTCAGTTGATTGCTGTTGCTGTTTAAAGACTGCTAGGACTACTTAGAATAGGTTGTTTCACAAGAAGGCAATGCAGATCTCAAACCCATAAATAAACAAAATATCTTTTCCTGCATTATGGGTGTATTTAAACTCAGACTAATAATTTCAGCTTATATTTGTGAATTTTTGGTTTGATAGGCAGAAATCTTTTGTGTCCTTAGGGAAAGCAGAATATTGGAGTGTATGCTTGAATTTTTGAACTATGTGTTGCTTTTATTATTTTTTTTTTATGTGCCTTTGTCCTTTCTTATTCCAAACTTAAAATCTGTGTTTAACTTGGGCTAAAGGTGAACAAAACTACCAGACAGAAGATTTCTAAAAAAATGTTATTACTGTTTTCTAGAAAGTTTGACTTGGAAGCACAAACTGAATCTTCACTTTAAAATGAAACTGGATGTATCCAAACACATAGTGTTCTTTACTTGAGCAACCTTACCCTCAGAATATCATTTATATTTTCTTTTTCATTCTAACCCTATGGTTGGAGAAGACTTTAAAAGTATATGAAAGAGAGAGTAGGGATATATTTGAGAATAAAGTATTAAAACTATAAATTAAGGAACATAAGTCTAACAACCTGCTTCTTATTCCACTCTCTTCTGTACTTAAAGAGATGCTTTTCTGCTGTAACAAAAATTATTCTTAGTGTGTGTTGGGAGTTGCATACGTATAAATACAGAAATTCTGTCTTGTGATGTATATTTCATTGCTTTTGGGATTATTTTTTATTTGTTTGTTTGTTTGCTTCTTGCATTCTTCCCATAATATAATTTAGAAAATTAGTGCCAGAGAGTGCAAGGATTTTGTGAGGTTTATATTATTAAAATATAACATTTTTCTACACAAAGAGACTATCAGATTTCAAGCTCATCTAAGAATTGCCTGATGGCTGAATTCATGCAGAGGAGAGACTTGCTTCTGTGTCATACATCCTCCATGGGTAGCTTGCTCTGGTTACATTCAAGGGTTCATGTTGCCACCATTCCCCTTCCTTATTTGTTTTCTTTATCTTTTAAGAAGTATTTTGTCAGCCAGCCATTTATGCTCTTAAATGAGCTATTATCACAGACAGTGGACTGTCCATACTTGTTTCTTTTTTGCAGGATACGCTGGACTGCTTCCCATTTCAGATGGAGATGTTGGAACACAACATCGCCTGTATTTTTGTTTTTCCATCTAAAAAACTAGTTCACCGTGTGCTAGCTGGTATTCTAAAGCACGGCATTAGTGCCTGTTTCAAAATAATGTGACTTAATAGCATAATTGAGGATGTAGCATTTGCATTCAGCATGCATGTTTACAGTGAAGTTTCGTGATATAGCTAAGCTCTCATGGACAGAAACATTAAGTGCAATGAAGAAAAACATTTTTTTTCCAAACTGATGGAAATAAGACTTGCTTATTTTAAGACATCTTATGTAAACATAACTGGGGGATGGTAAGCAAACTAGCATTTCTACCCAATCCCTGCCTGTATCTTTTCTGGCTGGAGCTTTCCCCTTTGGTGCCATTAGCATTTTCATTTCAAAAAACGACAGTCTGCAGTGGAAGCAGTAAAAATGTTCAACCTGTGGTTTAAATTATTGATTTTTTTGAATATTGAAGCTGTATTTCAAATGGGTTTTGTTTGAGTTACTTCTGGGTAGAGGGTTCCAGAGGTAATTTGATATCTAAAAGCCTGTGTATTTCAAAGCCATTTCAGTCTTTTGACTTCCTTCAGCTGATCAGCTGATTTGCTGGAATACCTTATTGTCTTCTGAATCGCAGCAAAGAGATAAACTGCAGCTCAAGGTTAGCACGTAAAGTAGCATACAATGCTCTTGGTGATTTATTATGTGTACTCAGTGTCCAATCAACTGACAAAAATAGCTCATTTATTTTTAATGCGGTAACATATCTTCACTTTAAAAAAGGAAAAATCTGAGTTGCTAGTATTCATGACTTGGATGGGGAAAGCTTTGTTATCTGTATCACTAGGTAATGATGTGCAATTAAAATTAGGAGAGTTCATGGTATAGAATCCTGTGTGTGTAAATAAAAAGTAGGTCCATATATTGTCATTAAAAGATTGTGTTATATTACTGCAGAACAGAGTGGCTGCAGTGAGAGAGAAGCCCCTTCTGAAGAATTGAAGGCAGCACTCCTGTTTGCAAATGAATACTTTCACAAAGGGCTGGGTTGTTGATGGGTGTACATGTACAGCAGGTAGGAAGGGGAACCATTCTCAGCATCCTTCTTTTCACTGAGAAAAGCCACAGAAATGTTATTACTGTAATGATGTTCAGATCTGGCATTGAAGCCATTTTGGAGCCCATTGTAGCTGTGAAAATGAAATAATTGCAGGAATGGGCCCAGTTAAGAATTTTTATTGCCACTGCTCACACTAAACATTATAGAATAATTGGATGATTTGGATTAAAAACAGATAGATTTTTTTCCCTTAAGGAGGAAGCAGGTTAAAGTGTACCAAAATAAAAGAATGTTTAACTAAATGATGAATTATGCAAAATCAAAATTATGCAACTTATTCTGCAAATATACATCTATAATGCATATAAGTTTATATAAAATTCTAATACATGAAGATAAGTCATGAATAGGTACATGGCATAAAGTGCTTATATAAGGCTTGATTGGTTTCCGTCCTACAATAACTCAAGTTTCTCTGATTGTAACTTAAGAATTTGTCAAAATTTTGCTGATAACGGGATGCCTCACTTCAGTGTTTTGTACTGTAGTTTACATAATACTATTTAAATACCATAAAGATCACAGTATCTGCTGTATCACTGTGTGCATGAATTAGTCTTACCCTTGCTGTTCCCAGATGTGCAGCAAGGAAGCCTGCTCTGCTCTGTACTCTGCCCAAACCAACGTTAATTGGGGAACGGCTGTCTAAGAGAAACAGAGATGTAAAAAACCCAGATTCCTTCTGCCTCCAAATACAGAAAGATGCAATCCATACCTGCCTAAATACTTTCCTTTTTTTGTACATTAAGATAAGTGAGCATTGAGTATATTGTATAGATTAATCTCCATACCTTGGGATATAACTTTGGGCTGAGAAGAGGACATCAATAATTTATGGCTGTTAGAGAGGAGTGCTGGATCTCTGGTCTGGACCTGTCCTTCAGCCTGATGCAGACTTGGCTTCATTGCTCTTGAGGTGTGATTTGGCACATGTCAATAGGAGCTATATCCTGTACCTCAGTGAAGTTTTGCAGTGTGCTGTGTTTTAAGCTCCAGAGTTCTGTGGTAGGAAAAAGGATGGGAAGACATCTCCTATGTCTTGCTTAGCAGTAATAGAATTATCTCTAGTCAAGGATTTCTTATATTTGCCTGCTAGAACCTCTGGTGAGCATATTTACTTAATGGACAGATCTGAACGATGACTCTAAAGAGTGCTGGGGCTTGGGACCGGTTCTACATTTATTGAGGGAGAATGTGGTCAGCTCAGAATATTTTTTTTCTTGGTGGTGAACAGGAGAATCATCTTGATAGGACTTTCCATGTATCATGGCTACTTTCAGTTTTTACAAAAACATTATAATGAATGTTACTTTTTTCACTCTATTAAATTTGTGCTTTATGTCCCAGAGGGCATTTAGAAGCCAATGGAACGCATTGTTTCCCCGAACATTTAAAAAAATTAATAGGCAATGATTAAACTACTGCCACAAAAACTTCAGGTGAACCTGGAGGAAAGCCAGCCTGAAGACTGAGGCCTCCATGTCTGCCAGTTCAGGTGGGAGTCAAAGCTCAGTCTTTGGCACAAAAATTCTATCTATACTTCAGCAATTCTCTACATGGATTCCTGTCTGTCAGTGAAGTAAAAACACGTGCAAACACTGAATGTTTATTAATTAAGAGGTCATTCTGGAAAACTAGGCTCAGCACAGCAGGCTGGAAATCCTGTTTTGAGGCCTCAAAAGGAAAAATGAATCACTCTAGATTATGGACCGTGTGGTGCCTCCTGTGATGACTGATGGATGAATACACAGTGCTCCCAGAGACTGATAGCAGATCTGGGTATCTGCTCGATAGCAGATCTGGCTCGACAATTCCTGAGTGCTGCCAACCCAGGATCTACATTCCCAAAGACCTCCTCAGGGTCCTTGGAGCAAGATGATGCTCCAAGTTCCATCTCAGCTTTCTTGCCAGAGCTGCACTGCATCCTTATCAACCGTAACATCCTAAGCATTGTTCACTCTGTGATTCAGAGGGTCAGGAGAAACCTGTCAGGCATTACAAAAGTAATAACAAAGTCAGGATGATAGCTTAACTTGGAGTGGAGGATTTGAGATTCTTTGCATGTTGATTGTAGAAAAGTAATTTCAAAAGATGTCAATTATTTGGCTTTTGTTATTTAATTTCAGTTACTTTCATGTCTAAAAAATAAAGTCTAATAGTTTGTATGCAATACTATTATGTTTTGTCCCCATTCTGGTTGCCAATAAAGAGAGGAAAGTACTAGTTTTATTTAATGGATTTTAAAGTAGATGAGACCTCTAACAAATATCAAAATCTATTTTTAAAGTCCCATTTAAAATTTTGTGCTGAATTAAAATTGGTTTGACTCTCTTATGCAATGTTAAAGTGCTGAGTCAAAATTAATGGGGGAATGGGAATGATATGATGATTTGGTTTTCCCCACAATTATGTTATCCAGTTCTATGTATAATCAGGCTTGAAGAATGTTAAGTGGCTCAGCCTTGCAAGTCCTGTTCATATAGAAAGCTTCAGTAGCACTTTTGAATAGGAAATTGTAAAAGTAGTATGTGCAAAAGCAAGTTAACTTTCAAGAGCCAAGGTTATCACAGTATAACATTATGGGTTATCATTAGAATATAAACCAAAATATTCACCTAGATACTGATACTCCTCTGCCTTCCCTGTGCCTATCTGTGTTTTGAAATTGTGTAGTGCCATCTGGAGAATTGTTACTTTGAAAATTATAGTACTAGCTATTTAAATGCCTTCCTAAATAGAATTGGTATAATTTCCTGGAAATTCTCACCCCTGAATATACAAAATAATAATCAGTGTTTATAGTATTTAAATATTGTTAATCCTGATGAAAAAAGGAACAGGCTGCAGGTAGGTACAAGACCTAATATTTAAAGTTCATTCCCAGCAGAAAATTTAAACATGTACTTCAAAGGAGTAATGTTATTCTCCTTTTGACTATGCAATCCAGCAATAATAATATTTTGTATTCTATAGAAATTTAAATACAATTGAGGTGTTATGTGACTCCCCAATGTTGTTTCTTTGTGAAAGGATTTTAACACCTCTTAAAATAGGACTGTATTTAAAGAGTTTTCTTTGTGATTTTTGAAAAAATCATATTTTTCTCTCCTTACAGGGAAGCATTCATTCTCCCTTCCTCCTAGGAGAGCGTAATAGTCTTTATTTACTTATAGCAATCTGGAGTAAAATATTTTAGTGATGGTTCGTAATTTACAAATAGAGTTTTACAAAAAAGCCTCTAGGAACAGCTAGAAATACATTGATTACATGGCTTCCCTATGAGGAAACAGTAATTAAAATTGTATTACAGATTCTATCAAGACGTGTTAATATTTAATTAGGCAATAAGTGAGCTTGATACAGGTGTCCAGAGTTGTTTACAGGAGCTTTGTTAAACAATGTAGTATTATTATGTCTTAAGTAAACTGTTACCTCCTTGCTTTTTTCAGTTGGGAAGTTACATGCTTAATTGGCAGACGTTAGAATTTCTGCATTAGAGTTTTTGCTTATTTAATTTCTATGTCTATATATGGAGAGTAAACTGAGATATGTTGTGGGCTTTAAAAAGAAAAAACAACATTTTCTCATTGTTTGCTGTTTCTGTCAGGAATTTTTTTACAATTATGAAACTTCCTGCTGCTCCCTTATTTGTTCAGTTGAGTACCTTTCACAAGTTTTGATCACCAATTTGATTATCATATTCTCTGACAGCTTCAAGTGGACTAATACTTTTAGATGTCTGTAAAAGAATTAATCTCCTGAGCCAAGCTACGTTGTCATGATCTAAATCCACTGGAGTCTCAAGGCTAAGTATTATAAACAGCATTATTATATTTTAATTAATACGTATTATTTTTTCACTTCTGCGTATGTACACAGCTCCTCAGAAGCCACATCAGAGGAATTTCACTTCAGAATACAGATCAAAAGCTGTAATTTTTAGATATTTTATCAATCTGTGTACTCCTGTTTTATTCCCCACAAATAATTAGTATTGTAGCATTTTGCAGAGTAATAGAATCCAGTCTTGTCATATGAGCATCTGCTCTGGGTTATTCTCCAGGAATGCATTGTCAATAATTTAGAGAGTGAGGTACAGATACAGAATTTATTTTTTTTTAATAAAGCTCATCAGTACCTCCTCCAAGCTACACAAATAATGCTTTGTTGACACAAAGATGTAACTAGTAGAAGAGGAAAACTGAGTTTTTACACAGCTTCAAGATATTCTATCTAGTACCTTATGGACTGCCTATCTTAAATCATTTGACAAGAAGCTGTGGATAGAAAATTTCTGAAGAACTTGCTACTAGATGTTTTTACTTCACGTTTTCTCCATGCTTTATTCTTATTTCTAAATTTCTTTGTTAGCTCAATAATGTATTTTCCTCTTTTTTTTTTTTTTTTCTTTCAAACGTTGGGAGGGCTTTCTCTTGACGTGATTGCTTAACTAAAAAGGAACCATTCATCTATTGGTAGTTTACTACATCAAAACACTGAG
This sequence comes from Heliangelus exortis, assembly GCF_036169615.1. Classification (NCBI taxonomy): domain Eukaryota; kingdom Metazoa; phylum Chordata; class Aves; order Apodiformes; family Trochilidae; genus Heliangelus; species Heliangelus exortis. The sequence continues at coordinate 18,459,725 of NC_092429.1, read as the reverse complement.
ATCTAAAAATCACACACCGAAGAAACAGATCCAAAAGGGAATGACTGAATACAGATACTCTTAAAAACTGTAAATCTACTTCTCTCTTCTTCTTTGAGTATAGTTTTTTACCACAATGCAGTTTGACAGCAGAAATTTAATCATGTCCTATTGCTTACACCTTTATCAGAAAACTGATAAAATGTGTTCTCACACTGAACAGTAGCGAGAAATTTTTCAAATGTCCTTCAGGTTTTTTTCCTTTCTCTTCTCTCCCTTGCTCACTTCCCTGTCTCTCCCAGAGAAACTGATACAAAGCTGATGAGAATTTGGATTTTCTCTGAAAACCTCTTTGGTTAAAAGATTAATTTTAACCTTGTGATAAAGATTGCTTTTTGTATTCTGTTGAATATAATATCTAATAATTGTCAAGCCAAAGTGCTGTAGGACATAATACAATTTTTAAATTATCTTTTGTAATTACAATACAGATGAGTTTACATTATAATGTCTAGAAAGCAAGCAAATATGTGAAAAATGAGAAAAAGTATTAAATGTTTTTAATTGGAAAGCATTATGGCTTTGTATTTTAAAAAAAGCTTCTCAGGTGAATAGTTGTAAACAAAGATCAAAACTTCATTTTCTTGTAAAATATGTGACTCAAGTAGAAAATAGATACTTGAACATTTGGCATAAACAATATAGTTGATCTCCCTTTTTTTTTTTTTTTTTTTGTAATTTTGCTCATAATTTATATTGCTTTTGCCTTGTATTTTAATCTCCTGGTTTGTCTTCTGGATCTCTAGTATATAAAATTAGTGCTTCTGGTCAACTCCAGATGTACAAATTAACAAAGATTGGGGAACTGCTGCTTTTTAAGCTGGGGCAGCTGACCATTTTCACTTGACTTGAAATGGGGATTGGATGTTCCAAGATTCTTCTAAGGTAAAGAGAGTAATATTTTATTTTATACTGTAATCTAGTAAAATTATCTAAAAACCTTGAGGTTTTGCTATTTTAGTCATAAATTATGGATAGTGATGGCCTGCTGTCTGAAAACTGTATTGGTAAGAAAGGTTGGGGGCCAAGCAAGCAGCAATGATAAAAGCTTAGGTAGCAATTAAGTTTGATGTTTGTAAATTTTGAAGTTTCTGATGATTTATTCTTGAAGCACTGATCGGATAATATAGAAAACATCAAATACACAGTAACTAAGCCTCTCACTTGTCATTTGTCTTCCACACAATATGAGTGCTTCAGGAGTTTTTCTCCAAAATCCTGAGGCATTGCTTTTTCCCTTATGGGGCTGCAGTCTTCTCCGCTATCTTATTGATTTGGAAAGCTGGCTTACTTGCTTCAGCTGTAGTGTTAAATTGATTTAATAACCACAATTGGGATAGTTTAATGTTGTAAAAACATTTATGAAGTCACAGTCTATTTTTTAAAATTTCGTTTCCATAACTCAGCTTATTCAATGTAAAACTAGAGTAGCATATTAATGAGGATTTACCAAAACTTTGTAGTCCAGACTTTCAGGATATAAGGGACTTTCAGATTTGGGCACTTTCATCTTTGTAAACATGTTACAAGCAGCCATCAAAACCCAGATGAGAATAGTTTTTAAAGTATCCTTTTCCCATCTATAGCCTACTAGATATTCTATATGAAAGTTGAAGATGTGTAATTTATAAGTAACAGCAAGGATCTTTTTCAAGATCTGTTCTGTACTAGTGGAGAGATCAGAATTCTTATGTTTTGAATCTCCAACATGAACAGTCCTGGAAGGCTGATGAAATTATAGATTTTTTCAAATTCAGTTCCTATTTTGGCAAGAGAACTTGAGAAATAATTATGTTACATCATTTTGTCATTATGTGCTATCTGCCTTCAAGAGAAGGAAAGCAATGAAGAGGAAAGAGGGGTAGGTCTTGTTCACAAAAGGAATGAAAAAAAGTAGGTGTCTTTATGGTACTAAATTTCTCATACCTGCTGGTGGAGAGATTAGAGCAGTTTCTGCATGGTAGGACGTTCTCAGATAAGTTTTCCTGCCAAGGTGGTTTCAGTTTTTAAAAAAGACTCCTGTATTAAATGTGGAAAAGAGGAGAAGAGAGTGAAGAAGTGACTCAAAATTTTTGCAGTCATATGGGAAGAATAATGTCTGGCCTCTGGCCTATTGCCTCACTAAAATAAAATGCTGAATACAAGTGTTAAGAATTCAATGGCATTATGTGTAACATAACATTGGTTTGTGCACTGGAAGGTGCCAGTAGCGACATCAAACCTTCCTGGGCAGAAATCATAAGCAAGTTTTCTTGCCTTCCTCCATAAGCCAGTAAGTCTCACTATAAACTGTAAAAGTCCTACTCCAGCAGCTAAGCTCTTAATAGAAAATAATCATGCATGTTTGTACCTGATGGGATGGTTTTGTTAGTGGAGGTCCTTGCTGTGGATTTAGCTTTCTATTAAAAGGAATTTTGCTCAGCTGCAAAAAAATCTGGGCTTGGGGAAATTCAGCAGAGCAAGTCAGAGCTTTGGACCTCAGAAAATAGACCCTGCAGAGGGCATCACACGTCTCAGCTCTGATGGAGGAGAGAAGGTGAGCAACAACTTGCTAAAGATGTATAGGAACAGTGTTGTGTGAAGTGGTATTGTTGCTTCAGCTTCCCCTTGCTTGTTGTGCATGGGTAAAACTCCAGAAGGGGTGATGCTAGATGGCTGAGTCACAGGAGAGGAAAATCATCACAAGACCTTGAATGAGCATTGGCAGGGAATTAGGAGTAGATATCTGTGATGTCATTTGTACCTATGGGGGTGTGCAAACAGCAGTGAGCTAGATTTCCAGAAAACTTTAGCTGCAGCAATATTAGGCAGAAAAGGGCAATGTCTCCTTCTCCTCCATGTTTTTGCTTTGGTGACATAGTCAAATTCTACTTTAACTAGCAGAAACTAGAGAAAAATGAATCTTGAAGTTGGGGGGTTGATTAAAGCATTTAGAAAATAACCTCTAAAAACATTTGCCATGTACTAGATTTTGAAACCTTTAAAGCCATTTCAATACATTTTGAAAATCTGAGGAAAAGGAGTACCTCATCATTTGTATAAATACCTAAATTTTTCAGCTACTAGGTTCTCTTGTTCACGTTAAGAAGGTGATATATTGAATATAGGAAAGCATAATCTTACATTTGGACTTTTTCTACATTGGAGTTTACTTAACTTTAAGTATGCTGTTTTGAGATACTTGACTAAAATTACATTAATAAGGGATTTCTTTAGATTTCTTCTTCACAAAGGATGCTCTGGTGTTTGTATTGACATTTAGTAAGTAGTAACTCTGGGAATGTACAGATACATACTCCACTTAGCAAGTATAATGCCCTCTCTCTAGAAGAAAGAAAGGTCAAATAAATTAACTATAAAGAGTAGTAATCTGGTCATTGTATAAATCTTTTTCTCATATTAATAAAAGCAACTGACAAAGGTCACTCAATTCTATCTACTTTTATAAGTTAAAGACAAGAAAAGCTTAATTTGACATATGCAGTGACTTTTGTTGACTTTGGGGGTCAATGCTGCACAGCAAATCTGTGTCTCATAGAAGCCTCTCAGAGTGAAGAAAACACATTAACACTTGATATAGTCTGATTAAATGCATTTTTAAAATTAAAAAATCTTATTCAAAACCTTAATTGTGCTGCAGATATTTACACTGCAGAACACCTGTACTTGCAGGAGTAAATAGTTGTACAACAAGTTAATATATTAGTTAGAGGTATAGTTAATTATTTTTATTTCTATATCCCAAATATAAATACCTATGTGTTGTCTTAAGCAAATTTATTATTGCAAGTGTTCATTAAAATACAACTAGTTGTAATATTTAGAGGGAAAATGGCAAAAAAAGAGTGCTTCAAGCTCTGCAAATCAATGGAAACACATCAGAGTTTTGATATGTTATTTGCCTAATGTACTTCGTTACTTGAATAGATTGTAGTATACCTTTTGGGAGAATGTTTTTATATATTCACACAACCAACATTTTATGCAATGTTTTTTCCCAAATATTTTCTTTTTTTAGTTTTTTAGGAGACATGATTATGAAATAAAAATATGAACCCAATTAAAGGAGAGCTGCCTTCTTCAGTCCCCTAAAACAATAACTCTGAGAGAGATGGCTTCATTCATTTCTATGGGTCATTAACTTCCACGTCTGCAGATGACAGTGTTTATATTCACTATGTGAATTACTTCTCTGCTGATTAGTTTAGGAGAAATACACAATGAATGAGCTTATCACATGATCCAACACTGTGCTGGACACCCCTCTGAGTCCCTTAAAATTCAAAATGTCCCTGATGCCCAGATGTAGAGGTCTCTCTCTCTCTCTCTCTCAGATTGAATGACATGGTTGTATTTTAGAACACAAAACTGTGGCAATTATTAACTACTAATATGGACAAAGGGAAGCAAAAGAACTTTTTGGGTCATACAGTAAGGCATGGATTGATGAATTGATTAGCAACTCTATTTACATTTATCTGACAAAAAAGTGCTGAGTATTTGTTCTTTAAGATATTGTCTCAAATAATACTCAGTTCTTTAGATCCCCCCGTCACTCCAGAAACAGTGACGGATTCTGTTCCTTTCTGATTTGATGGCATTACAGTGCACTGTGCACCAGTGTCAGGGATCCCAACTGCTTGGCTTCTCTCAGAGTTAATGTTATGGTAGCAGCCCCTTCCTTCCAGCATCGGAGTAACCAAGTGAGAAGTGGTTCACCTGAAAAACAGCTGAAGTCTTTTCTCAGAGTATGCAAATCCCTCTTGGAATAGGACTGAGCAGATTCTGAGTCTGAGTCCTCCTCAGCTGACTCTGCTTTAGCTGCTCTATGAGGAAGGCAGTATCCTCCATCTCCTCTATCACCTGATCATCTCGTTCAGACTTTGAAAGGTTACAGCTACTTTCTGATTTCCATTGTTTTCCTGTTCTCCTGGTCACAGGGTCAACAAGTAGCTGTGTGGGCTGAGGGGGAGAGGCTGTGGTGTCTGCAGCAGTAGCAGCAGCAGGGCTCACTTTCTGAGCAGCAGCAGTGTCTGTGGGTACAGAGGCAGCAGCTGTAGGTACGCTGGCAATGCTGGCAAAACTCATGCTGACAAACTCTGTAGCAGATACACTGGCAAAACTCACAAGTTGTGCCCTTGCGTGAGGGGGAGCGAGAAGCAGCTGCAGAGGCAGTAGTGGGGGTGCTCTCTGTACGAGGTGTGCTCATTCCCCTAATTGTAGTTGTCTTACTTCTCACCAACATATGATAATATATGAGAATACTTACACACACCTGAGAAACTCTGACTACAGCAATCAGGAGATTCAAAACTATAATAAGCATAATGCCATTTAGAATCCAGTGAACTCAGCCCAAGAGTGGTATATTTCCTCAAAAGAAGGCTGAAAATGTAATTACCAACAAAGTTTTTAATCCTTGTATAAAACACCACTGCACCGTGTACTGCACTGTATATTAGTATTGCAGATCATATCATAACTACTTTTCTCAAGCAGCTCTTACAAAACCAAACCACATATTAACACTGATTCCAGCTGCAAAAACACATATCACATACCCTGAATACCAAAGGTACGGCATGACTGGTTTAATCTCCAACCCTGTGAAATTTCCAAAGAAAAAGGTCTGATTCCCACTCAGCAAAACCATATTGGTATCCTCCCACTGGAGCTGGAATTCAAACTATTCAGGCAAATTAGTCAAAATTTAAACTGGACTCGAGCCAATTAGCTCGGACCCCACATTGAGCGCCAATAGATCTGTCACTGTTTAACACTGGCCCAGCAATTAAACCAAATGACAGACCCTCTCTATTAATCCCTCTCTTCTCCCTGATAAAGAAAGAAGAGAGAATAAGGGAGAGAGGCTTATGGGCTGGAAACTAAACTACACAACTTTAATGAAACAGTAATGATAAATAGGAAAAATTACTAAATATATACAAATATACAAGAGATGTAGCTGAAAGCAAAAGTACAAGACAGAAAATTACCTTTATTACCTGCCCAAACCAGGACATATGACTAAAGATTTCAGAGATTAATAGGCCAAATGGGGCCTGATCAACACCCTAGATCTTTTTTTTTTCTTCTTTCTTAGTGTGTTAATTCATTAATCAACAGGAATAGAAATATTTGTGTAATGTGTATTGAATCAATCTCAGGTTATCAGGATAACAGAATTACTCGTAAGCAGAAAAAAGGAATCAAAAAGCAGCAGGATATTGGTGCTTTTATCCATGTAACACCACTTTTTTTAGGTGGTGTCCTAGGCTAGATATGTTTGAGGGATTGATGGCATTCTTTCTGCTGTGCTCTCCAAGGAAAAAGAATGAGCTTTTGAGGCAAAAGAAGAAACACAGTGACTGAAATATTCATGATTCACAGTTGGCCTGTGATTTCATTAGTTGTCACTGTTTCTCTTTGCTTACATTAATTCTCCCAAACCAAGTTATTTTGTGGTAATCTAGTGCTGAATACAGTCTCTCTAAACCCCGAATCTACATTAATTTGCAAGATTCCCCAGAAAACAAAGTAATTTTCTATGGACTATTCTGTGTACTTTTGCCAATAATTTTAGGGTTTTTTTTTTCATACCTTTGTCCTTATTGTGGTCAGATAAGAGCTTTGCAGTCCCCTAGTTACTCATTACTAAAATTCTTCAATCCTTGGTCTTCACACTACATGAAAGCTTAGTGCTGTTGTTCCCAAGGACACTTCATTGCTTCCATTGCATGAGGAGATACGTGATTCATATTGGAGTTTGGGGATAATCTCCTGTTCCTGTATGTGAACCTCTATTTTCAGCTGCATACGGGGACCAAACCAACTCATCTGTCAGGTCATGTCTCTTTAGCAGTCAGGTTTTTTGGAATCAGAAAAAGTTTTAGGTTCAGACAATGAAGTGTTTGACTTGAAGTGGTCAGACTTGCTCCAATATCATTGTTGTCATTTATGCAAGTAGCATTTTTTTACTAATAACAAAAAAGTTGTGTGCATAGCTGGGATAAATGGAAAAGCTGCAGTTTCAGAAAAGAAAAGGAATGATTAGTGCACAATTCCTATGGACAACGAAAATCCATGATTAATTACACCACCAGAGGATGGTCTGTCACAAGCCCTGGGCACTAGAGCACTGTGGCTATTTCAGCTAGTCTGACCTTACCTGCTGTTTTGAAGTCATCAGTAACAATTGGCCAGCCATCAGAAATGCTTCTAGTGAAAGAAGCTATGATACTGTGAAAAGTCACTCCTAAGGCTCAAAGATGGCTAAGCCCAGCCAGTAGATCCTTTGCCTCTCTCCCTGTTTAGCTTTTGTAACCATGGCAGGAAGGTGGTAATGAAGGCAAGTTCTGTGTAGGTATTTCACAGGCATCTCAAAAAGACAATTTTTCGTTTTGTTACTTCTGTGATTTTGTGGTAATATTTGGATTTCAAAGCTGGGAAGGATTTTTGAAGCAGAAGCAGATTGGTCAGAGACAATGAAATGATACAGTGACACAGTGGAGGAGTCCTGAGACAAGGAGACAGTGGAAGCCCCATTCAGAGGAGCAGCCATTGGTTGGCAGGGGTTGGGAGGGAAAGCTCCCTGATCACCAAAGACGATCTCACAAAATCTCAAATAAAATTCAAGAGTGAGGAAATGTAGGCAGAGAGATGTACATTTGTTTACTGTTTCATGTGGCTCTGCGTAGCTCTTGTGATCATTAAAGTGAAGAGTAGCTGCTGTTAAGACAGTTTGCAAAGTCTGTGCATTAACCGATTCAACTTTCTTGGGTCCTGGAGAGATAAATCATCACTCAGATGTCTGCTATGAGAGAGCTCTGGGAAAGAGTGAGTAGAAGCCATGGGGATCTGGCAGCAGTCACAGGGTATGAACAGGGTCTCTGTTCTTAGATGAGAAAAGAGATTGCCTGGAGACCCAGAGCAGATACAAAAACTTCAGAGTGCTTTCACATGGAAGCAGACAGAGGCTTTGTGAGTGTCCCACAAGAATCTAGGCTGTAATATCTCAGTTTTCAAATTCTTACCTGTAGTAAAATGAGAGAACAACAAAACATACGTGTAGCAAGATAACAAACAGTACTGTAGCATTGCCTGGCATATACACATACACAAGTTAGTCATAAAGTAGAAATCAGAGCACATTCATTTTATCATAATTTGCACTGAACCCAAGAATAATAATTCCCAACAACAGACAGGCACTTAGCTCAGGCTTAATGCCACACTGATGTAGCTAGATAGCTTCTGACTGGTTTGGGGCATGAGAAAGGGAAGCTCATGGTCACTTGCAGCATGGTTAAAGTGACTCTTACCTGTTGGTAAAAGACCATGTGCACCCTGTGCTTCCAGGGGTAAGGTTGTATTGCCAGTATTTAGGTAATTGATTTTATTTTATTTTTATTTAATATTTCATATTTTGGCATTCTGAATGATGCAATAGCAGTGGCCTGTATATATGAATAGCTTTCTGGGATGAAGTCAGAGCACAAGCTCCTCTGAGGCAATTTAAAAAGAGTGAAACACTCAAGAGGATAATATGGAACAAACTGATGTAAATGGTTCTTCTGCATAAACTGCAATTTTTGTAATTTGTTTGGGGAATGAGGGGAGTGTGTTTTGCTGTTTGGCTTTAATTTGCATAAACTCAGAAAATGTTCTAAATTATTTTTTCTGAAAATATAACTTAACTATTGAGAGGAAGGCAAAGCTTTTGTAATGAAGAGAAAATATGATGATGGGAAAATTAGGGATTATTGTGATGTCCATGTTCCATGGGCCTGAAAATAGATGAACTGGGGAGATTACTTTTCATCATTTCTACGTATGTTAATGGACATATAATTATCTATCATTATAAAATATTAGTGCATATTTACTGTATAATAAGTAATTTAATTTTATAAGCAAATTATTACCTCAAATTTACATACAATGTGAAGAAAAGTTCCTTTATCCTCTGTAACTGCAGCATTTGGCAGATTCAGGAATAAATAATCTTTTGTGGCAAGGGTATGCCTTATCAAACATATGCAGATCAGTGCTAATTAATGCTAATTAAGGTTTCCTGTCTATCTAGTTGGAAAAATGTCCAAATGTTATGAAATCCAGTTAGTATGCCTATTACCCTAATTGTTTTATATGGGATGATTCTTAATTAAAATATGTAAATTGACCTTAATTGCTATATACTAATGGAGGTTCATGTTATCTCACTAAAAATGGCAAGATGGTGAGGAGGGGTACTTAAATAATTCTGATACATTTGTAAATAAATGACCCTTACTCAAAATTATTTTTAATTGAAAATTGGCAAATGGAACATTTTTGCCATCTATGTTTCTCTTTAGTTTTAAATAAAGTCAGAATTTGCAGTTCTTTGTTAATATAGATATGGTGACATTGCCACTTAATTAAGACTACTAAACAAGTCAACATTTTGTGTGTTTACTGAATGCTTCAAAATTGTTTGCTAACCTGATATTGACCTTCAGAAGTGTCATGCTTTGCAGTATTGGTCTTAATTTTCAGTATTTTTTGCTTTATATTTTGATCTCTCTTAATAATTTAATTTGTGAAGTTTGAGACACTGTTCTGCTTTTGCTGGTATCGGGACCTGTCACCTGGACACTTCATCAGACAGTGCCTCTTTGAACTTCATGTGCTGGTGTAAGACATGGGCTTTGATCCTCTCTGGGGAGGATAATTCCCATGAGTGCTGTTACATTACTGAGACCTAGGTAGGTTTTTACATAAAATCTTGTATGCCCACTGCCCAACACAAAAGCATAATTTAAATGCTTTAAATTTTCTATGGCAGTTTATAGGTGCCCCATACTGCCATTTGCTTGCTAGTTTTCATACCTTTTCACACACACAGAAAACATTTTTGTCACCTGATATAGAGAGTGTAATTAGAGAATCTGCTAATTTAGAGAACTGGTCTATAATTGTGGTTTTTACTCACAATAAAAGTACATTTTATAGATACCTGATATTTTTAAATTTATATTTTCGGTCACAGATCACTGACAATGCTTTACTTTACAAAGTTAATCTGAAAGGTTTCACTGTTTTGCAGGATATTGTAACCAACGTTTCTCCAAGGATTGTGCGTGGAATTACTTCAGGTCCCGTGTATGGCCCAGGCCAAGGCTCTTTTCTTAACATTGAACTGATCAGTGAGAAAACAGCAGCATATTGGTGTAGAAGTATTGCTGAACTTAAGGCTGACTTTCCAAACCATGTAAGTACCACTGTTGTCATAGACATCCCATATATTTATTTAGAATCTTCAGATCATAGACTTGTGAAAACTCATCTGTTTAATATCTATTAAACAGAATGCCAATTGACAAACAAATGTGATATTAAAAACCAGAAAAGTCCATGCAAATAATCTTTATAACAGAACATTCTGTGAAAATACTGTTATACAAACAGAGAATGATTGTGATTTTTTAGTTAGGTTGATGTTTACATTCAAATAGATAATATCAAGGGAAGGAATTGATCCCAGAGTGGATGCTTGTCAATTCTTGCATGAATTATTTTGTGTTTAAGAACATATTTAAAGATGTAACTACAATAATAATTTTCATTGTGAAGTGAATTTGATTATTTGATTATTTTCATTCTTAATGAAAATGTGAAAGCTACTTGTAATATTTTATAAGCAATTGCTGCTTTAGGAGAAAAAAACCCTAAACCCAATATTGAATTAAAGTTAAATTCACTTCATGGAGAGAGTTTTGTTAGAGCCTTCTTGGCTATGGGTAATATCTGTCTAGAATGTTGCAATCCAAGTTAGGAGCAATGATGCCAGGCAGCTGGCATAAATGGTTTTCAGCTACTGTTCTTGTGAATAAGAACTAGGTGGGAAGTAAAATTCACCTCAGTCATTGTCTCAAATGGATAGAGCTAGAAATCCCAAAGCTTACATATCTTCTGTCTTGAAGTTATTAGCTCCATAGTTCAGCTATGAAAAAAATAATTTAACATTCCTGAATATGTTATAGCATAAAGACAGTTTGTTTTTTTTATTCCTGGAGTTTAAGTGTACGCATCATCCATCAAGTATAAAAAATGTTTCAACACACTGTATTGGTAGAAAAAGGTAAGTGCTGTATGTTTAATATCCTATCTTCTCTATGGATGGAGTTGTGTTTATTTGCTGAGGTTTGTCTCACTTTACTGCACTTGGGCTTCATAATAGTAAAAGTGTGAACCATATTATCTGATTTTTATTTTAACATCCTTTGCCAAAGTTCTGGATATTGCCTGCAGTTAGACTGTTAGCCATTTCTGCTGTGGGAATAGTCTCCCATTGCAGTTCTTACCAAAAATCTATTGCAGCATTTTGTACTTGAGACCAAACCTTTCTCTTCTGTCAGGAAAAGCACTAGCAACAATTTTTAAAGGAAAATTTGAATTTTCTGAGGCCTAGCCTCTTGTGTGGGATGGAGAAGTCCCACTCTTGCTTAGTTCCCAGGGCGAGCATCTTCTGATCATCTCCAACCATACAAGTTATTACTTTGAGAATGTGAATTCAGCTCCTGCATGTTGACTGTGGGTGCTGCTGAGGCATCCTTAAGGCTGTTAATGCCTGCATGAGCATGGGGAAAACAGCATTAGTGGTAGACCTTGGCTTTGCTCACAGGGATTTTTAAAAACCTGCCCATGGACTCATCTAAGAACTGTCATAAATACAATGGTAAATTTGTTGCTAATTGAAGATAGATTTTTGTTCACTGTAGAAATCTCTTGATGCTTATTTTGAAATATTCTGTATAGCTGGAGTTCGCCGAAATGTTTTCCCAAATTCCTGTTCACTCCTCTAGGATGCCTTTTTAAATTTGATGTGTTTGGGGGGTGTTATCAAAACCAAAAGGTTTCAGAAAACTGCTTTGGGGGGGGGTGAGCTTAATTAGCAAGTAAAGAACAAAATTTTTTGTTAAAATGAAAGCCAGACTGAGATGAGGACACAAATGATTACTGAAAAAAAAACCTTACCTTGCTACAGTAATTATTAAAACAATTCAATATTAATACATAATCACCTTTGCTATTTAATACGAGTCATTTGAGGTAGAATTTATTTTATGGATAAAAATGATATGAAAAAAATAGCTACCTCAATAGAGGATGATCCCTGACCAGCATCCTACCTTGTTCCATAATACAAAAGGAGCAGCTAAATTCCTCTAATGAAGCCTAAGATGTAAACTAAATTATGCAAAAGGTTGTGCAAAAGAGAACCACCAGGCATAGCTCAGTGGATAATGTCATATAAGTGTAAGATGTTGCCTCTTTAGATCAGGAACTAACATCACCCTTGTGCTGTCTTCACCCCTGTGGTGGAGAGCCTTATTCTCTGGGTCTCCTGACTGCTGATGCTCACTCATGGCTTGTGATTATCTCTGACTGTTGGTCTTTCCCAGTTCCACTTCTATTAGTTTCTTCCTTCAACCATGAATTCACTTCAGCTGAACTAGGACAGAAGCTGCCACCAGCAGAAGTTTCTTTAATGCTGCCCGCAGTGAATTAAGTAATAGTAAGGGTCCAGAGGAGAAATCAGAAGAAGAAAGTAATTTGGATTTTGTGTGTTTGCTTGTACCATACCATAAAAATCTGTGCTGCTTCAATTTGGGACTTTTATAAGCTTAGTTAATTTATTATTACTATTGCTTTTTTTTTTTACTTTTTTTTTTTTTTTCTCTCAGAGAACACATACGCACAAAAGGAAATCAGATGGTATGCACAGTATAAGCCTGAGATATTTTAAGTTTTGTTTTCTAAATCAAGCGCTTCTCTGTTAAAATTATTTGCAGTTAAAAATTGGATTGTTTTCTTTCTGGTACTTCAGGCATTTCAGTAAGATATTACTTCAGCAACTTGGCTGATACCGTTTAAAACACTTTATTATTCAGTGTTCTTTATTGTTATATTTTCAAAAGATGCAGTTTTAAAAATTATGTGTCCACTGCTCTCTTGTGTACCAAGATAACATTGTTTCAGTCAGAGAGCTGTGAAAGTGAAAAGAAAATTGGTCTGTTTGTATTTGTCATCTTCTTTTTACTTTCCCAGATATTAGTTTTACTTGTTTATACTGGCCTATCTTTGTCATATCCAAACGTCTTCCTTACATGGCTAACTAAGGGGTTATTTTATGAATCTATGAAGTACTTATATTTTTCTGACTTATGGCCACTTATAGCATCTGATGCCACAGGATTTATTGTTCTGTGTAACTACTAATAAGGAGAAAATATATATTTTTTTTCTACAATAGTAGAGAGTGAGAGCTTCACAGTGAGAAAAGATGGAACAATTATTTTATTAATTTCATAGTCTGAAATGTAATATTAAAATATCCCTTCTGAATTAAAATTAAATTGACACCTTATTATTGGCATTTTGCATCCCATCTCTGAAAAGATTGTTTATGAAGTGCTATATTAGTCTGAGACTCAAAAAAAAAGGGAAAGAAAAGTATCAATAATAAGGATCTTCATATTGGAATTCAATTACTACTTATTTGGGGCCAAGGGCAATAGAAGCTGTTCCAGTCTAATCTCAACATCATAATGAGGAATAGGAAAACTCCCCCTTTCTAAGGCCAGCTTGGACTGGTTTGAAATGGCAGAGGGCAAGATTTGTAAGTGGGGTGTGGACAGCTGGCTGGGTGGAGGCTTAGCTGCTGTCAACCCACTAGAGATGGGTTGCATAAAGTTGTCAGTTTCTGTTAAAAAGACTAGATCATAATTTGAACATTCAATATTTGAAGTGCATCCACTAACTGGGAAAAAGAACTAACACTAATGCCACAATGTGGCCTATCTCCATATTTTATTTACCAAGGAGATAAGATAACTGATCCTGTGGTATACTGGTGTACTTTCCACCCAAAATGTGGCTGAGAAAATGTCACGTAATGGTATATTCAATTGTTTTATTTCAGAAATACGAAGTTTGCCAAGTAGAACTCACCTAGTGATATGATCAGGAATGAAAACTGTGCAAAAATACATATTTTTAATTCTATTTCAGCAGGAATATACAAACCTTTATCCGTGAAAAGTGTCTGAGAAAGTTTTTAAAAATATTATGAAAGCTTGGAAGATAACTTCATGAGTACATTTTATATTCACATATTTTACATTAGCTATAATGTGGCCTTTAACCTGTGCTGGGAGCTGTGAACAGTGGTAGTGGCAGCACGTCTTTGTGTGCTGGTAAAACAAGGATCTCTGTGTACAGTGAAGCTGCCAACCATGTGAATCATTTTTGGTGACTGCGAGGGAATGGGATATATTGATGGTAACACTTGTTGCATTAAAAAATGCATTCAAACTGTTGCTGTTCCTCCTCAAAACTTTTTGCTTACCATAGCTCAGAGTTCTCATTTGAGTTGATAATACCTACTTACACAGATGTCTATTCTTCTAGGCACACGGGCATGTCTGTATATTCACACTGCCTAGTAGTTGGCCAAATATTTTATAGTTTTATATTACTCTGAGACCTCTTTAGTATCTGCACTGGGAAGAACAACCTTGAGGAGAGCAAGGTTTGAAATAGGTAAAATGCTTTTCTATGGAGAAATGTGGGCTGAAGGTTTTGCAGCAAGAAGTTGCTGATGGGCATGGTTGCCCACTTTCTCCACTTTCCAAAACCCCTAGTGGGTGCCCTGTAGATGATAAAAAAAGTAAGTTGATGAAAAACCTCAATATGCAAATTAGTTTGGGTCTTACCACGTGGAGGAGGTAGTATAGATAAAGGACATTGAACAGACACTTAATGAACAAAATAGACTGCAGGGGAAATGTAATTTCCTATGGGGCCAATAGAAGTCCCCTACAAACAAGCAAATGTTTGAGAAACTTGTACAGAAAGGATGAACTGGAATCTTGGAAGAAGATGCCAAATGTAATATTTTTTTCAATATTGTTCTATCATTATACTGAGGTCTTAAATGCTTCTTTTCTCCTTACTGAACACAAGTAAGTTTGGGCTGCTGCATGACTCTTAGGAACATACAGAGGTCACAGTGGTCAGCTGTGACATTAATTCTGTGATTCAAATATCAGTGTTGTGAGGTGTTGAATTGAGAAACTTCTGCTAGAAATTAATTACTCTTGGACCCCCAAACTAAGCTGAAAACTCTTGTCTCAGTGTTTGTTCTGCTGCTCGCAGAATGTTGCTGACAGTCTCTCTGACAGTTACTCAGCAGAGAGCAGATTTTCAATGCTGAAACTGTTAAAGATGAATTTTGTTCAACATATTTGTTCAGAATGTCCCTGGAATAGCCTGTCAGGAATAGCCATGCTAGGGAGCGTGCAAGAACAGAACGCTGTATCCCAGGTTGAAAACAGACTTTCATAGAATTGGAAGGAGGTCTAGCTTTTTAATGTTCTTTATTTCCCAGGACTGGAGTAATTAATTCTTCATTATATTTATAATTTATTATATTCTGCATTTTTTTCTTGTGATAGAGATATGCAGTAGGACTGTCCAGTTTTATTTGGTTTCAGTGTTATGGATTTTTGGTTTTATTTTAGATAACAAAATCAGATTTGTTTTAGTTCTTCTCTGTGAGGAAAGGAGGAAATGAGAGGTTACAGAGCAAGAAAACAATTCAACAGGCATCCAGCATGCCTTGCTCCTGTAAATACCTTTTGGTGCAGGAAAATGCAATGTTCAGAAAGGTTTTCTGAAGTTGTAAGATGAACAGAAATAGATTTGCCACAGAGCTGTACAGTTTACATGGAGGGGTTTGATTAGTTTGCTGAAGTGAATCCCTAATGTGGGGTCCTACACATGAAGTGTATCTGTAGGACCAACTTTGGTTTTAATATCAGTCTTCATCTAAAGACTGTGAACAACATTTGTATATTCATATGAACCTTTCCCTCTCTAAGTCTGCTCTGGTAGTAAACATGGAAATCTGGTTACTGGGAGGAATGGAGCAGAATATCTAAAATTGCTGTAAATCTCCTCTGTGACTCAAAATTAAGAGACATTAGGTGGAAAATTTGTGAAGATATAAAGGAATCATGAACTTCACAGCTTTACTGTGAGGAAAAGGCAAAAAATGGCTTTCTCACTAGATTTATAGGAATAATTTATGTATTTTTGCATGCATTGTAATAGCTTTTATTTCTGATGGATGTTCAGAGGTCTGTAGGGTGTTGTGTAGTGTACATAGTAGTTACATTATGAGATACCAGTTCTTTACTTGATTCAGGTTACAAAAGGCATTAGTTTGTTTTACTGTTTGGATTTAAAATTTGGAATACTTGGGAATTTGGAATATAATTTGTATTGTGGGTAATTCAGTGAGGTGAAAGGTAGAACCTTCATCTTCATCTTTGCTGGAGTCATGTTCAGAAGATCAAATTGGCAGCCAGCTGCTCTCCAGAAATGCCTGCTTTTCCTTGGGCTGGTACAGATAGTTTGCCTTTACATCACAAAGAAATAGTATTTTAAACTCCAAATGCCTACTGTGGTGTCCACTCACGTAAGTCACAGACATCTTGACAAGCCACAACACCTAAAACTTGGAATAAAACATTTCTAAACAACCGGATAAGGTTGTGCCCATGTGGACCTCATCTGGAACCAATAGCAACCAGTGTACTGTGGATCTGACTAGGGAGGGTGCAGGCCATGAATTCTTGGGCCTATTAGAAAGACTCCCCGTAGATGCTCAGATGCTTTTCCAGATGAACTGTAAAGGGCAGAGCACAAGGGGAGGGAGCCACAAGCCAGGCTGTCCAGAAGCTTTCACACTCCATATCATGTAAGTGGCCAGAAGCACAGAACAGCTACCTGGGTTCCCTTATCTGACTCTCAGATCCTCAAATCTCATTTAAAAACTCCAGAAGTTGTGATTGCTGCAGCTTAAACTTCCCAAAGCCAACTATCATGGATGCTTGGTAGGAGGTGAAAAAACCCACACAGCAGTTGTTAAATTCGCCATATGGAAAAGATCCCTATCACTACTGAAAACTGGCAGTAGGCCTAGTCCCTTAAGATCAGAGGAAATCCTAGCTGAAGAGGGGGGATGAGGCTGCAGTAAGGCACACACACTGGTTACCTTGCCCACAAGCTAAACAACTCGGCCCTAGCTAGTGTGGAGCTCAAGACTGGCTGACTCCTCTGTCCAGTGACTGCTGTGGTGAGCAGAAGAGCATGACCACCTTCCTTTTTTCTCTTCATTCTTCACCAAAAGGAAGAGAGGACAAAAAACCAACACAGAACAATGCTTCCTAGAAAAGGGGGAGAAAAACCCGGCACGAAAGAAGAGCAGACACATTAAACAGTGCACTACATCCACAAATTCCAGCAGAGTTTTTAGGCTCTCCCATCCTCAGAATGTCCTCATTGTTGCTGACTATGGCTCAGCTCATCATGAGGTAGTGGGACACACTTTCCTCTGTGCAGTCTCAGGTGAAATTTGATGAGAAACCTGATTTATACAGTGGGTTTGTACCAGAAGTGCCCATCCATTTCTATGCAGCAGTTTCTATTTGCAAGAGTAACTGAACCAAAACCAAGACTAGTAACAGAAATCTTAGTCTATTGGGTCTTTGAGATTACACTTTTGTACAAGGAAGGAATTTTTCCTGGGAAAAGTTCTTCCACAAGGCATAAAAAATTCTATGGCTTTATATGACCCATATAATAGAGATGGGACTGAGCAACAAAAATGGTGCTGTAAATTTTCAATTCTTTAGGCTTAGGTTTTAGTAAAAAAGGTGAAAAAATACAGGAAAATTCTCATCTACCACCAGTATTTTTGATAGTAGTATTGGCTATAACAGATCTGCTTGAGGCTTGAAAACTAGTGGAGAATCAGCACATGATGAATGTAAAACTTCTGGGAGAGATCAGGGCAGCTAAAGACCATAAATCTTCTGTCTTTAGCTGTAAATTGTTTGAAGCTTTTCTAAAAAATAGAATTAGTAAAAAGAAAAAATAAAAGAGCAAAGAAACCTCTTTTTAATAACATTATGCCTTATAAAATGTTCTTTGAGGGCTTCAAGAGAAACTCAGCTGATAAAGTGATCTCAGGCTTCCAAAAGCATTTGATAGTGTCCTTCAATGGAGGACTTGAAAGAAATTATGCTACTGTAAGATGAGAGGGAAGAAACCCACATTAATAAATAACTACTTAAATATGGGAAACAATGTTGAGAAATAAATACTTAATTTTCACAGTGGATAGAAAGCTCCAGTAAAATTCCCTAGGGAACTGTGCTGTGTTCTGTGCTATTTAAAATGTTTATTAACAATCTGGAAAAGAGAGAGAATCCAAGAATATAAACTTTGTTGTTAATAGTAAGTATTGTAGGGATAAAGAGAAGAGCTGACTTTGAAGGGCTGTGAAGGATCTTGCATTTCTGAGTGACTGACCAACAAACTGACAGATAAAATTAAATGAAGATAAATGTAGTATGCACATGGAATGAAACAGTACTAAATTGATATATGCAGTGATTGATTTTAAGCTAACTATACCAGGGTTACTGTAGAAAGCACTATGAAAATCTCAGTGTAATTCTGAATAGCATAGAAATAAATACATCGAACACAGAATTTCTGGGAAAACGAGAGAAAAACCCAAAAAACATCAGTATGTCAGTATATTGATTCATTTTATTTCCACATTTTTAATACACTGTGTGGTTCAGGTTTTTCTGTCTCAGCAAGGGTGCAGCTGGCTTGGAACCAGAAGGATGATAGGTGGAAATGAGCAATAAGAGGCACTTCACCAGATGCCATTGAGGCTTCAGAGATCATTCTCACAGGATATTGCTGGTGATGCACATCAAAGAAGGATTACTGAGCTATGTAGCCCATTCTTGCAAGTTTACATTGTCAATTCACAAAGAGCTGTTTGATTTGTACCCAGGATCAGAAACTCTCTCCTGCCTCCCAGTCCTGTCTCAGTCTTTGGATCCTTGTGCCTGTATTACATTTTGACAATCTGATTAGCATGTAACAACAATACTTGAACTCAAACAGAGATGAAGATATATTTTGTACTAGTACTAGTTTGAAATTATGTGCTAAGGGTTTTGTAATTCAAGTGCTGTCTTCAATTTGCTAAGATTTGAAAGGCTGCATTTTGAGAGGGTCACCACAGATGATGGTGGTGATAGATATGATGGATATAGAAAGACAAGTCTGCTAAAAACTTACATCCTGGCAATGTCTGTTCATCCATGTTCAAGTGATCACGCAGGGCATGTCATGGTGATTAGCACCAAATGCTACAGTATCCATTTTGATGTTTATTAATTTGGCAAAGAGGTGGCAAATCTCACTCTGCCTATCAGTTTGAGGCAATTTTATTTTAAGAAAGCACATATTTTTGCTGGAAAGTGCAGTTTGTAACTGAAAATAGAACAACGTGGTAAATGTAGTGAGATTTTTACAATCAATCTGTGATTCTAATGGCTATGTTTGTGGTGACAAATTAGGACCTTAAGGAGAAATGTGAGAACTTTTATGTTTTGCACTTGGAAACTACAGCTTTGTTGAGAAACTTGTCGAACTAATTTAATACAGAACTTTTCTTTCTTCCTATGCTGTGACTTCCTTTGTTTCTTTTACTTCCACAGCTAGGATTTCACAAATAGTAAGTAGTTCAATAAGGCAGGGGACTATTTGTACATATGCTAAGAATATTGTTTGGATTTGGAGAGTGAGTTATTGATCCCTGCAAGAAAAGAACAATTTTCACAATTTTGTGAGGGCTATGAGTGCAGCTTTAAAACTCTAGCCTTAGGGTAAGAACTAGGAGAAAATTAAAGTAGTTTCTGAAATACTTCACCAACCATCTCCTAGAAAATGACCCAATCTGCTTGATTATTGGAAAAGACAAACTCCTTAATGTCTAGCATCAGCTCAGGCTGGTTCAGGGTGTGCTTTGGATGTTGATGCTAAAAGTTTCTTTTTTTTGAAGAGTGAATGGCCATTAAGCATGAGCATTTACAAACGAAATGCACTAAACGTTAAGATAGTGTGATTAAAAAGGTATTTCTAGAATGCAATACTGCTGACAGTGAAGAGTTGCACATTTTTGTACATATTAAGGTATGAGTTTCCTTTTATTTTTCTGCACAGACCATTATTTAGAGAGAAAAGAAAAGCTCTTTAAACCCCCAACTATTTTCTCAGTTTGTTAAGTTATTTTGTTCTCAACAGAGTGCTGCAAAATGATCTGTGAAATCCATCTGAGCATCAGGCAGAACATTCATTCTTTCTAGAAATGTCCTCTGTAAACTGCGACAAAGGAAATTGCATCATGTGTTAAAAAAATCTGGACACTAAGATGTTCATTTCACCCCCACCAATCTGTGCTTAAAATAGCAGGAACAACCTTGGTGCAGGGCATTTCCTCGCGATTAATAACCGGCCAGGGTTAATGGCCCTCAGCAGTGCCTCAGGCCATCAACTTCTCCTAGCCAGTCATTACTCCCTGGGAAATGCCCTTTTCTGGATAGCTACTGTTTTAATATGAGGATGTAGAAGTTGCCAATGGATTGGGAGAAAATGACCTTGTGGCAGTGTTAAAAAATAAATCCCTAAATGGCAAAATTTTAGAATCCATCAAAATTTAAATGTAAACTTTGTAAGAATGATAAAATTCTGCTAGCCTTAGTACCTGTGCAAAACATTTATCAGCCAAATACTTCTTCCCAATTTCTATTTGATGTTTGTCATAGGCAATTGGGTAAATTACAAAAATTTGATCTTTTAAAATGCTCAGGAGCTTTGAGATTCATTTACACTGGCTGTGCTGTGATTTTAGTATTTTAAGAGGCATTGTGAGTATTTGATGTAGATAATTCCACTTTTTCTCTTCTATGTGATGTGTAACACAATGATAATATGAAAGTATATTTATACCTGATAAAAGCAGTAACTATATGCTGTTCTTGTAGCCCCACCCTGCACTTAATTTCTGTGATGTGGTTTACATTTGAAACATTCTTCTAGAGCTCTAATGAAGAAAACTATGAAGGCTAGGTCTATATTTAAAAGTCTTGCTCACATACTTATGTAGGCTAGAGATACTAAAAATAAAACTGCATCTAACTGCTGTCCTGGCAGAACCCTGGTGTAGAGGCAGCTATACCATCAAACAGTTTATTTTTGTTCAGGAGCAACTAAAGAGTATACTTTACTCATATGAACTCTGTAGAGAGTAGGAGAGCTGGCTCTGTGCAGATATATTCTAGCTTAGGTAAGAAAGACAGAGGCACATGCTTGAATCTATCACAATTGGAGCCAGCTCTTCCATCTGATTGACAGCAGCTGGATTATATCCCAGCCTCCTGTGCTTTCTGGGGAGGGGGCTATGGAATGATCTCAAATTCAGAGCGAAATGTGGGAATAATGTGTTCCAAGATGGGGTTTTTTTCTCCTCATCCACTGAAAGAATCATGTAGATTAGTGGAATTCTTAGTGGGCTCTGAACTGATCCTAATCTACACCCTCAACACTGCTTATAGCTTCTGAACTTTTTATGCTCATTGAGTTTAAGATCATAAGCTTTTACATGGTTTTCTTCACTGGACTTCTAATACTTGTCACATTTTCATATTCTAGATCTCAGTTTACCCTGCTTTTATATATTAATTCCTTTTTTAATGTTCTAGTTGAAACTAATGAACTGCACTTGCTATTGAGGTTATGTAGCAACTGCTGAGCATGCCAAATTAGGTGGTCAGCAGGACCATAGATCAGCAGTAACTTGTTTTGTGCATTTAAACCTTGCATACTCCAAATTCTTATCTGTGAGCAGTATGAGCATTTCAAGATAAAGTGTGGACATACAAAATGTATCTAAGTTACATTTACATTCTCTTAATGTTGTACTGTCAGCATCCCTCTGGTTCCTAGAACTCCTGCTTTTGATTCTGCCATGGGCATCCTCATTGTATCTTATTTATCTTCAATTTGTCTTTTTGGGAACAAAACCAACAAATACTGTGTGATCATTGATAAAAATCTCTCCAACATTAGGTGGCAATTCATCTGACAGTGCTTTCAGTTGAGTGAGAGTATAATCTCTGTTCAGTGCTTTTTAGTTTTGAAATGTCCAATCACATACCACTACGTTGAACAAGTTACATAACAACTTTATTAAACATCCAAATATTTAGTGAAAATTGCAAGGCCTTTTTCAGTTTCTTAGCATCTTCAGGTGATCTTCTCTACAAGATGAAGAGGTGGGTGGAACTGGCAGTTAAGGAGAAAGATTAGGCAGAAGGTAGTTGCCAACTTCCAGTCTTTAATTTTATAACAACTTTGCTGCTGGAGTGTAGCCAAAAAACCTACTTGGGTCATCAGATCTAACAGCTAGCTACTTAACTAAGTTATAATGTCTGTGTATAAAAAAATAAAACTACCCACTGATGAAATTTTCTGATCATATCTCAGAAGGTTGGTTATGTCATGGCAGTGCTGTTCCCTGAACTTTTGCCCCAGCTTGGAGATAGCAGGGGATAACTAGGAAGGATATAAGAAGAGATCAACAGAAAGCATGGATTTTCCTCTCCACTTCTTGAGAAGTTATATGCCTGACAGAGAGTAGCTTCTTTCTTTGCTAAGGGTCTACTTTAACATAATTTTCACTGTAGAAATAACTATATGGAGCATTTTTTTTCCAAATGAAAATATTAATTTATTTTTTAAAGTTTTTGTATGGTACACAAAGGATGTTTCTTACCTACCTCACCTTATTATTTTTTTTCTCTTTTGTCTTTTAAAAATTCTTGGAATATGACATGAAGCTATTGAGTGCTAACCTATTGCTAATAAATTGAAAAGTTCAACAAGAATTCATTTTGTATGAGAAATGCTAATGTTGATACAGATCTATCATTAAATGAACATAGGGTTCACATTGACATGGGCCTAGCAGGAAACAGTTGTCTTCCACAAGTTTAGGAGGTATCTTGCTCATTTGGAATGCTGGATAGGAATCTATGAATATATGTGAGTACATCTGGTATTTGGCTTTGTTGCAGTTTGAGGTTTGTGAGTTGTGTGAGAGGGAGGTGGATGGCATATTGCAGTTGTGGAGATGGTCTTGCTGCTGGGCTGCGGCTCTGATTTGTATGAGCTCAAATAGCAGCAGAAAAAGTAGAACTGAAGACTATGTTTGCTTTGGTACATGATAAAAGAAACAGAATCTGGAGGTAGGAAACCATGAAGACACTTTGGCTGTGCAAGATCACAGGAAGAACTACTGGAGATGGCAATGAATAAGATCTCAAAAGGGATATAAGATGATATCTTGAAGATTGCATGAGAGAACAGAAGTAAAAATACAGAGATAAAATATAGGCTTATGCATATACCAGACTGGAGCGGGCTCCTGTGCCTGAACAAAGCTAGATAGGCTTAATGTCAGAATTGCCCTGCTTGGTGCAAGGGTATGAAGTGATCGTGAAGAGAATGAGGCAAAAATACTTGTTGATCATGTGTGGTTTTGCAGGGATGGTTCGTAGGAAAAGTTGAGTTGTCAGGAACCTCAGGAAGTGACATGAGCGAGTCCAACCTTCTGCTCAAAGTAAATTCGTTATGAAATCAGATCATTCAGAGGTAATATGGATTTGGAGAGGATGGCCAAATAAGTAGAAACTTGTGTTATTAAGAGGAATCATTTAAGTATCTGGAGGAGGAAGGCAAAGGTATCACAAGAAAATGAAGATGAATAGATAGAACAGTTGTCATGTTACTCTGTGTATCATAGCTTTCTACCATCCTTTCACCTATGCTTTCCAACAGGAAAACAGCCCACAAAAACTTTTGTAAGTGAAGTTCTGATGGGGATGAACATCACTGGTTCCACTCTGGCCTTTGTAAAGATCCTGAGTTTCCATCCCTGTGGATTTTTGTTGATTGTTTCTTTTCATGAAGTGAACCTGTCCCACTAACCAGACAGGTTTTGGAGTGTGTGGAAGCTTTCTTCTTTGTTAAATCTAATGCCATCCCGAGAGAGTAGTTCTTTAGGACTGATAGGCTGCCCCAGTACAGATGGCATATGAAGTCCTCAGATAATTTCCTGAAGAAAGGACAAGCCCTACAGCCTGTTCCCACACCTTGTTAATGACCATACCCTCATCTATCAGAACAGCCTAACCTAAGAGCTGTTTGAGCAAAATCAGGCAAACTGTCAATGATTTTCAGTATATCACAAGGATAATGGTGCACAGAGGGGGTGTGGGTGAGTGTGGAGGATGCAAGTGGCTGACAAAATCACTCACTCCTCCCAAGCATAGCTTTGTGCTAACAATGTCCCATGATGAAAGAGATCACAGGGCTCTGCAGTGTAAAAGGGAGGGATTTTTTCCCCCTCCTATCTGAGCCACATTTTCCTCCTCTGCAAGCACTGATACTGGTATTTTTCTTGAGCCTTCATATCCAAGAGAATTAAAAGAAACTCTGGGTGCTAAATAAGGCAAGAAATAGGATGGTCTTTCTGTGGGTGCGAGGAGACAGATTTGGCCTGGGGAATTGCTAGCTGACTAAATGCAGGAGTGAGGGAACACTGAAGTTATGCAGTGCACGTTTCATCTCTTTTTATTTGCTACTGAATTTGTTTTATAATGAGCTTAGCAGTTTTGTTCCTAAGTAATAGAGGAAATGTATCTTTATATATCTAGAAACAGTCAGGAAGTGGAAGAGACTTTAGGGTTCCTTTCAGCCAAGGGATGCTCAGGCTCTTTGGGAACAGGCCTCAGCACTTACAGACTTATCTCCAGTGGCTTTCCCTCTCAGAGGGGCAGCCTGCAGAAAGTTGCCCATGCTTTTGTGAGACTGAATGGTATCACCAGCAAGGTGCTCCAAGTATTGTGTTAAAAAGGACTGTGTGTATATCTGGGCAGATAATATGGTGAGGTAAAAATTTCAGAAGGTGGAGGAGATAATCCACTGATTCGGGTTTCCTTTTGCCTGCCTTGCTTTCCATATATAGTTTTGAGAATCAATAATGTGTCAGCACCCTGGTGTAAAGCATGTATCTGAAATATCACAGAATTACATACATACTTATTCTGATAGCTTCTCCACTATTTATTTGCCTCCTCTGCTTTCTCTTTATATTATGTCAGCATGGAAAGTACAGAAATACAGCAGGGGCATGGCAGATCCACAAGGACTTACAGATATTGTTTGCAAGGAGTACTATTGAAAATTAGTATCTGTCTTCACTCTTCTCTTGGATTCAGCCTTTGTTAACTTGCGTCTTCTACTTTCAGTAATGCTGATTTCCAGTTACCCATGTCTGCATTTTCACTCATTACCAAAGAGACTAAAGCTTGAACTAGGATAGTTTTCTTATGCAAAGTAAAATACCAAATATTCTAGCAAATCTTCAGGGAAGTCTTCAGCCATGTGGGTAATTCCCAATGGAGGTTGAAGGATTTACCTGAAGCACTGAAATTTTCATCAGTCTATCATAAAATGGGCATACTTTTACTAGTAATGTAAAATATTTGAGTTTCCCTGAAGTGTTCTGTACAGATGCTTTATATTCTTTCATTAAACATCTGTTTCAGGGAACTCATATTCTGTGGTCTGTTTTTGACTTTTCAGGAATCTTTCAGGACATCTTTAATTAAAGAGTACCCTGAACCATGGGATGCACAGCTGCATTCGAAGGTCTCTTTTTTTCTGTCCATTCCTTTTGCTTTCAGTCATACTCCCAAATTGGTAGGACTTATTAAATGTTTTAGCAGAAAGTTAGCTTTTCATTTTTTTACACTTCTATGTGCATGATCTGTGTCTATTCATGGTACTCAACTCCTGCCCTGAGAGTGGCTATCACAGCACTGAATCTCACATGGCAGAGGGAGCATTTACAACACCCAACAGCTCCCTTGTTGTCCTGCATCTGTTCTAATCTATTTAGCTTCATGGTCCTGTGAAAGCCACAGCACTCACTTGTTTTACCAAGAAATGCTTTTTTTTCATAACCCCCGTTTTTATATGTCTGAGGACATTAGATCCTAACAACTCTAGGCCCTAATACGATGCTATAGCCCAGTGCACTCACTGACATCCATCAAATAGTCTCATTAAATAGATGGAATCTCATTGATAGATATAGAGACATCATACAAAATAACTGCCTTTGAAAATAAGCGTATCTGTTTAGCCTTAGAAGAGAATCTTGGTTGTTTTCTGCTTGTGCTGATTTTGTTAGTGTGGTAGGGTGAGGTAATATAGGTAATATTTTCAAACTCCTATCATCAGCTTCTCTAAACTTATTTGTGTACTGATAATGTTTGGTCTATTTTTCTGTCATTGTTGTATCTCGCTTCCACTGCACTCTGAAAACCAAACTGGAGATCTCAATATAACACAGTGAAGTTAAGGTTTTATTTAGAAGGTTTGCTACAGAACAGCTAAATAAAAAACCTGCTAATACTCCCTAATTGTCTTATTTTCATTGACTCAAATGATCTTAAGTTTATTTTAAGTGCAAATTAAGGAGGAAAACAATGACTGGCAAGAGAGTGTCTATTATTTACTCTCCACTCTCTGAAAAAAGAAGAGTGAAGCAGAATTATAGGTCAGCAATGTCAAGACATTCTTCATTGCTTGTCTCTTTATTATCATGCAGAATCTTTTATTAAGGCAGCACAGAAAGAATAGATTTATGGACTGAAGGTACACTGTTTAATATGTCCATATCCATCTAGATTGACAGTTTCTGCCAACGTGAATTTCCCAGGCGACACAGTGTTACTGGTGTCAGTGGATGGCATCATTTACTTCAACGTTCCATTATTAAACTGATAACAAGATAATTCCTCTGCTTCTCAGAGACATGACAGGGTTTACAATTGTTAACTTTCTCATTGCATGGGATTTGATGTTCTAGGTAGTTTTTAATAAAAATCTTATTTTTGTTTTAGTTCTGCAACACATCAAACATTACAGCAAGAAAGTACAGCTCAAGAGAAATCTGATTGGGTCTATAAGGCATCAAAATCAGGATGGTTTCTAGAGGGTTAGTTTTACAACAGTAAGACTTTGTGCCCCTGTTGCTTTTCGGTACTGGACATTTAAGCTTGTTTGTGTATTACAGAATATTGGCTGCAGTTGTACCTTTGTATTGCGAGGTAGGTACTAGAAATGTTCTGTACATTAAAAAGTCTGGCTGGCTGATTTTGAGGACTGCCACAAGTGGCACTAAGCAGCAGTAAGCCTCCAAAAACCTTTCTTTTTGCAAGATGTGGCATTCCTGTGAGTTGTCCTGAACCTGACATGCAAGAGGCAGAGTAATGAGGCAGGGTAGTGGTGCAAGGCCAATAAAGTGTAAAAGCTGTATCAAACCAAAAAACCCTCTAGTGCTGTTATGTATTCCCTTGCTGCTCACTCTTTGCTACTGCAACTGCATCTAAGAGCTGTTGTATAGGGCAGACTTTGGCCTGTGATCCTTGTGTGTAAAAAAAATATTGGGAAGTCTATATGCAGCATGTGTGGTTTTCAGTGAGAGATATACAAAATTGTTTATTGAGTCATTGAAATAGCTGTAGTGGTCAGCAAGCCATTCTTCTTAGCTTTTCACCAAGCACCTGGTGGACCACATGCTCTTGTAGCTACAAGTGTGCAGGACCTTCAGGAAATGCTTCAGGTGTGCTGGCTCGTTCTGGGGTGTGGCTGAGAGATGGTGCAGGTCAAAACTGAATGGATGTTACCCTCATTCAGACAGATGGGATTTTAATGCTGTCAAGCTTCAGCTGCCAAGAAATTGTCCTCTTCTGATGTGCTTGCACAGGCGTAGGTGTCCCTTCTACTGGTGAGTAATGAACTAAATACATTCCATCTACCATTGGTTTAGAAAGACTATATCTTTCTATGAGTGCCAGGCTTCTTCCTAGTAAATGCTTCCTGAGGAATTTTGGCTAAACAATTTTGACTTTTTTCAGACTAAGCAGGTTGTGTAGCAAGACTATACTTTGTTGTTTGAGAAGAAGAAACATATCTTGAAAGAAGATTGAGGTTTTCCTATCTGACCTAAATACCTTCTGAACTGGAGTTTGAGCAAGAATAATTTTATGGATAGGTGAAATCTGGTTCAATCTCTACACTCCCTCTAGCCACATCAATTATTGTGTTCCATATCTCTGCTTCCCAAACAGGTAGCTGTTAACAAACCAAGTTGATGTTAAGGATCTCTGTATTTCTGCAATGGCTCTGCCCATCAAAACCAAAACCCTGGGGATTTTTGCAAGTTTTTGAGAAAGCAGAAAGGGGTGCAGGTTGAGACCAGCAGCATTATCTAAAAGGAACATCTAAGGACACTTGATGGCACTTGTCCTAAGGTCTGGTGCAGCAGTGAGAAGGGACAGAGAGGAAAGAGAAAGCAGAAATCACATGGATGGCTAAATTTCCTGAAGTGCATGGAGATTATGCTCAGACCTGGAAAAAAAGGTTAGGAACAGATGTGGGCCATGGTCTGTGTTAGATCACCAAAATAAGTATGGTTATTACAAATATGAGAGTAGAGTATTGTGAACCCTGTTGTGTCTATCAGGAAGTTTTCTTAAATCTGCAGGAATTGATGATGTTCACATTTAAATCCATCCTCCTGAGATTTTTTTCAAACTCTTTGAGTGTACTGAAACTCCCTTATTCCCTTTAGAGCAGTACAAGACAAACGGTAACTGTCTGCTAGAGTTTAACTGCTGTCTGGCTTTAAATGGATGTTCTCAGGTTTGTCTGGCCCAAAGTAGGACCAGTTATTTTTTTGTTATTCCTTGCTTTTGTTTTGCAACCTCAGGAAGTGGATTCCATGTTCTAAGGAAGCATGATCACTTAAAAACATACACAGTGGTGAACCTCATCCTTTTTATTTCTTTTAATGCTATTGCGTTCATGAGAAATCTTCATAGAGGTAATGGAAGAAAGAAAAAATACATTCACAAGGGAAATAGATTCTAGTTTAAGCTTCCAGGGAATTATTATAAACAGGGAGATAAAATATTTTAAGGCTTATGAGAAGTACCTTGTCAGTGTCCTTTTTAAGTAGAACAACTACTAATGCATTAGTTACACAATTGTGTGAAATGTAGCTTTCTACTAGGTGTTTTACCTACAGTATATTCATTTTATAATCACATCCTAAATGGTACATTACTTACCCTCCCTTTGCATCACCCCTCCCTCCAATCAAAAAATAAAGTTTTAATGTAGACCTTCTTCCATGAATGATCAAGAAAACCCTGTACACAGAGCAGTCTGATGTCACAAACATGCATTTGTCCCTTCACAAGCATTTGGAGAAATTGCTGTGTGATATCAGGGAGTAAAGACCTTGTCCAGTGACATCAGTCTCAGAGACTGGGGGAGGGAGTGGAGTCTGCAGGGCCACTCTGCTCCTTGGTGCAGGGCACAGTGTGCCAGGCCTCTTGACAACAGGGAAAATATCAGTTTGGATGAAGAAGAGGGAACAGCATATTCCAGCTCCACTTCTGACCTGGAGTAAGGAATGGGCTGGGCATCCCACTGTGCTTCAATCATGCATGGTTTCACAGGCAGCCCTCACTCAAGCTATGACAAAGCTGCAATTTAGTCCACCTTCACTTACTGCTTACTACACTTTAGCAGCAGTTTTATTGTAAAATCTGTCATTAGTCTACTTTTTTAAGCCAGGCAAGCCTAATGCAGCCTCATGCTTTTGGTTCAAACAACTCCTGTCAGGTTGCCACTGCAAATTTAAGGAGGAAGAATGTGCTCTCCAGGGATGTTCCTGGGCTAGACTTTTAAAAGATACCAGCTCATTGGGACTATTAAAGTTGCAGAATGTGGTATATGATATTGTTGGAACCAAAGATGTAAAATAAAATAAATTAAAAAATTAAATAGCGAGAATCCTGAGAGGTTGAAACAAGATACAATTTCTGTTTATTACTTTCCAATAAAAACTCTGACTTTAATCACTTGTCATAGTTACTTGTCTCTTGCTATTCTCTTACCAGGTAGTAGGAGATAATATTCTTTTGTCTTCTCTATAAATTTCTGTGTGTGATTTTAGGAGTATATTTAAACCTCAAAAGTTACAGATAGTGCCCCTAAGTGACCACGTAAAATAATTGCTTCTTTTTGTCATGGGTACTTATTTCAAAGGAAAAGACTGTAGAGGCATTTTTGGGAAGAATAGTCACTTGAGAAAGGACATGGGGTTCTGGATAATCTGTTTCTACCTAGGAATTTAGTATAATTTCAAGTTATAGAACACTGAGCAAAAAATGAAAATAAAATTCCTACTATTTTAAATTTTTCATTCTGCTCTCTGAGGTCATAATTTTCATGTGAACAGTTATGGCAGAAATGTAATTTTTGCTTTCAGTTATTTTGTTACTGTAAACCACTGCTTCTGTCAAAAGTATGTACTTAATTTGAAATGTGAATGCTAAAACTAATCAGTACTAAATAAACAAGTTGTCTTAATTAACAGCTCTTTGAAACTTCACAGATCTTGTATCTCCTTGTTTGTACAATCCCAACAGAATTTTCAAATTTCATTAATAACACTTGACATAACCTAACTCAGCTACTTGTGAATGCAGTCAGCTGCCTCTATTCTCCTACAATTTTCCCTGCTGAAAAATTTGGTTTATTTTAAAGCTGAATTGTGTAGATTTCTGATATACTCTGGACTGTGCCTGCAACTGTGAAAATCCTTATCATGTTGTCACTGTATTGAGTTATTTGGTTTGTGGTTGTGGGTTTTTTTCTTTAGTTAATTTATAAGAATATGAATTTTACAAGTTATGGTTTCTTAGATAACTTCCAGTTAGTTCATATTTTAACTTGTTTCTTACTCTAATTTTTTTCTCATATATACTTTCCTAAACTCATTTTTCACAATTTCTGCTTTTAAAAATATTGTAGCTTTTAAAAAGATATTTACATTTATTTCATAGGTACTGAAATTATCTTGTATATTCAAAGAGAACACAGAGCAATTTTTGATTCATAAACAAAATATGTTGATGAACATATTGAACAAGACTGCACAAAGTATGGACCCCTGGGGGACACCATTATTGCCACCTTCTAAAGATAATAAAATATATTTTGTATGGAGATAATTTGAGAGTTTATAGTTTCCAAAGCTCTATGTATTGGATAATTTTTCTATACCATGCTTCTCAGTATTTTGCCTTATATAAATGAATCACCAACCCTCAGCGTTACGGGCAAGTTCAGGAACAGTGTTATGCTGTCTGGGAGTGACAGATTACATTCCCCCAGTAATAATTGTTTGGAAAGCAAAAAAAAACAAACAAAAAAAAAACAAACAAAAAAAAAGAAATCAAACAATTAAATGCAAATTTTGTCATACTTGGGAATCAAACTTATATGTGAAATATTTATACATTTCACATAAGAGGGTGGGGAAAAGAAAAAGAGTGTAACCAGACATTTTGCTGTGCTTCCCTATCTACATCTGGGATTTCCCATATGCAGGCACAAACTGTAGTCATGGTAAAACAGTTTATTACAAAACCTAGTAACATGGCTTAAAATTATCCCATATATATTAATTTCAGATTCTGATCGCCAGTATCATGTGCATCTATTGCAGGGAGGACTGGACTGAACTTTCAAATATGGCTGAGGTAATGGTTCCTTTTTTTTATTCTCCTTAAATACAAGAGCTACAATAAGGAAGTTCTTGAAAGAAATAGAATCAAAGCAAAAAACGAGAATTTAAAGCATGTCCATTATAATTTGTTTATTCTGAGCTTTCATTAAAATGATGGAAATGGAAATTTAAAGGAAATCTGTTCCATAAAAATGGTCCCTTGGATTTTAAGCAGTACCTGGAAAGCCTTTAGTATTTGAATCTCTATGCTTTTTATTTGCATTTTAAGCAAACTGTAGATTATGACGGATACCCTGATAAAATTTAATTCTACCTTTGAGAGCCTAACTTGATCTTACCTTGCCTACAGGCATACTAGTTTGACAGCACCAGAAGAAATTTTGAATATAAAACTCTTGAATATTTAAAGTATAAAAGGCTCATTTAATGCTATTCTAGTTTTAATACAGACTTTCAGAAATGATAGCAGAGAAGGATGGTGTATATAATAGCAGTCAGCAGACTTCCTGTAATATAAATCCAGTCTTACACAAATGCAAACAGACTATGCACCTGAAATTTCAATTCAGTTTGATGGGGAAAAAAGCATGTAGCTGTGTCCATAGGGAATAGTATAATACTTGATTAAGACCACAATAATTTCTTTCAGAAAGGTGTCTATATCTGAATGCAATACAAAGTTGCTATTTTAAATAAAACTGTATTTTGTCAAATTAAAGCAAATACAAACATAGCTTCTCATTTCTAGTATAAGTTCAGATTTCAATGTTTTAGAAGTATTATATCTATTTTTTAAAAAAATGTGCTTATACGTATATGTGGATGTGGGTGCAGATATTTGTAATTTGTGTTTTCATATGGTTATGAACCTGTATGATCATTGTTTCTTCATTCATGGTGTCCTAAACTCTCCTGTGGTGATGTAGGAAGAGACAGTTCTTTATTTTTTTGTGTGTGTTTTAAACTTAGGAGGAAAAAAAAATCACTTCGGGGACTAAGGGAAGTGAAATTAAACATTCTCAGTAATTGGCTTGGTGATCTTCGACACTAGTCCATTTCATACCTGTATGTACCTAATTGACCATGAAATCTTTTGTGGAACCTGCACTTGACAGGAGCAGGGCTGCTTTTCAACTAAGATGAATGGCTTTATTACGCTATTTGCTCCTCTTCTTTAAACCAGTGTCACTGCTATCTACTTTTAAGACAGATATTTCCAAGCTGTGTTTGTATTTCTGTTTTTTAGAAAAAAAGCAGTTATTTAAATGCACTTAATAATGCGTAAAGTATGTGGTTTAGCTTTCTTTCACAAAGGAGCTGTTAGTCTCTGCTTGTTTTAAAGCTGAGAGCAGCCTGCTTGTTTGGGGTGCTCTGGAATCCACAGATGAAGAGCAGTGATTTTTAATCGCATGCATAGGAGCCTACCCAGAAGGTAATGGATGGGGCTTTCCAAAGAGCAGAAGCCCCAGAAGGTCCCCCAGTGCCTCTCGGCAGGAGGACAACCTATTCATGCAAAAGGTCAGCTTGTCACAGAGGCCGACAGCACCAGCAGCAGCAGGGCATGGCTGGGCTTGCAGAGCTGGCTGGGACCTGGAGGATTCCTGAAAGTGATGGATGGCTTCTCCCTGCTCACACGCTCAGAGAGCTGCTGAACCATGGTCACGCAGCAGGCAAAGTTACTCCAGTTCAGTAAGCAAAAACAAAATGCAAATGCAAACCAAAATGCTAGTTACAACCATGTGGAAGGCAACGGGAGAGTCTCAGGCTTCTTGTCTCAGGCTGGTGTAGTTCAGCAGGGAGCATTTGGAGCGTGCTGCTGTGCTGTGCTTGTATCCTTCGGCTCCCTTGCCTTTTAAATTGTAGCTAATAGAGGGTGCTGGAGTGAAATTAGCATGAGTAATATGTTTGTATAGATGTTTTTTAATATGCTCATTTGACTTCAGAAACAAAAATAGTTAATGACAAAACCTGTGACACAGGTGCCTGCAGAAAATTTTTTAGATTAAATTCATTAAAGCAGAAAAGAGAAATTTACTACTGAGTCACAGAAGCACCTGGGTGATACTGAACCTCACTCTCAGTGCTGCCCTAGGGCCTTATAATTACATTGCATTTTTTAACATTTTCCAGAACCAACTCCATATTGCGGTTGTCTTTTTTTATTTTTCACTTTAATTTCTTTTGTTATTTTGGGAAACCAGATCAGGTTTTGAAATTCATCTCTGTAATGATCAACACATTTCTTTTTCAGGCTATCATAACTGTAGCTTTCTCCCTTTTAATAAAAAAAACATAAAAATCAAATGTCTAAAGAAATCTATTTAATATTAACAGTGAATGCTACAGGAAAAAGTACATTGCTTGGAGTTAATTTTGCATTTTTTTTCCTCTTGGATGTTTCATAGGCTGCTGGTGCAGATGCGCTGGAGTTAAATTTATCATGTCCTCATGGTATGGGGGAGAGAGGCATGGGCCTGGCCTGTGGGCAGGTAGGACTGTAACTACAATTTTTTTCATGTCTCTTCAGCATGTGTGCACCACTATATTGATAGTTACAATTCAGGGTGAAGACACAAGCAGCAGATTACTAGCTTCAGATTTTTTAGGTGGAATGTGTTTAAACATTTGGTGCTGTGAAAGTGAAAAAAAAAATAATGCTGAGTTTTGGGAGAACAAAAATGCACTATGTATTTGACAAGAAGCAAGATGAAAAGAAATAATTTCCAAAAAAGCACTTGGACAGAATTTGTTGGTTTCCATTTCGCTACCCCCTAGATATCTGTTAGATCACAACCAGTAACTACTGCTTATTTCAGTAATGATTTTGATGGACCTGAGATATGCACACATTTCATTTCACCATTTTTAGCATACAAATCTTGCTTTTTTTTAGAATCACAGAACAGGGCAGAACTTCTGGTAGCGCCACCCACAGTTAATGCCTTCTAACACCCTGTGTTCTGTAACTTACGTTTGATGGTTTATACAGCTTAGGTTGGCAATAGCTATGCCTGATGTCTCCTGTTTATAAATCTGATGCAGTTTATCAATACATCCTGGGTCTTAAGTTAGGAGATTGTGTGTTTGCCCATGAAAAGAAAATAAACATGCACAAATGTCAATTGTCGTACCAATATCCTTTTGAAGTTTTCCGATTTTTGTATGTTTTGGTCACAGTTTGAAATTTATTTTGGCTCTGAAATGTGCCCAGATATTTGTTTTGGTTTGTTTGTTTTTTTGGTTTGGTTTGGTTTGGCTTTTGTTGTTGTTGTTGGTGGTGGTGGGTTTTTTTAGGCATATGTTACTTCAAGCTTTCAGTGGCTGGAGTAATATATGCATGTGAAGTTCCTTAGATGTGCAGTCAGTAGGGAGCTGTCAGGCTACATGAGTTTTTACATATCTTTCAGATATTGTAAAATCAGAGGACGAAATGCAAAATCTGAGCACTCAGGGCTATCGTGTGGATTTGTGACTCTACTTGCAGGAGATCAGATCCATAAAGCAAGTAGAAGATTACATTATATATACATACATGTTTGTATAATAATAAAATTCTTCTCTTCCCCATACAATATGGATATTATTTTGAATGTTTAAAGTATACTAATCTTGCTTAAATATATTCTGTTTTATTAACTCTCCCCAAAATGAGAGCTCAGAATAGAATCTATTTTTTTGATGAATAAATGAATAAACCAAGCCATTTTTAGAAGGCCAGATCCTGAAGATCTTTCTCAGAATTTACTCAAATTACATTCTAGTGGCTTTAAATGTAGTTTAGCAAAGGAAAAGGTGAAGATAAACTGGATAAATAATGATACGTGCGACATAATTTATCAGTAGCTCATCAGGGGGCTTTCCCATGTGTTTTCCCCAGGAGGCCCAATCATAAGACAGGAAAATGCTAGGGAGTATTCTGGCTCTACTCCTAATTTTCTTTTTTTCCCAAAAGCTGAAGTCAAATAGGTCATACATTGGTGGTGTGGAGAAGAGACGGTTCAGAAATGCTCTGGAGAAAAAAACAACTTGGTATCCACAAGTCAGGGCATGAGGCTTTGAGAGACTGATCTGCTCCCCTGGTTGTACAGTGAAGCATGTTTTCTTAAATCTTTTTGATAACATAATCCACATCTTCATAGGAGAATTTTTTAAGGATTAGGTCCCTTTTCATGCCTAAGCACACGAAATCCTCAGGAAACTGCTGAAATGAAAAATAATGGCAGAAAACCATGTCTTTGTATTTTTACTATTTATAATGTCTGAAATGTTCTGCCTTTTTCTTTTTTGTTGTTGATTAAAAAAAAGGGAAAGGAAAGGTTAATTACACTGTCTACTTTTTTTCCTCATTTTAATTCCTACAGTGTGCCTAAGGGTAAGTGTAGAAAGCTGGGAACATCAGATTTGTTTTGTCTCTATCTTATTTTGTTATCTAGTCTCAAACACTTCCACTGTTTTATACCCACTGTAAATGTTAAAAATTTCAGATATATCCAAATTATATATATATATAAAGGGTTGGTACTAAGCATGGCTGGTTTTTTTATACTGAATTACAGTTCTCAGCTTTTATTTGATTTTAATTCCAAGTCATTAGTGCAGACACTCTGGCGCCCAAACAGTGTAGCTCGCCAGAGGGTTATATTAAGAGGCATCTGTATCGCTGCCAATAAGTTACTTAAAGCTGGTTCTGTATAAAATGTCAATTATATTTACTAATGCTGATTAATGATAATAATGTTAAGATTTGTATTCTTTTGTAACAGTCTGCAACTGCATAAAAGTTAGATATCATTAAAAAGCATAATAGAATTTCCACCATTAGGTTTAACAGCACTGATACATGAATTTTCTTTGAATCAAATAACATAAGTGTGCAAAACATTTAATAGTAAACATAAAGTCATGAACAGCAGATTATTAAAAAATTACGTTATCACTTTCCCACAATAGTTCATTATTATAGTAATTGCAGCATAAAAATATGAAAATAATAAATCAGTCAGACATCTGAGATGGTAGTGCTATGTTGTGGTATCTTTCCTCTGGTTTCATACACTGTCTCTTCACTGGAAAGCATGCAAAAATGTGCAAATAATTTTTTTTACTTGTGTTTTAAAAAAGTGGCATTGAATATGCAGAACCATTATTGTGATGTGAGATCAACAAGTTCAAGTGTTTGGCTTTTTTGGTTTTGATCCAAAAATCAGCAAGCCTTTTCAGCTTCTCTGGCTAGAATGAATAAATAGTTGAATTGAGTGGAAAATCTGTTTTAAGTTTGCATTCCTGCTAAGTTTTGTGTCATTCCTTCTTGTTCAGATGAAAATCCAGGTCTGGTAACTGTAATGTGCATATAACTAGAATCGTAAGACTGAACAGAACAAGTGATATCCAAAGTCTTCAAAAATATCCCTGTCTTTTTGGCCTAATGGAGGATGAAAAATAATGTAGGGAAGAAAAGAGCAGCCTACAGCTGCTTTGGAGGTAGTAACAGATGCTGGAAGAGTACCTACATAGCAAGAAAAATTATTCTCTATAGTGACAGATGATGCAGCAAGGGCAATTGCCACAAATTGCAGCCTGGAGGTTTCAGGTTGGGCATCAAGGAAATAAAAGAAGGTGATGTAAGACAGGAATGTGTTGTCTAGAGGGCTGTGTACTCTCTATCTTTGGAGTTTTCAGGACCCAGGCAGTCAAAGCCATGGCCAACCTCAACCAGAGTTAGTGCCAGTCCCACTCAGAGTGGGAGTTTGGACTGGCTGCCCTCCAGAAGTTCATTCAGATAAACATTTTTGTGACTGGATTCATGCTGCTCAGTTCCTGATCCAAAGATACTGCATTGTTTCTACCAGAAATAGGAAATGTGTAGCAGATAAAAGGAAGTACAAGGGCTTACCTGTTCACTTGGAGCAAAATGGTCAGTATGACAGCAAGATCTCAAGTCAAAAGCAATGCACCAGTTACAGTTCCAAAGCACCAAGGATGCTTCTCTACTTTTTGAAACAACAAATCCCATAATCAGAGGCCTCAGCCCAAGTGCAAGAACAGAGATTCTTTATGCTATAAGCAAATATTTTAAAAGTTAACAACATCCTGGCCTATACATATTTCTCATTAGTTAGTTTTAATTTCTAACCTTCAAAGGTTAAAAAAAATATTTTCCCATCTCAGCTCTTAAGCTATAGGTTTTGGGGAATTGTTTGCTTTTTTTGGTTTATATTGAAGGAGGCACATAATGTCTCTTGTGAGCACTGAAATCCAGATCCTGGTGGTTTAACTGTTCCGATTATATGCAAAATGAACTTTCTTTGTGGATCTTTTCTTACCTTTATTTTCATTTTACTTAAACTGCACTTTCTACAGCCTCTGCTGGCTGTGTTCACGTTTATTGCCTGCAATTAGGAAGCAAGTTTCATAAAAGCCCACATCGCACCATTCAGAGGAAGACAAATCTGTTAAAAACAAAAAGCAAAAACCCCAAAAACCCTGGTTACTCTGCAAAGATGAGAACTGACTGCTTAGCACAATTAGATTTGCTCTGCTGTGCTTTGGAAATGGGAAAGATGAGGCTGCTTTTTAATTGAACGCACAGCATAGCATGCTAATTCCCTGTCACCCTGCCAGCAAGGAGCTTGAAGTATTTTAAACAAATGATGCCCCAAACAGAATTTGATTGCATCAGTGTTCATGTGGCATTCTACTCTCACCCTACAGTAATATCCTGGTTAAGTATAATTCATTGAGTCCTGCAGGCACTATTAGCTCTCTCCCTTCTCTTTTGTATCAGTTACTGCAACAAGTTAATGTCAAGTACAGCAGGGTGGTGTAACGCTGTGCTACAGCTGCAGTGGGAACATTGCCAGCCAAAATCCAGTATAAACCAATATAATCAAAGTGAGGTTTGTGGTGGTGTTTGCAGTGGAGCTTCAGTATTTATCTGTTCACTTGCATTGGCCACTTTCATCCATTTTGGATGGGATCTTCAGATAAATCCAATAGCCAATCTCATTGTCTTCATGTCATTCAGTGCCCTCCATTGCTTTGGGGCAAATTTCAACCAAATGACCTGTTTCAGTCACATTTCTCAGAGTTGAAACTGTTTCAAAGATACCGAATTTCTGTACGTTTCATAAAATTAGGCAGCTGGGTAGGTGAGAGGAATTGTCTGCTGCCCAAGCTGATGGATATGAACAGGAGCCTCAGTAGTCTAGCTGAGGGAAAAGCTCAGGTAGATGCATAAAGTTCAGTGACAAGGCACTGACTTCTAAGAAACAAGGATGTCTTGGTTGAGGCAGTGAGGGTTTTATTCTGTGTATGCGGAGATGTGTTGCATCAGGTGTTTTTGTGCTGAGTGAGGGTATTTGGGATGTGCAGGGAGAGGGGTTGCTGCTGGTTGCTTCCTCCAGTGCCTGCAAGCATCAGTCTAAGCACAATTTTTTATAGGCCAGGAGATGTGTTTTATGGGCTTAAATTCCTGGCTCCCACACTGTTCATGGGCACATGACATTATTTATGGTAGTTCAGTTTTGTTGGTTTAACCTCTTTGGATGATTTTTTCATCTTCCTTGATTTTGTGTGTTTCTTCCCTTTCTCCTTCCACTCCCTCCTCCTTTAAAACCCTCCTCATAAAGTAAACCCATTACTGAATTTTCTTCAAAGTAACAGCTGACCCATGAGCTATTTCAATGGAAATCTGAACAGAAAAATTTTCTGACTATGTGGTCGCTCCTGGGTTGGTGACATCAGCCACCTACCTCCAGTTCCTGAGAATTCATTGCCTTTTATGTTGTCCTCACAGAATTCAGGTGTGATTAAATGGCATGATTTAAATGGATTTATTCCATGTCTTTAGTTCTGTGTTTCCATTATGTGTGCATATATTCTATTTTTTTCTAATATGCAAAAGGAGACAACACTTAGTAATGAGGTACAACTGTTAATTAGTATTTTGTCTTAAGAATTCTGTTTTTCATACACTTGAGAATAAATGAATTAAGATGCAAAGTTTAATAAGTTCATCATCAGAACACTCTTCTGTAATTTTGTATTGCAGTTTGTCAACATTTAATCCACTGTTATTGCTTTGAAGAAATTTTAATTGAGTTACTGAACAGAAAAAATGGAAAATAAAAAGGAATTATAAATAGGACAGTAACATTAGCAGCACTACCAACTTGCTGAAACTTTTTAATTACGTGGTGTGACTGTTAATAAGGTTTTAAATACTCTTCATGTGTTGTGACTTTTTATTTATATATGGAAAACATTCTCTACAGAATGGATTTTCTTAGAAAAAATGAAAGTGATTCTATTTCCTTTAAAACCATAAAGATATGAGAGCAAGTTGGTGATAGCCTCATCCTCAGTCTTACAATGATGGAAGCATTTTAGTTAGATTTAAAGGTGACAGACATCACAAAGAAAGTCAGATTGGCCAAAATATCATTTACCTGATGCTATTTAAAAGGGAAACAGAAAGATTTGGGCTGTTTTAGTGACAATGTGGTAGCCTAATTATGATGGAGTGTATAGCAAGTGCTTCTGAGAGGAAAGAAAAATATGATTTTTAATTTTTTTTTAAACCAAAAGGAAACCTATGCTTATTCTTTCAATTGTATTTTAATCCACTGGGAAGCCTTCAGAAAGGGAAATGTAGGAAACTCAAGCAAGTATATTTCTGTGTTTCTCAAACAACTGCAAGAGAAGTGTAGGGAACAGAAAAAAAGGATTCTATGTGACATTCACTGACCTCACTAAAGCTTTTGATATTGTGAGTAGAAAAGGTCTGTGGCAGATCTTGGAATGATTAGGATGCCCCTCCAAGTTCCGTAAAATGATCATCCTGCTACATGAGGGTCAGCAGGGCCAGTCAGATATGGCAATGCACTCTCTGAATCCTTCCCAATACTCAATGGTGTGAAACAAGGCTGTGTTCTCGCACCCACTCTATTCACAGTCTTCTTCAGCGTGATGCTCCAAAGGGCCATGGCAGACCTCGATGAAGAAAATGGCATTTACATCTGATATGGTACCAGTGGAAGCCTTATTCAACCTAAGGGGACTGAAGGCCCACAGCAAGATACTAAATCACCACGTCCCAGAGTTGCTTTTTGCTGGCGATGCCGTCTTCATTGCTCACACAGAAGCCGCTCTGCAGCTCATAACATCCTGCTTTGTAAAAGCTGCAGATCTTTTGGGGCTGGGAGTCAACTTGAAGAAGACAGAAGTTCTTTACCAGCCTCCACCACAGGAAGACCTCCATCATCCCCACATAACCATAGATGAATCAGAGCTTAAGTCAGTCCAGCAGTTCAGTTATCTGGGATGCATTATTTCCTTGGACGCCAAGATCGACAAGGAGAAAGACAACAGATTAGCAAAGGCATACAGAGCATTTGGAAGACTTCATAAAAGAGTCTGGAGCAATAAATACCTGAAGAAATGTACAAAGATGAGTGTCTACAGAGCCATTGCACTTTTATATGGGTCTGAATCATGGGTCATCTACTGCAACCACCTGCAGCTTCTCAAATGCTTCTACCAATGCTGCCTCTGTACAATCCTGAACATCCACGGGACTGACTACGTGACCAATGTTCCTGTCCTTGAACAGGCAGGGGTCAGCACATTGAGGCCATGCTACTGAGGACACAGCTGTGCTGGGCAGGGCACGTCTCCAGGATGGAGGATCACAACCTTCCTAAGATTGTGCTCTATGGTGAACTTGCCACCGGCTGCCGCAACAGAGGAGCCCCAGAGAGGAGATACAAGGACTCCCTGAAACAATCCCTCAGCTTTGGCCATACTGACTGGCATCAGTGCTCCACTCTGGCCTCCAATCAGGAGACATTGAGACACCATCCATAACACTGCTGCCTCCTTTGAGAACACATGTAGGATCAGTCTGGAGGAGAAAAGACAGCACAGAAAGAGCCGTGCCTTGGCTGTCCTCTCACAGGACACTTTCTGCTCTGCCTTTTGCAGCTCTTCCCCATTGGCCTTTTCAGCCATCAGTACGCTTGCAGCAAGTGTGGGGAGAGCCCTTTTGAAATCTTCATTTGTGAATCCAAGCCATGAAGAAAGGCTCCTAACAGTGATGTTTCTTCTATTTACTTAAATTAACATTTTAAATTTCAAACAAACAAACAAAATTTTAAAAAAGATAAATGTAGTTTGACCACTTCCTTAGGGAGAGGACTAAGTTTTCAAAATAAATTCAATTGTTTTTCTTTTCAGTTCCTGGAAGAAAACAAAAAGCTTTTATGTGATCTGGAAAAGGGAGTAATTGCAAAGCTAACTAAAGACAGCCACAAACCTTTCAAGTCTCAGTTGTGCTTGATCTTTACATCTCTCTTTTGATTGCTCCAAGTCCCAACACAAGTCTATGTTTAGTACTTTTGTGTACCAGTCAATCAAAACTTTCCAGTTCATTTTTGACCTTGTCTCCTGGTTGGTTATCTGTTCAGTCATTAAGTGCTACATTATCAAAGGAGTGTAGGAGTGCTATGCTGCTAATAAGGTATCCAAAGTGGATCTCCCACACAGCACTTTGATAAATGTATTCTTGAGCTTGTGTACTGACCTATGTTAATATTGCCAGCTATTAGATGAGATATATCAAGAAGCTTTAGAGTTTTAATTATTGTTTTTCTTTTTAAACATACTGTTAATTGTCATTCATTTGTGCACCTCCAGTAGTGTACTACAGTAAAGAAATCTTGTAACAACATATTGTTCCCAATTTCTCATTTGAAATATAGAGAGGTGATCAAAGACTATTTTTCTTATGCTTTTAACATCTTTCAAAGGTTCTAACTGTAGAGCTGGAGAAGAGACAAATAGTGATTGTTATCCCAAATGAGAATAAGAAAGAAAAGATGGGGATCTGCTAAAACTGCATTTTTTAAGAAATTCTAATTCTGTCGAGACCTTTTATGAGGTTTTTAAGGTTCATGTGGTTAAACACTGTTAAACGGGGATTTCCATCTTTTTATGAGTACCAAGTCTTTTAATTTTTTTTTTCCAGGTAGCCTAACTGTGAGAATTAGGAACCACAGTGATGTCACAGTCTCATATTTGCTTTAGGTTTCAGAGCTTCAGCTTCTCAGCTTAGCCATGAACAAAGCCTGGACCTAATCTAGAGTGACTTGATTGTGTCTTGATATCCCTGAAAAAGAAGGAGAATCTCAATTAAGCTCTTCCAAGTGGAACTTAAGTCAACTGACCTGAAAAGGAACGTATCAATTCCTGACACCATGCTTGCAGCTTTACTTTAAAGTAGTGAATTTCTAGCATGTAAGAATATAGCTAGATTCTGATTTCCTAATGGATTTCTGGGTCTTTGTTTGATCTGGAAAAGAAATACATGATAGGCACATACAAAAAGCATTTAAACAGCTTATCAGGCAAACAAGCCCTTGGGACATCTGTGGGATGTCTGTAAAAGATGCAGATCCATAGCTACATGTTGAGCCAGTGGAGTGGACTGAATAGGTGAGTAATCTATAGAAATTATAATTAGTGACTTTCTAAAGCTTCTCCAGATGTATCCTTTTTCTGCCTGCCCACACTGCAAGCTGTGGCTGGCAGTGCTGCTGTAATGTTCACAAGGCAATGGTAGCATTGACCAGAAGAAAGTTTACCTGTTGCCAGGAGATTACCTGGAGATGGTGCAAAATTTTTCTCTCCTTTCTTGTTTTTTAAATGAGCATATATTGAGTCCTCTTTGGGGTTTCAGAGAGAAGTTTGACTAAGGATAGGTTTAACTCTTCCCTTGCAGGCTGTAGTTGAATGAAACAGTGAAGTGAAAATTGTACATGAATTGTATTTAAAAGATGTCTGTTGCAGAATCTCACATAAAGTTTTTCTTAGGCCCCATTATTCCTGAACATAAAAGCACTCCCTCCTTTTCCCATAGCTATCCATACTATTTTGGAAACTGTATCTCCTGCAAGAATGAGGAAGTTACCTGTAGAACATTTTTACATATATAAAATGCACTACACCATAATAGGTGTAGTAAAGTGGTGCAAGATATTTTTCTGAAGAGCCAGAACAGAAAAAAAAATCTGTTAGCACTGATGAGGGACTCTTGGTGACACTTGCCTAATAATTGTATTTAAGAAATCCAGTGTCAGCTTCATGTGTGTTAAACTAATACAAAGTGAGTCCTGTGTAATTTAAAATTGCAAACATGTTGACATGATTTATCCATGAAACTCATTGTCAAGGGATATATATGAGACTAGTTTTGAGGACATCAGACTTGAGGTTTATGAGGAAGATCAGGCTTAAGCTTGCATTAATGAAGTATTTTAATTTCAGCAACTTTGTTGTTTAGATCATGGTAGTCATTGATAGATGAGATTTAAAGGACTTTACATGCTAGGTCCTAATGGAACTTCCAGCTGTCTCTATGCCATCTAGAACTTCCCTTCATCAAAGTCAGGATAATGGACTTGCACAAATCAGCAGCATGAGCTATAATGATAACTCCAGTAGCCCTGTGAAAGAAACCTTTAATACATGTGAAAAATCAGGATTTTGTTCAAGACGAGTTATGTGTTCATAGTTTCCTCTTCTGCAAGGGTTCTTATCCTGTTCTGTGAGACAGAACTGCCACCAATTAGGTGGCACAGTAATTAGGGTTGGACTGAAATTTGTGTGGTACAGTCCATTTTCTCTATCACTAATTAGACAAGAACTTCTAATGTGCTCCACTGAGTGGTGACGTTGCTTCTGAAGTGCTAAGGCAAAATTCTGTAACAGGTTTATTTTTATGCTGTCTTTCAGGTTGATGTTTGTACTCTTTATATATGCATATACACATATGTACATACACATGTGCTTCCCAAAGATTATTTGCATAGTTGAAAAAACATATTAGTTATCCTTAATTTGTTGTATTTCTTTTTCATTATTCAGATACTCTGAAAAACTAATTCAAATATTAAAAATACTTCTTTTATTAATGTGGAGAGTACATCATGGTTTAAGGTATCCAGAAGAATTAAGTGCAGTTTTCTGCCAGACAAACCTTTTCAAATCCTTAAGCA
This sequence comes from Heliangelus exortis, assembly GCF_036169615.1. Taxonomy (NCBI): domain Eukaryota; kingdom Metazoa; phylum Chordata; class Aves; order Apodiformes; family Trochilidae; genus Heliangelus; species Heliangelus exortis. Next base: position 18,414,983 of record NC_092429.1, on the reverse strand, counting down.
AAATATTTTCTAAAAATTGGGCAGCAAAAGGTGAGTTTGAGGAGTGCACCCCAGTCTATCTGACCCTCACTTCTCCATTTATTAAGCAGATATAAAAATACCTCTCTGCTTCAGAGAGGTGTTCTGGATACAGGTTAAATATTGTGCAGTAACAGGATAATGCGAAAATTAGGACCCTGCAAAAACCCTGAAAATAGGTCATTGTAAAAATTTCCAAAAATCTACAGGCAGACATTTCTGGGATAATCTCTTCATGGTTTTGTTTCTTTCCATTAAACACAAGGAGAGGTGACCTACTCTGTGTACAGCATTTTCATGCTCCTTTTTAAACATGTGGGATGTATGTGCCCTGGGGTGATAGGATGTGGGATTCATCTCATTACCAATGCCAAATGCAATCAGTAGACAACTTCCCTCTTTAATTTCTGAGGACTTATTCTTATAGTTGTGGTTGTAGTTAAGCTTATCATGTGATCATTTATAAAAAAAGGTGAATAGTTGTTTTTCCTCTAGTATATCTACCCATTGGCAATGAAGAGTTAGGATTAAAAGCCTCAGCTAGCCCAAGGCTATAATGAATATTCAGGAAAAATGAATCTGTACTGCAGCTTAGAGAAGTAAAAAGACAATCCCTGTAACATTCAAATCTCCTGTGCCTTTGGAATGAACAAGGCAATATTTGATTAAGAACAAGAAGAGACAGTCTCATACCAGAAGAGACTTTATATGGTATTAAATTACCAGCAGATTCCTGTAGGTACAGTGCATGAATCAATGTTATGCTTTAGCTGATGATAATTTTCCAAGCTTTTATTTATTGGTGTTAAAAAAAAACAAACAAAACAACAGCAACAAAAAAAACCCCAACACCAAAACCCCAGAACAAAACAGCAGATAGATGAAACATGCTAACGGATGTTACAGTCCATTGAAGCATTTTTTCATTCTTCTGGATTGACACACAGAACAAAATTATGCTGCTTATTCTGTCACAATTGCACCATATCATTATTAATGAGAAAACCAACAAACATAGTTATGTATAATAGAAAAGATAATTTATGGTAGACTTTGAAACAAAAGCATTAAAATCCTGTACTACATTAAGCAGAATAATATTTTAGTTCATTTTGTTGATTTTGTGGATATAAATGCCCAGCTGTTTTTAAAGCTATAACATTTTACATATCAAGGGATTTAGAAAATATTTCTTAGCTTTTCAGGCTTCATCAAGCACTTTATCCATGATAAAAGCTGCAAGAACTTTCATAAAGTTGGGTTAAAAAAAGATACATTATATTAGCAGTGGCAGGTATTTTTTTGTAACATGATTTAGAGGCCTTAAGATTCATTCTCCTACAAACTATATTCTCATCCTTGAATGTTTTATAAACAAAATCTCTGCTAAGAATCAGTAGATGCAATTTGTAAACTGGGGTCAGTCTTTCAGAAATCCTAGGTGAGAGGCCTTGAATCAGCAAAATGAACCAGGCAAAATGAAGCCTGTACATAGCCTCTTTAAAATTAGTTTTTGGTACAGGCTGCTAAACTTGTTAAATTAGCACCTGAGCTTAAAACTTTGCTAACCATGATAAATTATTATTCTCAGAGTCCTTAAGTTTTGAACCACATTTCAAATTGGGATGATGTATTTAGTCAATGGTTGTGCTTAAAAATGAATTCTTTATTTCTGATCCCTTAAATCTTTTCTAAAAGTTGTGTTCTTCTGTGACCGCTGCAAATTGTTCCCAGTCCAAATGCAAGCTTATATGGAGAGGTTGTACACCATCCAGTGAACTTCTGGATTCTGTAAAATTGGTTCATTCACTTCATATGGAAATCAGCTGTCCAGTGACATGAATACCTTCTGTTTTCAACCATCTGATGACATAAAACGCATTATTCCAAGTCGTCAGTGCGAATAGGAAATTATGAATTTTAATAATGAATTAATAACTTTTACTTGATGACTAAAGAAAATATAGTATTACAGATAAAAACAGGTGAGAATGTTATTCATCTGACAATATGTTATTTGTCTGTAGAGCCTCTGGTTATTCAGTGGCTTCATGGCATACAAATCTCTCCTGCATCAGGGCAGCTCAGGCATGAAATGGCTGTAGCCACTTGGACAATACAGCAAAGGGAGGGAGGACAAGCTCAGGACACCAGGACAAGTGGTGTTGGCTGCTCCACCAGGAGGCATTGGAGCACACGGGTCTGGAGGGAGGAGGTGGATCAGCTGGATGCTCCACTGTTGCACCAGCTCTGAAATGGGAAGCAGTGAGATGTATCATGTGCGTTTGTATTTTAAAGTATACAGCATGATCTTTATGTGATATTTGCTTAGTGAACAAATTAATTAAAAGGAATACAGGAATAAAAAATTTCTTTAAAATATCTATTTCAGTCCACAATCATCAAGTTTAATGGAATGTCTAATCTTTTATAAAAAATTCAACACCTTTCCAAATCCTATCAGTGACTGTCTCTATGCAGCAAAGCACTATGTTAACTTTTTTTTTTTTTTCATTTTTCCTGTGTTTCCTTAGTAAACATTCCTATTTTATGCTTGGAATATTTAGTGAAGGAAAATCAAAGCTTTCACCTCCTTTAGTTTTCAGAATATGTTCCTATTAGGTTACCTGTGTTTTTATGGATACCGAAAATGGGCTGGTTTCCAAAGCTGATAGCAAGTGAGCCTTTCCAAAGGGCATTGTCTAAACATGTGCTGTGCAGTCAGATATTTAAACTGTTTACTAGCTTGAGAAACTGAAGAGCTTTCCATTGCATTAATCTTGGTGTGGGAGAAGTAGAACTCATGGAAAATGAAGGTCTTTACTCAATTTGGATTAAAAAAAAAAAAAAAAAAAAAAAAAAAAAGTCAAATTATTATTCCTTAAGGAAGATAAAGTAGTTAAATTTTCTTAGATATGACAGAAATTTGGCTTATATGCATGAAAGAGATCCCCCAATAATTTATTCAATGTGGACAAAAGTATTTTTATTTTTTGTAAAGCGTCAGTATGTGCTGGAATAAGAATTTTTATGGCAGCACTATGAGCACAACCAAGTCAGCATAATGAGTTATGTGGTGCCAACATTCTGAACACTATTACCAGGATTTCTAAAGAAAAGAATTAATATAAAGCATATACAATTCATATCTCTCATTTCTGCATTGGACCTCAAGGAAATGCAAAGCAGAAATGAAAGTCAAAGCAGCACCAATTTTCATGCTGCCAGTGCAGCACTGATGCATATTTCATGGAAGCTGCATGGGCAGGGAGATCACTGTTTTATTGGAATGGTACAGCTAAGTCTTACTGTGTATATCAAGACTTGTGTGCTTTTCAGAAACACAGCCTATGGGGTTCTTTTGTTGGTATTTAACCACTGGGGTTTAAAAAAAAACAAAACAAACAAACAAAAAAAAAACCACCAAAAACAAAAACAAACCCCAAAAAAACAAGGGGACATTTCCTGTGTGTTCACTAGACTGACAATTTCAGTGTCCACTGGATTGTTTAAATGAAGCTTCATTTAGGCTCCTCCTGTTTTGAGCTACTATGTACCAATGCAGCTTTCTGAGTTCTAACAATAGCCAAGTAGGATGAAATTGTTCATATGTGACAGACTGAAATATCTGAGAGTGTGATAAAGATTTGGTAAATGTAAATAATTACCACATTACCAATTAGCCTACCCGCAGCTTATACTCTTACTAAATCTTGTAATAACACCATTCAGTATTTAACCAGATCACGTACCATGTTCTATGTACATCGGTACTGCAATTTTTAAGGTGTTTGTTGAAAAGCATTGTCAATAACTGATATAAAAGTAACCCAGCCCATACCCTAAAATTATTATTGAACAGTAATGATAAATTGTGCTAGGCACAGTGTTAGTTCCACTGAGCTGTTTTTCAATGGAAATATTAGTTTATTACTGTCTACATGAGATGTATTCCATAAGGGAAGTAAATGCCTGAAAATCATAAAAAGTCAACACTTGAGGATTTCAATTTGTGGCTTTAACAGAGAAGATGTTGATCTTTCATTTATACTATGGCCATCCCAAGTTATTCTCCAAAATCAGAGGAGAGTTCAGAAAGGCTGAATTGCTTTCTGATAGCCCTGCAACCTCAACACATCCTTTTTCTGGTCAAGACATGATCAACCTGTGCTTCACGTTCACATTATTTTGTAAGATAATGGTTATTTTCATTGTTCCTTCCACAGAGTGAGTCATTAAAATGGAAAAATATTTTTAAAATAAATGGATAAAGAAAGTCTCTGTCATCCAAAATTATTTTTTTCCCCCTTTCTGGAAAGGGAACTTTTTGTGATAACTTTCTCTATTGGATTAAAAAAGGAAAGAAAAAAAAAAGCAAAAAAGCAAATTTTCTTTTTTTTCATGAACATGAAATAGAGTTTCTGTAATAGATTTGCAGCTACTTGGTGAGTCTGAAATAAGTTAACTAATGAGATAAGGTTCAGTCCTGATGTGTAATTTCACAAAATCACAGTATAGCCACTTATAGGGAAGAGTTTTCTATTTCCTTGATATACATTGTGTTCATATTACTTTAATTATGTTCTATATTTATCTGACCTATTTGAACAGGATCCAGAGCTGGTACGGAACATCTGTCGCTGGGTTAGACAAGCTGTTCGGATCCCTTTCTTTGCCAAGCTGACCCCAAATGTTACTGATATTGTGAATATTGCAGTGGCTGCACAGGAAGGTAACTCCAGTGCACAAGCTTTGCAAATTTACTAACTTGCTGGATGGGGGAAGATGGAGGAGTTGCTGTAATAATAACAAATAGCAACAGAAACTAAGCTGAAAATAGTTTATTCACTCTATTTAGAATAAGCACAGTGATCAAAGGCTTCCTAATTTTGCTTCTAGTAGCCATTTATATGAAAAGAACTGCATTAGAGTGTTAGCAGTAAATCGTACATGTTTGTGCTTGTGGTTGCATTCTCCTATTTCTATTATATTTATATGTTTACTGTAAATTCCCCTATTTCTTCCTTTAGTACTGAACATGGTGTGTGTGTGTTCTGAGAAAACAGAAATATACTATCTGAAGGTGTGTGTAGATATGTATTTTATTATTTTTTCCATATAGCCTAAAGTACAACATGGCAGGAAATTGGTTTGCAAGTAGATTTATTAATCCATTACTCCGAACTGTGATCAATGTTCCAGTCACATGGTTCATATTGTCTTGATCCTAACAATGAGAACTGTGAATATTTTGTCCATTTCTGGTCCCTTAGTTCAAGAAGGACAGAAAACTGCTTGAAAGAATCCAGCACACAGCAACAAAAATGATTAAGGGAGTGGAACACCTCCCTTATGAGGAAGGGCTGAGGGAGTTGGGTCTCTAGATTGGAGAAGAGGAGAATAAGGGAAGACCACATAAATGTTTATAAATATGTAAAGGGTGAGTGCCTGGAGGATGGAGCCAGGCTCTTCTCAGTCGGGTCCAATGATAGGACAAGAGGCAATGGGTACAAGCTTGAGCATAGGAGGTTCTGCATAAACATGAGGAAAAACTTTTTCACTATGAGGGTAACAGAGCACTGGAACAGGCTGCCCAGTGGGCTTGTGAAGTCTTCTCTGGAGACACTCAGCACCTGTCTGGATGTGTTCCCTTGTGACCTACTTGAGGTGATCCTGCTCTGGAATGAGCATTGGATTCAATGATATTTTAGGGTCCTTTCCAACCCCTAACAGTCTGTGATGGTGTGATAAGGGCTGGCTCTGTCAATGCAGAGTTGGTGTCATCAGCTTGGAGGAGGTGACCTTTTTGCTGGGGCACCTCCAGGTGTTGAACAACTGCTGTAACAGGTTCTGTCCCCCACAGCTGAAGGGCAAAGGTCTACCTGTCAGCCCCAGTGTTTCCCATGGGCTGTATTACAACTCTTGCAACTTATGCAGTCTGTCTTGAAGCTAGTGTTAAATTTATCAGCCCAGGATTGCTCTTAAGAACCTTTCTGCACATCCCCTCACAGTTTGTTGCTTTCTGTCTTTAACTGTTTGCTTGGATTTCTAGTTATTTCACAGGTTTCCTGGTGTATTTTTGCCTCTCTTGTTCTAATACACATGATTTAACAAAAAGTGACTGACCTTTTCTGTTGCAGGTGGTGCAGATGGTGTTACAGCCACCAACACTGTGTCAGGACTGATGGGACTGAAACCAGACAGCACACCTTGGCCAGCAGTTGGTGGAGGACTGAGGACCACATATGGTGGCGTGTCAGGTAGGTGTTGCCCTTTTGATGCATGTTACTTCCTTAGAGGATTTCAAAACATTAGGAGATCCTTGTAGTGGGCTAGAATATCATGTCTGCAGTTGCACTGAGTACTTAAAGCTCACTGCTGGTCAATGTTTCTAATAGTCATGACAGATGGAACAGATTAAGTGTGAAGGCTCTTGGGTTGCCCTTTCCTTAATGGTAAAGCACTGCATCAGAATACTGTGATAGGGTCACTGGAGAGGGAAGGAAATCTCTTCTCTCATGACCCTTGCTTTTCCTCAAATTTTTCATTCTGTCACAATTGTCAGGCCCCACGTTAGACAGAGGCTAATGAAAGGGCATCACAAGGGGAAATATCAACAGTTGAAATGCAGTGTATGTTTCCTAGCCCGAACTCCAGCCTACCTCCCTCCTTACCACACGCTGCCACCTTTCCAAGGAAGCTATTTGCTCCTCCTCCTGATATGGTAAAATGGATAGAGTGTATTTGTCAAATATATGTGTATTATTTCTAGCTTATTTCTTGAGATATACAGGAGTATCTTGTGTAGGCTTTATTTCCAAGTTGTGCTTCACGGTTTAATTTTAAAACCAGCAGCAAAACTTTTACACTCCAGTTCAGTGCCTGTGCACACTAATGTATTAATCTATTGACCCTGTGCACTCTGTTGCTGTGACAACATGAACTTGGCCCTGCAAAGACAATACTGTGAGCTTCATGACTTTACTGGTATGGAGATTAGTCTCCTTGGTGATAGAAGCAGCAGTAAATATACATAACAGAAGTAATAGCATCCTCCTGATTGAGTCAAACACTGTTTTATTGAACCCACCTCCTACCTCACCCCAAAAACGTAATCAGAGGAGACCAGACAGGCAAAAAATGCCTTATGTTATGTGACTGATGTTATACTTAAAGAGTTATAAGAAATCTAGCAAAAGATACCTTTTTAAACAAACTTCAATTCAGACAAGTGTATTCAGTGGAAAATTGCCTTAGACAGATACATGGAATTTGGATTTTTTAGAGAATGCTGAAAAGCAGGGAAGAGATAAAAAATCAGAAAAAATGGTTATGCCCATTGCATAATGAATATTTCACAGTGACAGTGCAATAAGATGTTATAATTTTAATATTATGCAAAATGGGAGAAAGAGGGGAACAAGAAAAGAACAGTTACAGCCCATTTCAATTTCTCTAGCCTACCATGTTGACAGGAAAAGAATAAAGGAGGTCACAGTGGGTGCTGTGCATTAAAAATTAATAAAAGAACTATTGCAGTAGTATTTTATATAAGTAGCATCATCCACATTTTCTCATTTAAGTTGCAATTTCTGAATATTCCTTCCTACCATAAGTCTGTCTAATAAAATCTATAAAATGACTGCATTGTGAAAAGTGCATTTCTTATGCCACAAATTTAAAACATGTATGTAGTGTAAATGACAGTGGCACCTGGATATTAAGCTATAAGGAAGGATCTGCCAGCATTTCTATAGTTTATAATTGTGTTATAAGCTGAATCTGAAGAAAAGTTTTGTATTATTTTATTTTTATATATACACGTGTGTGTGTGTGTGTGTGTAATTATTTTTTTTTCCTGAAGCTTTACATGTATTAGAGGAGATGGCATTTTAGGGTGCACCATTATCTATGATACAAATCTGGTTATTTAAAAAATATGGAAACCACTGGAAGTGCTGTCAATTCATTATTTTTTGAAAGAGTAAATTGTTGCAGACAAATATATAAAGGTTTCTTGCAGATAATTGACATCACTGGATCCCAGTCCCACATCTCATTGCGCAAAAGAAAGCCACAGAGCCAATAAAGTCAATAGGTTCTGCAACACATTGTGATACTTTCTGCTCAGCAATCAGAGTATAACAGTATACAAATTTATGAAAGCAGGAAAACAATTTTAAATCAAGAGAGTTAACATACTTACAAGAAGACTAAAAATGGGAGAGCATGTCATCTTGTCAGAGCAAGGGGCAGGGAGGCCACACTCCTGAGGTCTGTTCCCAACCACGCCAGGGCTCAGCTGGGTGGCCTGCAGCCAGACACTTGACCTTTCTGAATTTCATTTCTCCTGTCTGTGAAATGGCAGAAACCTCACTTAAATGCCTACAGGCTTGTTGGGAAGTACTCTTGTAGTACTGGCATATAAGTCACTTTGTAGTGTAAAGTATTGGTTTTCTATGTTGATTTGCTTAAACTTCTGTTTCTGTTTTATTATCTGATGGAGTCAGTAAGCTGTTTGTTGTTTTTTGAAATAATTCCTCTCAAGAGAGAATTAATTTTTAAGTGGAAGTCGGCACTATTGCAGAAGCAGTAAGTCTGGTCCATTTTCCATATGTTTTCCAGAGCATAGCTGGTTTATCGTGTTCTCTAGTGAACAAACCTACAGCAGAAACAGGGCATAGCCAAGCTGTATCTTGCTTTCAGGACTTTTTCCAATTGCACATATTTCTTTTCTGCACTAGAAATGACTCTGTCTTGGTGCAGAGGTACAGTAAACGTGGCAGAGTCCCTGCCTGGTGGGTGCAGAGCGTGGGGAACTGCAGGGCTGTGGGGGGATGGGAGCCGTCCCTACCCCTGTGGGGGTCTCAGCACAGACCCCTCTGCCAGGTTTACTTTGGAGGTCTCAAACATACCTGGGCTCAAAGCTGGTGACCCTCAGCATCAGCCAGCCAGCTAGGCGTTACTTGCAGTGGAGTATTTCAGGAGAACTGCATCAGAATGTATTTTAGATCATTCTGGCCTTAACTGTTTTTCCCTCTTTACATGGAAATAATGCAAATCAGAGGTTGCTGTGTCTGGAAGGGTGTTTTTGCTTCAGAAAGGGGAAAGCAGGAGCTGTTGTGCTTAGCGTGTGCTTAGCAGGGACACATCCCTTCTTTGCCGTCACACATTAAAATGTGCCCTGTCCCTTACTCACTGTGTTTCCATTCACTGCCCTGGAGCCAAAAGAGCCCCATGCCTCAGGTGGAGGCCTCAGCCTGTGAGAGATGGAGGTAAGCCACTGCAGCTCCGAAGGGGAGAGGTCTGCCCTTTACACTCCAAAATAAAGTCATTCTGGCCACCATCTCTTTACTGAAGGGCTGTGCTGAGAGCTCAGGCCTGGCTCCTGTCTGCCAGCTGGTATGGCCTGAGGGGGGAAGGTGCTTTCTGGTGCGCACCTCAGCTGGGGCAGTGGAGCACCGGGGAGCTCTGCAGCCTTGTGGCTGAGACCTGATAGTGTTGCAAGAAAGTTTTTCTCTTAAAGGACAGCTATTCTTCAGTGGTTTATAAATTCCTTATGTTCACATGTTTTTAATATTGTGTGGGCTGCCATTTCCAGGTGAGTCCCAAACTCACTCCACTGAGTGTGGTGAAGGTTTCTGCTAAGAGCAGGTAATGGAAGTATGCCAAAACCCTGGCCCTGCAGCAGCCTGACATTTTTTCTTACTGTCTTTCCTATGGTCCACTGTTTAAAAATGTGCTCCAATATAGCCATGTACTTCAGAAAGGTTTTCCATAAGTAACTTCCCCTTGGCCTTCCCTTTCCTCCTCTTCTCAGCTGTCTTGTACAGAAGCAACTGTATACACAGGACTGTCATTAATTTTCCAGAAAAGAGATACTATAAAGGGAATTTACCAGATCCTGACACATTTTAAGAACAAACTTAACACCTGTTTTTTAAAACCATTTTTGAAAAAAATCTTTCAAAGAAGGAGAGACTTAATGAGATTACTTTAAAAAACCCATTTAGCTTTGAGTTGTCACTGTCAGTGTTTTCTTTCTGGGCAGCAACCTTCCTGTTTTGATCTAATTTGATCAGATGAAAATTGCTAAGTTGTAAGAGGCAATGCTGTTTGCTCCTTCCTGCCCTCCCATATGTTGGGTGGTTCTGACTGGGAAGGAACCCGGTATTCCAGGTGGATGTTTGACCACAAGACGGTGGGATTAGTCTCACTGTCTCATCTCTACTTCCCTGCAAATATTGAATCATTAATACAAAGTAAGACAGCTCTCACCAGTTACGCACTTAAACTATCACAGCCTGCTGACCTGCACATGAGCCTGACTTGGGAGGACCAGGTTTGGATCCCAGGTGTGAACCCAGGTTCCAGCTGGGTCCTCTGGATACCAAGTTTATTTTCCAATTACTGAGTTTAAAATCTCTCTGCTTTTAATTCACCTTCCACATCTATCCTGGTGCCAAAAAATATTTGCAGGAAAAAATTTCCTTTAATTTTGACATATTACTGATTTCCAAGGAAAATTAATTTCTAATTGCCACTGTGGCACCTTAGCTGAGCCCACGCACTACGATAGCCCTGTAGATTTCTGTGGCCCCATAATGTGAAAAGATATTTTGCTTTAGAGGATCCCAGCCTTCATCCATTTTTAATAAGTTTCCATGAACTGCCCATTACTTACAAAGTAGATATGTCCTAATGAAGCTGCCTAAATATGGTTAAGGAAATAAGCACTTACGATGAAAGAAAATTACTTAAAATTAAGATCAGACTTAACAAATTATATAGCTATCATATATGTTTGCAGGATTAGAGACACAGTTTAATTTTCATTAAGGAGCATTTAGAATTGAGACAGCAGTATGTCAGGTTTGATAATACTGAATATGTGAGATTTTACCTCAAGTTCTTCCTATTACACATTTGTGTCTTAAAAAGAAGCTAATACTGTTTTTTGTAACCTCACAAAGAATAATGACCTCTGGCTCTAAAAGAGGTTTTAGGATGTGTAAGTACAAAGTATTTTGAAATAATGTATTTTATAGGTACTAAAATAAGATGCCAGATTTCCCTGAGAAATGTTAATATACTGTCAGGAGCTACATGCTTCCCTAAGATTTGTTTCCTTTAAATGTATTTTAAATTTTCTTTTAAAAGAAAAAGTTTTTTCATGAGCTTTCATACTGTGCTTCCATATTCCAGATGTTTTTTTATAAAATACTTCACACTGCAGCACAATAGGATATCTATTGCAGGCAAAATAGAGCAGAGCTCTGTTTGAATTTCCATTGGTTTTTGTTCTTTGCAATCTGTTTGTTTCTTTTTTTTTTTTTGTCTGGAAGCCAGATCCTTAGGGGATAAATTTATAAAACCACACACTGGACTTAGCAAAAAACTTATGTTAAAAGCAAATCTCTCTATGGTATCCTCACTATGTATCCTTTTAATGCTTTGTTGCAAAAATATTGCAGTATTTTCCAGCAGTAGTTCAAACACTCCAAGTCTATGTGCTGTTATTGCTTTGTCCAGTTACTATGTTCTGCATCCTTTTGGCATTATTTGCACAAATACATTGTACAGTATGTTTGAGCACATATGTTTGCATGTTTTCTAGGATAAGAGAGATTGGTACAGTTGTTTTTTATAACTTTGTTACAGACTTCACGGGATGTTAGAAGGAATATATCTATATAGCAGACTCAGTCATTAAATGTGGTAATGTGTAATTGTTGGAAACCAGCAGAGTTGGGTAATTTTATTTACTTTTGAAGTAAGTTAGTGGAGCTGTCTCTTTTTACAAAAAACAAACAAACCCCCCCCCCCAAACAAACAAACAAAAAAACCCAACAAAAAAATCCCAACAACAAAACAAACAAACCACAAGAAAAAAGCCCAAAACAACAAAATATCAAACTGTTAGACAGCAATTGTTACTTTTAAGGGAATGCTTTGCAAGTATTATTTCATTAAATTAAAATCTATACACTATATGAATAATTGACATTATTAATAGGGGCATATATTCGAATCTGAACCGTATGAATTATACTCAAAGAGGAAAACTTGAAGTTATAATAGTAAAGGCTGCCTTTTAATTTTAATTTTATGACACATCATTAAAAGTGAAAAAAACAACCTGAGAGCATTCACTTTCCTAATCATATTTCTCTCAGTGACTGTGCAGTGTGAATTGTGGTCAAGAGAAATAAGTGAAAAGCTGCCTGTCACTGGAAATTAAACAAAATCTACGTATGCATAGGCACTTCTGTTTAGTATAAACATTTACCATGAGTTAGAGACTATGTACATTAACATATATTTATTAAACAGTGTGGAATGGATTAAAAAAGCAAATATATACTATAGAAGAACTTAGATTTGGTTTTTTTAAAAATTTTTATTAAATGTAGCTGAGCCATTAGAAGCCCTTATTTGCATATTATTATGTGAGGATTCACAAAGAGTCCTGTTTTCCGTGGTGTCCTTGCAGCAGCCTGATTTCTCTTAATGTTCTGCCATCACTGGTCTGTGCAGGAGAGATCAGAGCCCTAATAATAGATTTTTGACAGGGAGCTCGCCTGCTACCTGCCCTACACAAATCCTCACTGTTCGTGTTTGCTTCATGGCAACAAAGCAGACAGAAGGAAAATGCCAAGTGCTGAGTTTGAGGTACAGCCCTGCCATAGCTTGACATTTCAGCAGAATAGCAGTTTATGAGATGCATAATTTTTCATCTGGGACTCAGCTGCCATTTTCATAGAAGCTTGCAGCTCATCGACTGACTGGAAATAGGGCAAAGGTTTACAGCATAGATCAAGGTCTACATCCTTCCCATAGCTATTTAAAAATAAGTATTATTCACCAGATAAGGTCAGAGAACTAAGCATATTTTTTCACTTTTAATATTTCTTAGCCAATATCTTTCCCACAAAGAACGTGCTTTACCATTTCAGCACAGGTGCCATTTCTAGTTGATTAAAATGATCATAATTGATTTCATTCAGCAAAAGATTAAATGAGTCCTAGAAAAAGAATGAAGCATGTGTCTTTACACACAGCATTTGAACAAAGCTGTGTTTTCTCCTCCTCTTACTTTGAAAAAAAGCTCATTGTGAGCTTGAAATGAATAGAAAGTCTTGAAGCATAATTGGTTTGTATTTTATTATTTTTATAGATTGAATTTAAATTCTCACATTCATGCATGTGTTCTTGGGAAACAAATGCAGTGTAGGTACGTCTAAGTGAGTGTTTAATTTAGAATTACACATCTCTGTGTGCTTCACTAACAGTTCACCATGTCACAGTCTCATATAGAACAATGGTAAAGAACATTGGATTAATTAAAGAAGCCTTGCAGAGAACTGAATTCTCAGTATGTCAAGATTTCAATTTTATGTTAAATATTTTCTAAAGGCCAGACCCTTAAATCTCAGGGGCTGTACCAAGCAGTGAGCTGTGAATTTAACCATAGGCTAACTGCTAATGATAAGGAAAAGAGTCCAAGTTGAGGCAGCTGTAATACAGTCATTGGATTAGGCTATCAATCACTCGGTTCCCTGAGGAACAGGCAAAGACGACAAAACAGTGAAAAGGGAAATTAGGAAGGGAGGGCATGACTGGAATGAGATTCTTCACCAAATGTATCTGTTAGTTGGATGAATCCCCCAAGCATCAGACAGAAATGTCCAGCAGTGCTCTCACACTAAAAGCCAAGTATTTGTTCCAAACTCCTAGAAAACCATCAAATCATTATTAACTGTTGCTGGTCTGTACAGGGTACAGAAAGGCAATCAGCTATTCTCATCTTTTAATGGCCTGTTATTAGATTAATCTCTAAACAAGTGTTGTTGAACACTCTGAATTTACTGTGTACATCAAAGATCATATAGAATATGTACAGTTGAGATACTTAATTTCCCAGGTGAGCAGGTTTTTTTAATAGACAGATAGGCTGTCAAGTCTTGCTGATGGCTACCAAAAGCAAATGTCAGAAAAAAGGTGATTCAGATAAAATAATAAATTCTACTAAGACATAATGTGGTAATAATCAGAGAGAATTACTGGCCCTAGCTTGCCTGTATGCACAGGTGAAAGGATGTGTGGTTGTAATCTGAGTGCAGGTAGACAAAATGGGAAATAGCTTCACATAATAATGGTAAGGATTAAGCTGTTTAGAGTGCTCTTATAGTTCATAATTTAGAGACTTAGTCTAATTAACAAAGAATGGAAATTAACAGAGAAAGTAAAAAAGAAGTCAAAGTGTGTTAAAGCAGGCTGGTAGAACAAGGTCTTGCATTTAAACTTGGTTCCAGGGTGTAAGTCGCTCAGTAACAGAAAATTTCTCCTTCCAGTAATATCAGCAAGATTGACTCCATGGGTTTTGTATTTTTCAGAATGAGTTGATTGTCTTTCCATGTCTGTCAAGTCTAAGGGAGAAGTCATGTTTCTCTTATGATGACCTCTTCAATGTTAAGCAAACACTGACAAAAAAAAATTCTCCCAATATTTTTGTGTCATATCTTTTTGGAGATTATCGTGTTTGTTCTTCCTCAGTGGCTGCTAAGTGACTGGGTAGAAGGGTCACTGACTTGCCAACTGGTATCCCATAACCCTGCGACTTAGAGTTGAGCCTAACTTTCTGCTCTCAGAGCTTCAGGCAATGCAAAAGTACATTTTGTTAAGCATCAAAACAAACAAATAGAAAAATTACTTCTTATTTAACATTTGTGAGCATGGAGCTTCCTCATGTTCTTCCTTCTCCTGTGCTTGCAGAATAAACCAACTGACAACTGTCTTCTGCTCTCAGTCTGGGGATGCTGCCACTGCTGACAGCAAACTGCAACTTCTGTATTGAGTGCTAGCTCCTTCATCTGGTTCAATAGCTTTGGTAGCTTCAATGGCCTAGGTATCTCAGAGGATGTTGAGGCTCCCATCATTCTTTTTACCAAGAAAATACTGGATTGATGTACTGTAGAAATGGTCAGGAAGAGGTTTCACAGTTACATGAAACTGAGTTTGCTGAGGTTAATTCAGTTGCAGGAAATTTTGACAATCAGACACAGAAGTTTAGGGAAAAAAGGAAATTATCCGTGGAAGAGCTTTAAACCAAGGGCATTGCTTTACATCCAGCAGCACCAAAAGGACATACTTAAACAGTTACTGCTGCTGCCCTGCTTCCATGTAGGAGCAGGCCTTTAAAGTTCTACCACTGGTTAACTATGAGTTATGATGAACTCATCACACTGAATACAACTTTATTCACTTAAATCCTAGTAACAGACTGGATTTTTTACTGTCCTACGTCAATAGTGGATAAATCCTAATGCCAACTTTACACATAAAATACAAAACAGAAAATATAGCAGAGTTGTTTAACTGGTTAGATCCTGGGTTTGTATTTCACCAAGCGTTACGTTATCCCTGGTGAGGTATTGCCAGAAGCACTTGTAATATTTCATAACCATCAAAACATGTTTTACCTTTCAGAAGAATGCAACTAATATATAATTGTCAACTAAGGGATCTGCTTTTTAATGTGCCTTTTCATGCAAGCATTGTAAAGAGTGAGCTGTACAGATTTCCTGATCACACAAAGGGTATGCCAACACATCCTACAAAATCTTTTAGGAAACCTGCTTGGTTTTCAGTTTGTCATCAATTTGCAGTTTCTAAATTGCCACATAATTGCAACTGTCTTCCCTATGCACTGTATAACCATCTTTACTAAATCCTGCTTAAATCCCAAAAGACACCCATAACCTGGGAGTGAGCCACCATTACTTGGGTTAAGTGAGAGCTGAATGAGAACTGTTGAGCCTTGTCCCACAGCTTCAGAATGAGAAATCCATTGTTCAGCTGTGGCACATATGTAGAGAGGGTGTATTTAATGACATGAGATCTTTCCATAAAAACGTGTGGTACCACACCTGTCAGCACTGAGGTAAAGCTGATGGTGTGGAAAACTTTGGCTACTCAGAGAAATCTTTTCATTGTAGACCGTGGTAAATACTGTGCATCAGGAGCACTTACAGAAAATGTATTGCCAGACAATGCTTTTAAGAATTGGGATTTGAAGGTTTCAGATCTCCATGAAGGATCTGGTGGCAATATATTTTTCCCAAGAAATTTCTTGAAATAGCCTGCTGTGTGGTGAAATCTGGTTTATTGAAATAGTGAAGAGATTACTTTCATCTTTGCTTTTCATAAAAACACGTTAGCACTTCAGTCCTTGGCAGGTATCTAGAGAGAAGGTAAACCTTGTCAGAAGCAGAGAAGTCACCTAAGTCTGGAAGGGATTTTGTTCTGCATTGGGCTTGCACACAGACTCTTTATAATGTCTTTATTTTTCTTTTATTTAAGGCTTATTATTTTACAGCTCTGAGAGCATCCCAACTTACCATTAAAATCAGGAGATGTGGGGTGCTAATCGCATATTCAAAACTAAAAGCAAATTGTCACTCTTACTATCTCTTTTCCAAATATGAGCTTCTTCCAGGGCTGTCTCCAATGTCTTTTGCTATTTCTCTTTGTTTTTCATAAATAAGATAAATAAATAAGTCAAAGTTTTGCTGAGCAGAGAAGGCATGCAGTAGAAGCTCTCTTCCTGAGCTGCCATTGCTACCAGGACATCTCTGTGTCTGGCAGCCCTTTTGAGCTGTCCCCAAAGAAGCCAAGGACTTGCTAAGATATAACTGGTGATATGCACTTACTCTTGAGGATTCACAGGCAGCTGTGAGCAGACTTACTAGCTAGGTACAGCTGAGGATTATCCCACTGAACTTTAGGCATTTCCCTAGGAGACAGTTAGGCTTCTACCTCATCCCTGTAAGGAGACAGGTATTTTCAGAGGTGGGTTTATTTCTTGCTCCATTGACTGCATTAGAAATTTGAAGTTACCGTATTCCTAATTTAGGTATCCCTATCAAATGCCTAAGACATGGAATGTCCACATTTTGTGATGAACTTCTGATAATTAGGCAAATACATTATTTTTATTTCTGCTACAGGTTAGACTTTTGTTTTTTTGAAAACAGATGTATCTTATTTTAGCCCAGAATATCTTGTATTACAAGTATATCTTGTAATCTGATATCACGGGAGAAAATAATATCTATATGCTTGAATTTAAAATATCTTTCAAGCAGTTAATATAAAGCATCTGGTGTTTTTCTGTATTTTAAAATGTATTTAATGCTAATAACAGCATTGCAGTTCCCTAATACTGTTTCTCATATACTTGTTACAGAAGGTATATAGCACATATCTTGTCATTTAAAAACTCAAAACAAATTTCAGCAATTTAATCTCAGTGTTAGAAAAAGGATCACAGTAGCTGCTTGTAGTATTTGTATTTAAGCTAGTTTTTCTAGAGACTTGTGACACATTCCCTGGGAGCAAAATATTGACAAGCATGCTCTGGCAAGCAAGATCAAGCTTGGTGAGTTAACACAGCTCAAGTCTCTGCCTTGACACTGTAACCCAAGTCTGAAAACTTACCCAGCACCATTTAATTTGGCTTTATAGGTGATACTATCCACTTAAATTAGGCATTTCTGCTGTGTTTTTAATACTGTAACTGTGAATTCATACTCAATTTGGATTCACAACACAAAGTTGCTTGTACATCTGTGTTTGATGACATCTTCAGTATTTCATTGTCTACAGAATAACAAATGACAACATTACATCTTCATTACTTCAAAACAGAAGTAAGCATCAAGTGTAAAATAATTTTAAAATCACATTTTTCTTTTACATCGTGGAATACACTATGTCCACTGAATGTGAGTCTGAGAAAGCTGTTGATCAAAAGTTAAGCTTGGACATGTGTTCGTTATGGGATGCAATTAAGGAGATTAATTGTTATTTGTGTTCTGTAAGTAAAAAGAAAAATCTGCATTTTTTTCCTAATTCTAAGTGTGCTGTGGTTATAATGCTTGTAGTTTACTTTTTGAAGTTCTGAATAACAAAATTAAGCCTATTTGGGCTTCTAGTGAATTTGGCATACACACTAAATAGATTACCAGATGCATTGTGCAACATATGGCATTGTACAGTCTTTGTGTGCTTCATAGTATTTTCTTAAATTACCAGCATTTGTTTTGATTCCAAAAATGCACTTGTCTCGACTCTCTAGTGCTTTGGACTTAAATGCTGGCTTTTCAGTGCAGAACAGATGTGTTAGAGTTTCACATGGAAAATTTATGCTTTTGTGAATCTTCCTCTCTGAGATTTCCATACATAGTATTATGTCACCAATAGCTCATGCAAATGGGATCCCTTCATCTTCCTGTGTACAACAATTGCTTAAAATAACCTTTAGAATTCCTAATAATTCTGCGTGTCCAAGAAGAACAAGGAAGCGACCCAGTTTTGCCCAAAGATAGTGCCCCCAGAATGAAACAGTTCTTTCAGACATATTTTATTTTAGATTAGAGAAAAATGGGAAGGAAGGAAAATGCTATTCCTTTATGGGTGAAAGCAACAGTCAACAACACTCCTGTATGTTTCTGTTAAAAGCCATGTTCCCATGCTTGAGGCTGTGGTTTGAATAAGCGTAAAAATTCCTCAATTAAAATGCACAGAATAAAGTGCCTAGGACATTAGTATGTAGTTTATTTCTAAGAGGAGACTGCTTGAATTTATTTACAAAGCACACTTCTAAAACTGTATCCTATAATTTGCCAATAGTTTTAGAGAAATGAGCAGGATGACATCCTGGGACAGGGGATGAGGGATTTGTGTCCAGGAGGACTGACTGCTCAGGTGGAATTTCTCTCTTCACACTCAGATTTCCTTTCACCCTTTCTCTTCTGTAAGATAAAAATATTATACATTTGTATAGTATTTGGATACCCTCTTCTAGAAGGCATTTCATAAGTGCCAGGTATTTCCAGTATGTGTTTAGCAGCAGCAGCAGTGTTTTTTCTGATAAGTAGCTTTAAAATCAACTAATGCTTTGTGGATAGCCAGCTTTCTAATAATTGGCATTTACTTTGATCACTGAAGACCAGTGATTGTAGTTCAGGAATTGTGGTGCTGCCATTTTTCTTCAGTGGAAGCCAAAGGGATGAGTAAGTACATAAGTTAAGTGCCTTATTCATCATCTGACCTGCCCCCATTGGATAACAGTTAAAATGAGCTGACAGAGCAAGGCACTGAATTCCCTCACATCCCCTGATGTTGTTCTGAAGACATCAAATGAGTATTTACACCTATTAATATTGTGGGGGTTTTTTAATTATTGCAGAAAGCAGAGTTATGATACAGGTGTATAATTTCATCTTGAAATCAGCACTGAGTTGCATGGCTGGTCACAAGCAGGACTGATAGAACCACAGTTTAATTACCCACTGTTGTTAATATATCCAGGGCTTGTATAGGCCTCAAATAGGCTTGTGCTTCCTTTATGACACAAATAGTTTCCACAGCATGGACATGGTATTATTTTGCTTTCCATTAGGGCATTAACTCTTCACCTTGCTGTATACTCTCTTCTAAATAAATGGCATAGAAATTTCTGTAATTGTGGAAGCTGTTAAAAAGAAGGAACAGGAGAAAAAGCCTTCCTCTAAAAGTGGCATCCATGTGCAGACAAGGTATCATCTAAAGCCAAGGCAGAATCTCTCTGAAGGAATGTGTGGGGGAGGTCCTTTTCTTTTATGGAAAAATAAATATTGTCATGTAAATTTCATTACAGAAATACCACAGGGTAAGAAACTAAATATTTAGAAACCTACGTACCTAGTTATAAAACCGTAATTATAAGCAAGTTTTCTTGTGTAATTAGCACTGCATGTCTCTCATATAATGTTTTAATGTCTACAGTGGTTATCAGCTGAATATTTCCATTATTACTATTTTATGAGCAACTTCTATTCTTGAAACTGATTGAAGCTTAGGAATAAAGCACTTCTGTTACATGTTGCAAACTTCTGAGGATCAGTCTTATAACCTACAGCACCTTCAAAGGAGTGATGATACATCCTCTTTTTGGAACTAATTTTTCTTTTTCTAGAGAACTTTCATTTTTCTGTACAATATTCTGCAACAATTTTTTTTAGTGTTTTATCTGCTAAAGTGACATTGGGGGAAGGTAGCTTTACAGGGAGAGAGATGTGTGAATATAGGCAACAAGTACTATGCACCGGCTTGGCTCAAGGCAGTGAATTCATTGCAGGTTGATGAAAATGTGGTCTCAATTTTTTGTTGTCTGAGTGCAAAAGAGTCTTCTAGCAGGGTGTGCTGGTTCAAAGACTTCACTAACATGTCATTAGTTTAATTCATGTGTTTGTGCTCTGTACTGACCAGCACACAGATCTGCAATTTCAGAGAAGAAAAAGCAGAGAAAAAGAAGAGAGAATCCCCCGCCAAGTGTTTATCTTCTTAAGGCCACACTGTCTTGCTAAGGCCTAGGCAATCTCTAATCATGCTTTGAGAGTTTTTCAGAGGAGGAAAGCTGTAAGAAAACATCACAGACAAGTTAGCAGTAAATATTACTCAGAGAGGACTTGTAGATTGTGGCATTTTTGTTTATATTTTGTGCATTATTTAAATTTTCTCATCCTGCCAGTCTCTTAAATAATGATCTATGAAAGCATAGTGCCCTCTGCTCCCATGGGGACTATCAGAGAATGGGAGATTTTTGTGCTTCTCTTCCAAAAGAAGGCAAAAAACACAGTGCTATCATGACACTGGGATATAATGTAAAGTCTGAGGTCAGTTTGTAGGAGCAAGTTCAGATGCTGACACTAATGTAAATGCACCAACACGGAGCTCCCAATGACTATATTTGTACTATAGATACCATCTAAACTTGGAAAGCTTCTGCTCCAAGGATCCTTCAGGTTCTGTATTATGATAAGTAAGGCAAGTCTAAGGAGCTGAAGAATCCTCCCAAAAAACTATTTTAAGTAGGACAGAGCAGGAACCCAGCTATTCTCTTCTAACTTGTAATTTGATCACCAGATTATAACTGATCCTGAAAAGATCACGTCTCTTCCAGCCTTCAATGTGAACAGTTCTAGGTTTTGGCCTTGTTCACATGAGCCTCTTGTGTCTGCCAGATACTTTTGTGTCAAACCTCAAAACTGGAAAGTGAAATTGTCAAAATCCCTCATACTTTGCTTCTTGCCTGTTACCCTGGAAGCGGCAGCTTGCTTGCCAAATATCTCAACAGATTGGTATGGCTGTTCTTTCTAAATGGTTATACAGCCCACCATCTTACAGACACATGCAGATCACCACGAACAGTTAAGGTAGATAGTTTCCATGTATTACTGGGAGGAAAAAAACCTGTCAAATAACTTCCTACTCATCCTATGACAAGCAGGTGAGGAAGGCTGTGTGCTTCAACTACCTTAGCTATAGCTATCAGTTCTCCTCCTGGTTGTGTGAGTCTTGAGAAATGGGAAGTGTTGAAATAAATGGCTATGATACACATAGTGTTGAAATAAACATTTATTTTAACACATTCTATGTGATGAGCCATTTATTTTAACACTTTTCACTTGAAGCGGTGAAGTAACAGGTTTGATCAGAGGACGTGTCATCCACTGTTTTATGTACATGTGAATTTGGAATTATATCTACTGAGTATGTGTGTATATACATACACTCAGATTATATGGGTATGTAATAATATGGTAGATGTTCATATAAACACATGCACAACTGCACAGGCAAATAGTGTTTTCTGCTGAAATTGTCATTTGTTTACCACAATTTTTGTGTTAATGCCACTATATTTTTATTATATTTTATGTAACTATGCATAGATCTAAATACATAAAATTGTTTTTTACTAGATAGTAACAACTGTATATTATAAATAAAACAGAGAGACAAAATAAAATAGATAAACCTCAAAATAGGATAAGAGTGATCCTCAGTTATGTAAAGGAGAAAGAAATAACTTCATCGGAGCTTTCTAGATATCTAGGTCTGGTTTTTTTAGTTTGCTGTACTTTCATAAGCTCTGCTTCCTTTTCTGTAATGGACTTCTTACACAAGTGGTTATTATACAGTACAAAGTATGCTTCAGGTTTTGTAAATAACCTGAAAAGTTGTTGTACTGTATTTTTCAATAATGTTTTTGGTTTTAAACACTCTGTAGGATCCTCAGCTCCCTGCTCAGCAGCCCGTCACCACCCTTCCAGTTTGTTCTTAGATAAAGTGAATAGCCTCTGTATGGTTGGAATTACGTATTCACTAAAGTACAGGCACAGACTCATAGACATGCATGCACATTCCCCTTTCTCTCATCAGGGTCATGTTGACCATGGTAGTAGCTGTTATTAAGAGGTTAAAACCAGATCAAACAAAGGTCATGCTGCCTTTGAGGCTGACAGAGGCAAAGCTGCCTTTGAACAAATCTGTAAGCTTCTGGGTAAATAGCCACAAACACTTCTACTAGACTTTAACACATTATCTCTGCACTGAAATAAATGGGCACCAAGACCTACCATGTGTTAGAGAAGCTCTTGCATCTTTCAGGGGGAATGATTGCCCAGCAGAACTGGGCAGAAATGCATTTATCCCTCTGTGATAGCTGCAGCAGTCTTGTCTGGTAATGGTAGACAGAATTTCTTATACTG
Organism: Heliangelus exortis; assembly: GCF_036169615.1. Lineage (NCBI taxonomy): Eukaryota > Metazoa > Chordata > Aves > Apodiformes > Trochilidae > Heliangelus > Heliangelus exortis. The sequence goes on along the minus strand of NC_092429.1, from coordinate 18,392,367 downwards.
GCTGTCCCTTGGCTTTTATGCTGCTCTAATCCACATTTTTTTCCTTCTTTTATGTTGGAAACCCATATCATTTATTAGCACTACTTTTATTATGTTATCCTTGCTGTTGTGTAGTTACTTTTATTTTATCAATCCTACCACTCTCTCAGTAAAGGGAAGGTTTAGTTCTGGATCAGTGTGGGAGTGCAGAGCAAAAGTTACCAGACCTCCTTCATCAGCACAATGTGCTCAGCTTCACAGCACCAAACCAGGTGACTGAGACTCTAAGTCATGATGGGAAGCAATAGAGAAGGAGTCAGGAAAAAAGAAAGAACACACCAAGCCAGCCAAAGAACGTCTGAGGCTCAGTGTGAGACTATTTCCAGCCTCAAGTCAAACCAAAGTAGGAAGCATGAATAAAAATAAAAACTGAACATCTGATATGTTGCAACAGAAAATGCTTTGCTAGGTTTCCTTCAGATCATCAGAAGTTTTAAGTGGTTCTGTAGTTTTCAGTGACAGAATGCCTTCGCTAGAAAATATTTAACCAGCTATCGCAGCAGTCACGGAACAGTTTATATCTTTCCTCTTGATTTTTCCTACTGAAGTTCAGTCTGAGTGAAAATTCTCCCAGGTTTTCCTGGTTAAATAATTTTCACAGATAAGAAAAATTTACTTTCCCCTTCTCATTCTCTGATTCTAACCTTTTTAATTGAGAGAAGCCTCTGGTGACTGCTAAACATTTATTGAATGAGAACTCTGGTGATTTTATGAACTTTCAGCTGAAAGAGCATAAATAAGCATTAGTATCAATTAAAAAATGTTAAAAAGAAATCCTAAAAAGGACATCGATTTTTTTCTGTGCTTATGATAGTTTTGTCAATTTTTTGTATTTGGGTACAATTTCTTTTCAAAGGAAACGAAGCAAAATTATTAGTCTTTTTTCCCACACAGAGATTGGACTCAAACAAGTAGTTATTCCAAACAATTAAATGGCAAGGAATGCAATAATACTTATCAGAGAAAATATTAAAATTTCATCAATTTGTCAAGCCATAAATATCATTGATAGTCACCATATGCCAACAAAAATGAGTAGAATGCAGGCAGTTGATACAGTTTTGAGAACCAGCAATGGCAGAATGAGATAGAAATTATTTTGAAACTGTAGAATCATTAACTTTTTTCTCAAGTCTAGGGTAAAGTCCTCACTTCATTGCAGAACCTTTGCCATCAATTTGGTAGTGTTTGTGCATTACCCTTCACAAATTATCAATAAAATGAAAGGTAGCTGTTGCCTTGAAGATGTAGGGTAACTCTAGTGGAGGCATCCCATGAAATGAATATTCTCTTGAATGCTCCATTTTGTAAAAGAGTAAGTTTTGAATAGAAATAGGCAGAGCCTGAGTAAATAGTACATCACTGTTAGTTGTTTTGGCAAATGGCTAATAGTGTGTGAGGAGGGATGGACTGAAGGAATGGCCAGGATGCAAAATAGATGGGGAGCAGTGAAGTTTTGTCTGAATCCTGGGAAGTGTTGGGCTGTGCAACATTATAGCTGTGGCAAGGTCCATCTTGAACTTGCTCTTTGGGCACTTTCTATGTGTTTTAGTGTGCTGAATATTGTGTCCCCCATTTGGGGGCTTCATAACAGTTCTGGATAGTCTTTTTAGCTATTCGTTGGGTTTTCTTCTGCATAGAAATGCATTCTCTGGCCATTTTGAAGGATGTGGCTGCTACACTGTTTCATTAAACTGCCACTTTATCGGGTAATTGTTTAAACATAATGCCATAGCACTATCAAAAGGAAAGGTGAACTAATGGCATTTGCAAATGTCAAGGATTATCTTAACACTTTTATTATAGTTTATAAAAAGTAGGTTCAGGGCATTCCATGGCAATTATTTCCACAGAAATTGGTTATTTAAATAAATTGCTAATTATCTGGATATGACAGTATTGAAAACCCTGCTAATGAGTTATTTGATAAGTGTAGCTTATGGTGGCCACCTACAGGTGGGAGAGAGAAAGAACATAAAGAATAATTGCAGTCAGAAGGAACGCAATGAAAATAGGTTATGTATAACATGCACGTTTCCAGGGACTGTTTGCAAATGCAGATGATACATAGATATATAAAGAACTTTGATCGACAGTATGAGGAAGCATATTTTGCTATGCAGAAAATGTCTTAACAAAGAATTATGTTTCTGTGGTTTTTTCTTATCCCCAAACTTCCTTATCTAATTACTTACCACAACATTGGATTGATCATCTACAATGCCTGAACTTTCCAAGACCAATTCCCTTGTGTAATGCTTTTTCACCTGTGTCTGGTGTTGGTTGTCATTGCCTTCTTTTGTCATTAGCTTTATTAATTTTAACAGCCAGGAACATAACAACGTCAGCTCTCTTCCAAGAATCTATTTACAAAGGGGATGAGGTAGATATTTCTTAGGGTTTGGGATTTTTTTTTTTTTTTTTTTTTTTAAGCAGCACAGATTTTATCAGTAATTGATGAATAAAAAATGTATGAGCTAACTTTTCTTTGTGTAGTGAAATGAGGAAACCAGGTGGCACTAATTGCCAGGTAGTGGGCATGACCCTGTGTTAAGCCCACCTGTGCCTGATTAGGGTGGGCCCCTACTGCTCATGAGCAGGATTAGGGGGCCAATAAAGCTCACACCTGAGGAAGCCAGAGGGGCGGCCACTTTTGGAGCAGTAGCACCGATCCAGGCTGGTCAGCTCTGAGAGCATTAGACTTGGAGCACTATTGGTGAGTTTCTCCTGGAACACATGGTTGGACCTTGGAGCGCCGTGCCCTAAAAGAGGTTCGTCTTGCTACATCTGGTGGAGAATGCGGGCAAGGTGAGGCTTGAGTGGCGCAGCCGGTTAGCACGCGGTATTTATACAGACAACCTGAGCAATGCTGAGGCCATGGGTTTGAGCCTCACCCTACTGGTGAAGTGCTCTTGTGGCGCAACCAAGTTAGTGCAGTGCTGAGACAAAAGCTTCAGTGGCGCAATCAGGTTAGCGCAGTTCTCTGAAAGTGGCCTCCCCTCTGGCTTCCTCAGGTGTGAGCTTTATTGGCCCCCTAATCCTGCTCATGCGCAGTAGGGGCCCACCCTAATCAGGCACAGGTGGGCTTCACACAAGCTCATGCCCACTACCTGGCAATTAGTGCCACCTGGTTGCCTCATTTCACTATATCTTTGTAACATTTGTGTTTAAATATCTGCTGTTTAAATGGGATATTAAATTTGTAAAGAATAACTTCAATATAATATATAATATAATATATTTTTAAAATTAGTTTTACTTGAAAATGCACAGACTGGGGAGAATTATGATCCAAATTCATTTTTATTCCAACTAGTAACCATAGATACAAAAATTTGCTTTTAAGTCATCTACTAACTGAAGGTCTGAGAGTTTTCTTTCCTTTTAAAGTTGTTTGTATTATTGACAGAGACTTTGATAAAGGCCATTCAGACTGTTTAATGATTCAGGCTCACTATTATTGCACTGAATTGAATCCCCTAAGTTCTGATGGCTGCTTTTTCATGGACCTGGATCATCTTTACCTAAAGGCCTGTCTAAAGCTGCTGCAAGTATGTGTTAAAGACTTTGAACTGCTGCAATATGCTTCAAGTGAAAATGTAGTCCAGTATTCAAGACTTCTGCATCTGTTTTTCTTCCCATTGGTGGATCATTGAAATCAACAAGATCTGAATTGTTTCTACTAAGAACTTCCAAAGATATGTGGTTGTCTGAAGCTTAATGCCAGGCTTCTCCTTGAGGAAGGCATTAAGTTGGGCTCTCAAGCCTCAGACCAGTGAACGTTTTTGGTGCTTGTAGGGTCGAGTCCTTAGGGAAATCCAAAGTCTAATGAAGTTGTGATAAAACATGTCTCTTCTGGCACTGATAATTGTTGGGTTTATTAAAAAAAAAAAACACTCAAATGAGTAGGTACAGTACTTTACATCAGTTTATCACCATTCTGGTATCCTTGGAGGAGAAAGAATCTCTGCTTACCTGCAGAGGGAGGTGCATGTGTTTGATATATGTTTGGCATCTCCTTTGTGTTGTATTGACTGCATCCTCTGAAAGTCGTGAAAAATCTGACTTTTATTAAAAACAAAAAAACAAAGAAACCACTGTGATATAAAGAAAGAAAAAGCCCAGGGACTTTTGCATCAAATATTATTTCATTGTTTCTTTATATAATAGCAAATATTTGTTCCATAGTTAATAAGGGACTTGAAAGAGTAGTTTTCTACATAGAGTAGCATGTCCTCTCCACCAGGTATTGCTCTATCTGTCTTTCACTTTCAAATCTCACTTCCCTGACTGAAGTCTGGATAAATGGGCTTTCTTAATTAAATTTCATTATTTTACATCAAGGTAAATGATAACCACACCAAGCATCTTGTAGCAGCTGTAATGCTACTATCAAGAGGTTATCAAATCAGCAGTTTCCCCATCTACATGTTCTTAACTAGTGGAATTACAGGTCCCAACATGTCAAAGACATGGTAGATGCTTATATTTTACCATGTGAGCTGTCTTTAAAATGCATGATGGATTTGGACCTTAGCTTCTTAAATGCCATTGAATTTATTGGACAACTTTCTGAAGATTCCCACTAGTACTTACAGCTCTTTTAAATTTCAGTATTAAATCTCCTTTATTTCAACCTTTTAAAAACTCCTTCTCCACAGATCTCCATAGTGGAGTTTATTACCTTCCTGTGGTACTCAAATGAAAATGCAAGAAAATAGAAACTCTAGGTTGAATTCACTGGTTTGCTTTTTTTTTTTTTTTTTTTTTTTCAATAGCCTGGCATCACTGTTATTCATGCTTTATTTTTTGCTTTATTTTTGGTTTTAATCTGGACAGTTGTTTCACCATTTTATTGTACAGTAGGATCTCTATCACAAGAAAATATAGTTGTATTCTAGTTCAGCAGCTTTATTACAGAAGGTGAAGCTTCTGTAATAAGCTTTCTGTTGATCAAGAAATTCATATGATAATGGCTGATATGCTTGTTCTGTATTCTGTAAACTAAAGAAAAAAAATGCTGGGATGAATGCTGACAGCCTGGTCGTTCCTCTGGTTGTCATTAGAGTCATTTATTTACTCTCATCAGAAGCAGTCCTGAAATGTTTTTAAATTCATTTGGATGAATTATAGATGAATGGAATACTTTTGCAACTGTACCGATTTATCACTAATTTTCTATTCACCAAGTGTAAGTAATAACTCGTATTATGAATATCAAGTGCAGCTAGTACTAAAAAATATCTGTGTTCCATAATAAGTTGTAAATCTCATTGCCATCTCTGCTAGACTTATCAAATCATATGCTTGATGTCTTTGGGCTGAATGAAGGCCTTTCTGATTACCTATTGTTCTGAAACCCAGATAAACTGTCATTATCTCCTTTGCTCTACTGACCATTGTGCAGAGACAAGCATTTAGGTGAGAAAGTGGCTAATTTAATCAGACTGAAGAAAGGAACAATATATTCTGGAAATATTTTCTTGTGGAATCTTTCCTACAAGGTATCATTAAGGTCAATGGTCTATAAGGCTTAAACCCTGACTGAAGGCAAGCTCCCCGAGATACATTGGGGTTAAAGGAATATAAACCTTCCTGCCTCAAGGCAGATGCCAGATTTTGACTGATGCAGATTGGGAAGAAATTTCCCTCTAACCATCTGATGTCTGAGTTACCAGCATCTGTATGCTTTCACTTTGCTGAAAAGTAACTACCTCATCACACTGAGATTCTGGAGTGGCTCTGTCGGTGCCTGAAAGCAATGTAGCAAGTCTGATGATTACCTGTACCCTCCATTTCAAACACTGAACATTTGCAGAATTTCATGTCTGTGTTTTTTATTAGGTTATTTTCAATAGTTTTGTCTGTAGAGTGTATGTCTTGGCATGGATACTCTCCAAAAGGCTTTATCAATAAATCCATGAGAGCAAACAGCATGGTTGCATTTATTTTATTTTTTTTTCCCATGTCAAATCTTTCCCTGAGACCGGACCATCAGTTCTGTTGTAATATTTGCTCTTTGGACACTAGCAGACATCCTTTTTCAGAGAATCATTCTGTTCTTTCCAAACATGTTATAATCAGTCTAACTTGAATGATGGCAAATTGTCAATAGAATCCTGTGGAAAGTTCCTCTCTAGCTCTGGCTCCTTTCTGTCATCTGTTCTGGTGTGACCTTAGATTCTTTAAAGCAATTTTGATGATATTTCTGAATTTTGTGAACTAGGCTCTGGTTTTCATCAAAAATACACAAATAGTGCATCTGGGATTAGGCTCTCCATTTATGCAAATGCAAGTTTATATGCTAAAAACATTATATATCAGTGTAATCTCTGTTACACTAGCAAGAAGGATTTCTGTAAAGTGTGTTAGCAGTCCTGATTGGAAACATAGGCATGGAAGAACATTCGGTGTGTCTGGCAGGTGGACAAGTCTGTCTGATCAGATAGTGAGTCTTGCTTTTTGCTGAGGTGCAGAGATCAGCTACTGAAGGAGGAGGTTTTGTACTGAGTATGTAATGAGACAGTGTCTGTCCTGTGGCAACAGAAGTTGTCATTGCCTGAGAAGATAATTTTGTGCTGAATCCAGAGCAGGTGTCAATAGAGACTTCTTAGGTGAGCTTTTGGTGTGAATGTGTTTAATACTGATGGGCCAGGGTGCCCTGTGAATTCAGTGTCACAGTTACAGTGACGGGCAGTGCTGTGCTGCAAAAGGCAATGTGAGCTGAAGACAGTGTATTTTTCATGGTTAAGACAAACCAAATTTCAGTTTTCTGTAATGGAAAATTACATTGAAAAAACAGCTTCTTGTCAAAGTGACAGTGCAGCTGTCCTATTTAAAGCAAAACATGACAAGTTTTGTGACCTAAACTTGGGTGGGATCATTCCCCTTATTGACCCTTCCATCTAGTCCAGGAATGTTTTACCTGATACACAAGCAAAGCTCTTTCTAGAGCCAGCACAATGTATTGAGACTTTAATCATAGTTCCTCTAAATATAGCAGCTTGCATTTTTTCACTCAACATCCAAATGAAAATGCAAGCTCCAGTCTTGGAAATACAACCATAAATGAATATACTTTATTCTTCTGAGCTTCTGACAATTGTGTTAATAGTTAAAAGCAGCTTGGTTAAAGGATTATCTGAATCTACAAACATTCGAAGGGGAAACCTTAAATTTATGAAAAGTCGTGAGCAGTACAAAGGCACATTTAAACAAAATTTTAGTCAGACATTTAAATGAGATTTTCCTACTTACTTGGACAACATTTGTATTCAAAAAACCAACCTTATTGTTTATGTAGAAACAAATCTCTGTCTACAGAGTATGGTGAAATACTTTCTGTCTTAGACATGGTTAGTCTTTCTTATGAACATCAGATAAAATGTTCAAGCCAGATTTGTAATTTTTGTCCAAATATTCCTGTGATTTTCTTCATTTCAGCCAAATTCATGATACTTTACAAATATTGATATTATTTAAACCCTACTTGGTGTCAATTTGTAAATGAAAGTGACCTCTGCATCTCAGAATCAGATCTTATTTCCTGGTGTTTTTACCATGAGGCTTCTGCAAATTATCTCAGGGTGTGGTATGATGTTGCTAACAAAATGTTCTGACTTTCTGTAGGAAATGCTATTAGGCCCATCGCCCTCCGTGCAGTGTCTGCCATAGCTCGTGCTCTCCCAGGATTTCCCATCTTAGCAACTGGAGGCATTGATTCTGCTGAAAGTGGGCTCCAGTTTCTGCACAGTGGAGCTTCTGTTTTGCAGGTATGGTTTTTTTCCTTGAAACATTAAAATTAAAATATCTGAAACTAAAACCATAATATATCTTTCTTGCAAACACCACTGTAGGGAAGGGTTTATACACTGAATTTTCATGGTTTTAGCTTCATGCTTCTTCCTGAGTAAGACATTCATTTCAGATGGAGGAAGAGTTGTAAAAGACTTTGGGTTTCACAATACCAATCCGGGAGAAGGCTAGCCATGAGTATGTTTCTTTTTCCCTCTGACTGATAGGATATAAACTCTGAACATATCTTTCTTGTCATACAAACAAGGTTGACACAGAGTTAAGCTTCAGCTATCAGTTCTTCCTTTATCTCAGTTTTTGTCTCCTGCAAAGAACCTTTTTGAGGGAAGAGAAATTTCAAAGAGTATCACTTTGGTCCCACTGGGAGTAACTTTTCTATCCTGGCATCTGTGTCCCTGATGTTTACTGAAACAGGAGGTTCAGAGCTGTACCTCCTGTTTATGGTGCTGACATTGCAGCCCATTGCATTGGAGTCAGGTGTTGGACTTTGTGCAGTAGTTGTGGCTGTTTGCATTGCCTGATGGGTTGTTTTGAGTTCCTGGCCAGACTGGCATGGTCAATTAGCTCCTGTTACAGAAGGAAGCCTTGTGGCCTGCTTTTGTGGGCTCCAGGAAACTGGCTGGAAAATCAGCCCTTTACCCACTCCACTAGGCATGACAGGGCACCATTGCAGCATGGTAGAATGTATGCTAAGGAGCAGGTGATGGTTACATTATATTATTCCTGTATATATTGTTACATTTGGGTAGGTACTCTTCCCCTTTTTCTGTAGTTCTAGTTATAGTCAACAGCATCTGTGGATATTGGCTTTGTGCCACTCCATGGGCTTGATGGAGTGGTGGAGTGGTTTCATTCCACAATTCACTTTGACATTGAAATAAGATTCAGTGGGACCATCCTTTCTGCACATCCATAGTGACTGCATAGGTTAGTAATTTTTTTACTATGTTTCAGAAAAAAAGAATAGGCCAACTTAATGTTTTAATGTTGTTGTATTTTTTTTTTAATGCACACCAAAGTTAGCATTTTTGGAATGTGAAATAGAAAGCTACTGATTTTTTATAGACCTAATATGGTCTTTGGATTTATGAATACTTTTTTTTTTTCATTTTTAGTTTCTCTTAGAATGCTTCAAATTCTTTTGCTGTGGAAAGGCAAAAGATCACTACACAATGGTCTGAGAGTTTCTTCCATGTAAATGCTAAGTAATAGAACAGATTATAGAGCAGCATTTGTCTACAAAAAAATAGAGTTGGCAAGAGAATGTTTCATGCTATAGATGCATTCTGTTTATTATTGCTAATAGAGCTGCCATTTTGATGGCTTTGTCTGTAACAATGTTACATGATCTGAAAAGCAGAGTGGAATGATTTTCTGTTCTGTATCTGCTGTATCTGTTTCTTGATTAAGGGATATTAATGTCATTTATGCAGTTTTCCTTTAGATAGACTGTAGCTGTTCGTTATTTTGTTACTTCTTTTCTTTTTTGTTGGTTTGCCCCCATGGCAATGGAAAATTCTGAAATAATGAAGACATCCCAGACAGTAGCCAAGAGAAAGAATATTTGATTTACAAAAACATTAATTAGTATTTTCTCTTTAGTCATAATTAAGTTCTCTGGAACTGACTACCAGAAATTATTTGGATCTATACTGGTCTTCTGCCTTTTACAGAACAACTTCTCTTTTCAACAGATTTTTTTTCCAGAGATGGTCACAAAACTCTTTGCTTCTTTCTTAGACTTCTTCAGTTGAACTTAAATCTTACCTCTAGAACTGATTTTAAACTCCTCTGGATCAAACCTATCCACTCAGTGGCCTATTTCTGTTTAACTAAAGTGGAGAATTCATTTAAACTAAGCTGAGATAAATGGATTCTAAAGCCACTGTGTAGGTAAGGATCTGAACTACTTCAATTAGATTTATTTAAAAATAAGCCTATATTAAACTTCATGCAAGCCTGTGAATAAATACTATATTCGTACTGGCAAAGTCAAATGGAAGGGAGAAGGAAACAAGTAATCTCTATAGACAGTCTTACAAGAAATACACTTAGGACTACACTGAAATCCTTATATATGCTGCTTAAGTAAGATACATTGTGATAGACAGAGAAAGGCAGCCTGATCTTCACAGGTCATCTCTGGAACCTAATTAGGATTATGAGAATCATTGCCATTGCTTTCCTGCCTAACAGGGTCATACAAACACCCAGCTAATATATCTTCCCCTGAATCCCAGTCTCTTTCTCACATCCTTGTTATCAAATGCACAAGGCATTCCTTCTTCAATAGTCAAAACCTCTGTTTCTTATCTCAGGTTCTGCTTTCTCAGTACCAAAATACAGAGAAAGTACAGAATTTCAAGATACATTCTTCCAATGCATGGACTCATTGCAAAAAGCCCTCACTTGTTTTTTGATTTTGCACTGAAAATGCTGAAACTTTTCAATCATGCTTCAGTTGATTCCATATTACTAAACATTTTGTAACATGCAAAAATTCATCAATACCTTTTCAGTACAGGCATGAAATTAAAAAAAGAAATAACAACTTTATGGTCACAGTCCTGCTCTCAGTGCATACCAAAATCTCCAGAAATGTCTAGCTGCATCTTTCTGAGGTACAGTGTACTACAGGTTTCCAGTGAAGCTGGAATAAAGTTGTTTGGTTTTTTGTTTTTTGTTTGTTTTTTTCTTTTTAATTTAAATAAGCTTTTTCAGAGCCCAAATTTATCAAAATAAGATGTATATAAGGTTTTTTGTGTCATTTCTTCATTATGTATGTGATTTACCATGTCACATTGATGGTTTGTTAAATTTTTCCAGGGCTTTGAAAGACACATAGATTTTTCAAAGTCATCTCACTGCAGGAAATTAGAAATTGAGACAATTATAGAAAATTCCAATGGAAAGGAAAAATGCATTATGGAAAAAGCATTAAAGGCATAAAAAATATTAAAGTAAAAATCACTTCACAGTAGCCTGTATGATTCAATTGTAGATCAATATTGTGTAGTTAATGCATTAGCGGTAGAGCATTAATTTGCAATTACCGCAGGTGATCTGATCCTCTGTGTTCTGTCCATTGACATAAATGACCTTTTGTTGAAAGAGACTCTGTAGTCATTATTTCTAGCAGATGTAATAAAAAGAAAGGTAGAACAAAGGGGCACTTTCTGAAGCATACTTGTTTCGTGGTAGTCTCTTCACATTATATTCTGGTATGGAATACTTTTGTTAATCTTGGTAGTTATTACAAGAATGTGGGTTCCTTTTAAAAAAAAATTTCATACAAAGTATGGAGATCCCATTTTGCTCCAATATGGATTGCTCTACGTGGCAACGATTTAAAATACCCCCATATAATGCTGTTTTCCATCAGGGCAGCCTGTAGCTTTGCCCCAAGCCCTGTGTCAGACCCAGCTTCACCTATCTCTGTCTTCCATTTGCCCTGAACAGGAGGATGTAGTACCTTGCAGTCCTGTTGTTGTAGCCACCATCTCTCAGGCAAGGGAATAAGGTGGGATACATCCCACCTATGAGATGGAGCTGCCATGATGCTGGATCTTCCCTGTGCCCTTCTGTCCTGCCCCATACCAGTTGTGTTTGAGGCCTCAGGGATCTGAGGAGGAACAAAGCCATTCTTGAAGTAGGACAGTCCATGATAGGAAAGCAATAACAATGTAATTTTTTTTTGCTCAGCAAGATATAATCTCCCTGCAACACAGAACACTGTTGTGTTTACAAGACTACATGTGGGGTTTGTAACATTTTTAAGGAGCGTGTTTGTTGGTACCTCTCTGGAGACAGAGTCTCTAGGGATTCAGTTCAGTTTGATTATTACTTTTCTTCAGCAGGCTTTTTACTGAAGTATTTAGCCGAGGGATTTTTATAACATCGGGATGGCCCTTTGTGTGTGAATAAACAAGCTTTTCCATCACAAAATAGTGAGACTTGAACTGTGAGAGAGCACTGGGTTTGTTTTGTACAAATATGAAATCCTGAGAGAAACAGGTATAAAATGTGTATACATTTATGCTATGGTATAATGGTATAAATGGGTATACATGGGTATGAAATGCCCTGGGTATCAGAATGCAGAAGCAAGGCTCTGAAAATATAATCACTGAAATGACAGGAAAAAAATATCATTTCATAAAAATCATGTGGTCTCCACCCCAGTGAAGTAAATGACTGCTGTAATCATTCATCATATTTTTCCCATTTTATTATGTTTTAAATTTTCATTAAGGTCCCTGATGCAATTTATCTATTATGTTTTCATATGTCTACTGAATTGCAAAGTAGAGACCTAGCCCTCCAGGCACTTAATTGGTGTTCCTTTAAGCCCATTTCAGGGTCTGTTAAAGTCACCAAAGTCACTGATGTTTGAGTTAAGTGAAGACTAAATAAGGCCAAACAGTTCTCATCCAGGAATTAGTGTTTATGCCACTTAATGGCATGGAGAGTGAAAAACTAAAAGACATTGAAATCCTGGGACTGAAGAGCAGGGCAGTGACAGAGTAAGCCCTTTGCTTTGTGGTTGCAGGTTAAGTTTACACTGATGACACTTGGAAAAAATTTATTTTTTCTTGCAATGAATAGCAATGATTCTGAACGCAGAAGAACAGCTCAGTCTTTGTTTGTGTCTGACCTCAGCTCTGTGCAAGGAGAAGGAAGTGGGTGCTGGGTGTATACAAGTCTTAAACAACCACAGAGTGCCACTGGGTGTGGCAGAGCAGGTTTCTCCTGCCTGGCCTGGCCAAATCCTTCTTCTGCCCCCATCCCATCCTTACACCATCAGATGGAGGGAACAGAGGCTGAAGGCTTTGCTTTGTGCCAGGCAGAGAGTGCTCCAGGCTGGATAAGCCTACAAATAGGCACACTTTGGCACCAGCTGGACACAATGAAGTTTCTGATGCAGGCTGTCACTTGAGGTAGGACAAAACCTTTCTGTACAAAGCTATCCATGATACAGAGAAGATAAAATGTGGGAGCTAATTCTTCTCTTGCCAATTAAATTGATGAGTGCAGAATAGATTGCTGGGCACAGTGGCAGGTCATCAAATTGATTCAAGGAATGGCTCTTTACATCCACCAGCAATTTTAAGAAAAAAAAAGATAACACTTAAGGCAAAATCTGTTTTCAGATCTAAGTTCTTTGACAGAGGCAAATGTAGTCTCATATAGAAATAGCAGTTTTAGCTCATATTCCCAAAGAAACTCAATATATGTTTGTCCTTTTGAGTACCCTCAGTTGCAGTTGAGCTTTGTGGCCATTTTCAATGAAATATGCCAGAATATAGAAGGTATTTTGCTAAAACAAATTATGAGAAAGCAAAGTCTGACAGAGGAGAGAGTGGATCTGCATTCCTTCACTGTATGCATGAGTGTGCTACAAGCTGACCTCTATTAGACCTCTGAGAATCCACATGGGACAGCACTGTCAGGACTGTGTCAGCCACAGGAAAGGCTTTAATTGGCAGTAACACCTTATTAGATGTCAGAGAACCCAACCACGAGGCACAGAGCTGCAGGAAGCCAGGTGTCATTAGTTCCATTCCTCACAAAGCTTAAAAAAAGTCTTCAATGGATGCAGAACTGAATGGAGTGGTGCTTCTCTGCAGAGCTGAAATTTGCAGTACCAGCAGAAACAAAAGAGAGAACAAAGTGCTGTTTGAACATGTCGGCATAAAATCAAAAGAAAAAGTAATGTGAAAGAGAGAGAAGAGTTGGGACATTCATACTCATGTGATCACTTCTGATAATCATTTGATTATTTTCTACTTCTTCCAGTGCTAATCACAGAAACTCAACCCGCTCTCAACTGTCTATATTTGCTAATGGAAAAAGTCATTAGATGTCTGCCACACTTGTTCCATTACAGATGCTTGGAATGGAAGTTGCTAATTGTTAGTGAGAATTTTCTGTGAGAATTCCTTTTAATGGAAATCAACATTTGTGAAACAAAAAAGCCTAGAAAGTTTTATTGGTTATAGTTGGAAAAAATCTATAATAGAACATGTTTCCGTTATTGATGTTTACTTTTATTATCTTGCTACGTGTAATGAAAAGTTGCAATATTCAAATCAGCAAATTGAAAAGTAACAGACTAAACTCTAAGTTACAGTGCCTTTTATTTTGTGTGATTTTGCAGTAACTTAACATTGTATTTGGAGCTTCTTAGGGGATTTATCTATTAGCTTTTCTTTATTTATGTTCATTTTATCAGCTAGTAAATGAGGTCTGTATAGATATGATTGTTATTTCATAAATTTCTAAGAATGAATTCAGGCTAATTTCTTAAGAATTATCATTTGTCATTCTTGTAATTGATTCTCATACAAAGTAGGTTAAACTATCACTGAATGGTAATAATTACTTAATAACAGTTAGGTCTCATTTGATCATCAGCTTAAATGCTGTCCTATACCAGTCAATCCCAGCCTCCCAGAAGATTTATTCTCTAATTTTATACCTGGGGACACTGTCCTGCTTCCCTGAGTCTGGTGACACAGGGACTCCAAGCTTTGAGTAGATTTGAAGAATAATTGCTTTGGCAACACACTATCATCATCTTTTCCAAGGGTCCACAATATTGCTTTGAATCAAATTTCCAAAACACAGTACAGCTGCACCTTTTTTTTCATGTGGATTCACACTACTTGTGTGGGTTAGTGCTTCCACTGTCTTATAGGAACAAGCACAGAGATGCCCTCCTTGTAGGTAAAACCATATGGTACGAACTGACACCAGATGAGTTTTGTTTAAAATTTCACAAAGTAAAAGCAACATGGAGATGACTCTTCAAAAAAGACTTACTTAAGTGTCAGAGAAATTGTGGGCTAGTTGTTTTACTTGGCTTAGGTTACTCTCAGATGTGAAGCTGCTGAAGAAAGTACCCCTTGTGACTGAAAATTGAATCTGAAAGTGTACCCAGCTCCTTGGTGGAGTTTGAAAATGTAAATAGAAGGAAAGATTAGCACAGTAGAAAATGCTGAGTTTCTTTCTTTCTTACTGCCATCTCTGGTAATTACTTAGGGAATTTCCTGTGTTTTGTTTTAAATTATACATATTGTGTCTGCAGGGGACTTGTCTTTGAAAACGAGAAAATGTAAAATATTCAGGATTACAAAGCTCTGAAGTTTTTCTTAGAAACAGCATTGGTCATAGAAAGAAAATATGCATGCACAATTTTTTTCTCTTTGCATTGTGGCAGCTCTGTTGATCTTTCAGTCAGAGGCTGTATCTGGCAGTGAAAAGAAGGAAGGGAGAGTAGGCAGGGGAGGAGGCTGTGCCATAGGAAAGGCACAATCCTGCTGCCCACACCCCCATGGGCTCTGTCTCCCCGCAGGGCTACCTGGAGTTTGGTGACCAATCTGGCAGTTTTCCCAGTGGCAGAAAAATCTTTTTTCTGCCCAGGCATGATGGACCAATGAGCCCTGATGTCTTTTTGAAGTTTTTTCCTGCTACAACGCAACCCCCCTGACACAGCTTGATCTGGTTGGCAATAGATCCTTTTATCTATGCGATTTGAATAAAAGAAACAAACAGAAACCCTTTTTCTGAAGCTGGCAGTACATTTAAGAAAGGGTTTAACATCCTTCAATATCTGAGTTTTGTCACCACTTTTCTTGCCAATATTTATTATTTGGCCAGAGTTAGGTTAAAAAAAATCCCCAAGAAAATGTGGAAGTGGGTTTTTATCTCAGACACGAAGGACTTGGAGGGTCAGAACTATTTTATACACATGAATCTCACTCTTCAATGGACACAGCAGCTGCTGCACAAACTCATACAGGCAAGCTGATAAAGGATGAAAGTAATTTTAGCTGAAATAAAATGTGAGAGTACAAGAAGGAAAGGCTCACAAAGATGAGGGGTTAATCACTGCGGGACTAAACTGAGGTTCCAAAATAGAAAAATTTCTTTCCTGTTGGATTTTTGAGAGCTTTCAAAATTCTGGTCACAGGAGGATGTTCCACAGAAGATGGTTCTCATTAGAGTTTATTGGAAACTTCTTTGAGGAAACTGTTTGCCATTGACAAATTTCATTTAATCAGACTAGATCTGGGTTTAAGTGCTGTCTGTGTCTGATCCAGTGTCCTGGAATGTAGAGCACTGAAGTTTAACCCAGATCAAATATGCATTCATGAAATCAAGTATTATCAATGATTAGGAAATAGTTATTCTGTAGCAGGGAAGTTTAAAGATGGCAAAAGTTCTCCAATTTAAACTGAAAATCAAAATTTGAAAAATGTCTGGAATTAACACATTTAAAGAAAAAATATTATTTGGGTGAATCAAATCTTTGTTTCAGTCATTTTGCAACATATTTTAGTTTTGATCTTTTCAGTCCAATTAACTTGGATTGCAAAACAGACATTTTCAAGTGAAGGTGTTGCATTCCATGTTGTAAATAGCACATATTAGTAATTCTGAAACTCTCTTCCACACATTTTTCAGAACACATTACTTTTCTGAAAAGCGTGCTTTCCTAGAACCACCCTCACTTCTGAAAAATATGCCTTTCAAAAAATGGAATGGCAGACCAGCTCCAGTCCAGACAGGATGGTTTATCTGTTGGTTAGCTCTCAGAAAACAAAATCTTAAGACCACTGCTAACTTCTGACTAAATATGCTATGTTACTTGATGACTTCTAGCATGAAACCACCAGATCTGAGAGATTTGAACCAGCCCTTTAGAAATATCTTTAGAGGAGCTGGAGGATACAGTTCATGGAAATGGATTGAGTAAATCTAGGTGTATCTGGCACAACTACTGATGCTATACCAGCAGTTGCAGAACCTCTGGGAGAGCAAGGATTTAATTTTCCACAGAAGTACTTATAAGAGAGAGGTGAAACCTTTGGGTGTTAGTAAATGAAATATGAAGTGATATTCAACATACATTTAAAGATAGTTGTAGAACCTCTATATGTTATTGGACTGTTCACACAGGGGAGTTAGCCCATCTGCTTTTAAAGATAGATATCTTTCATTTTGTAGACCTACACTCCAATGATATAATTTACTATAGATGGCTGATTATGAGGCTGTTTCCCACACTCCTTAATACTCAAGGCATGTGGAATCATATTTGTTTTCTTAGGAGAGCTGATCTGTTGTCACCGTGTGTGCCCACCTGCTGCATAAAGGTCCACTTTGTAGTCCAAGAACTGGCAGAATGCTTTAGTGAGATAAGGAAATACAACCATTCCTCTAGGAGTGGTTCACAGGGGAAAAAGCCAGTTACCTCAGGGAACCTTCTCAATATTCTTGATGTCTTCTGAATTTTGCCTCTCAAAGACATAGGATACAAAATTGCATCATTTGGGGTCCTCTATTTTCTCAGTCCCAAACAGCCAGTTTAGCTATTTAGATCAAAGATACATTAACTGGTAGAGAAGAACTTAAGGGAGGAAAAATGCATTTGAGTATCATAGGAATTAATGCATTAGATAACATTCCTAAGGGACACCTTACAATGCTCTTATCCCCTGCTGTGCCCTGGTCTGAGGAGTGGCTAATGGATTCTAGAGTTTTTTCTCTTCCGTCACAGTTGCCCAGAGTTGCTGGAGTGCAGTACACAAGCAAGGTCTGTCTTTCATCCTCAAAAATGAGGTACTTTGTGGTCTCTATGCCAGCAAGAGTAACCATTACCTTGGTGCTGGAGAGGCTTTTCATTACATCCCTTCTCAGGAGACTGCTGTGGCTTCAGCACAAGCCGTGTGGCCCTTCTGACTGTGCTGGTACCACATGCTCATTTCCTTACCTGCAGTTCCTGCCTCTATGCTCCCTAAATATCATCTCAGCTCTGCTCAGCACCATGTCAGCATTATGTTGTCCTATCGTAGATAGGATCCAAGCTGTATAGGAGACAGAGCTTTTATCCTGCAAGCTTGTCTTTTATGTGCTGGAGATTTTCTTCTTTTAACTCATTTTGAGCTCCATTACCTACTGACATTAGCCTGTACTTCTGAATAAAGTAACACTTTACCTCAAGCTGGTCTGATGAACACACTTGAGGTAAAACAAAATAACTGAAATACTTCATTACTGACCCGCACATGACATCAGACCATCCAGTAATTTTTTTTTTTCCTATATAAGTTTCTTAAGCCTTGTGTGAATGGTTGCCTACTCTTCAGAGGCTTGAGTTGTTAGCATCTTTGAATCTTTGTTCTCTATGTTGCCCTTTAATTGTCACTAATAAGCTCTTAGCTCAGTAGGACTTCAAGTCCAGGACTCAGAAAAAAAGTTATGTGGGTTTTCTCCCACAATTCAGAAAATTCCTAGATGTAATATTTGAGTACTTCAACTTGCTTTCTGAAAGCCATACTAGACTTTGGAAAAAATAGCAGATCATTAGTTCATGTATATTAGGCCAATTCTGATGTTTTAAAAAGACTATCAGCTATCATCCAAATCATTTTTGCATATCGATCCAGTATCTGAAGCCTTGTTAAGTAACATCCCATCTGCTAACCTATATTTCTAGAGTCCTTTAAACAGGTAATGCAAATGTAACAAATTATTCCATCTGTACTGTATCAATATATGGGAAACTTTTTCTTACTTGCAAATTTGTTCTTCAAAACAAAAAATCTCATTTTTTTCCAGAGAGTGCACCACGTTGATAATCCACTTTCCGAAATGTTCTTAATCCTACAACACTCTAACAAAAGTAATAATTGCTAATAGAAAGAATGATTTAGGCTACATTAAATAGGTTCTGCTAAGTCTGTGTTCAACGAGACATGAAGAGAAGGAACCATTGTTACACTGACAGCCTTGCCATAGACATTGGAATCTTGAAGATTCCAAGTACAGAAACCCTTCTCAAAGGAGACCAGATTTATGTGCTAACTCTCATATCACAGCTCTTACTGCATTATTATCAGTACTGACAACCAGTGCTGTGTATACTGCTCCTTGCTTTGTAGATCTGGGCAGCCCTTGGGATTATACTGGGGCTAAAACACATACATTTTATTTCCATAGGCAATAGTTATGCAACGTATAGATTGCATGACCCAGAAAGTTCTCTCTTTTGTTGAGTCAACTTTTGCTAGCTGCTTTTGTGAATAAACTTTAAATTCTGTGAATGCTTACCCAGATTATAATCGTGCTCTTGCCCACTATGATAACATTAATTTTCTTAAGGCTGTTGATTCATATAGATACCCAGATGGGCAAAAATAGAATCCTTCCTGAAGCACCATGCATTCATTTAGAGCCTTAGTCTTTTTCCACCAGAATCTTAATCAATAGACACTAATCAAAAAAGCAGTAGCCTCAAGTATACATTGAAAAACAGCTTAGAGTCATTCATAAATGTTTCTCTAACAATAATGTGGATTTATGTCTTCAATACATATTAGGAAGAATTTTTAAGAGAGAAAGAAAGTTTCTAAAAAGGATGATAAATAATGCTAAAATAGACAATATATTCTAATATAAAATCAAAACAGGAAATCTTTTACATACTATTTGGGTATATCAGTAAAAAATATTTCAAAGGAAGTCAACCAAATTAATGGAAAAGCCAAATTGTTAAACCATTGTAAAATCTGTCACAGGTATTCCAGAGGAATAATAGTTGTTTATCCCCTTGCTATGGTAAAAATATTAGAATCTGTGAAGTCACAGGCCAGTTTCCTAATCGGATGGCATTTTGAGAGCTATTTTACTTAGAGATACTATGCATTTTAGAACCAAAGCTGAAATAAATCTCTGTCTTCTGGGGAGGTAAGATGGCATTCTGCTAAATGCTAAAATTTTATCATTTGAAGGGAAAAATGAAAGCAAAAAGAAAGCAGCCAGCAAAACCTAAGAATATGAAAGCATTTGAGATCTCAGAAGGAGTTTAAATCAATGCACTGCCACAGTTACAGCACAGATGAAAGATCCTGCTGTCTCAATTGCCAGGAAGCTACTTAGAAACTCTCACTTTGATTTTTTTCTTTTTTTTTTTTTTTTTTTTTTTTTTGGTAGTCCGTTACATTACCGCTAAATGCAATATATGGGAACATCAATGCTTTGATGTTTTATAGCAACAACAAATGGAAACTAATATGGTAGAACAACAGCCAAGCTATGTGATTTGCGTTTGTATATACAAATATATAACCATCAATCTTCTTAATTCTAGACCATGTATCACTGCCACCCATCTGCTTCCTTACTGTTACTTCTGTCATCATAAAAATGTCAATTATTTTACACCCATATTCTGAAGAGAGAAGTGTATATTTTGGAGGGGTGTAAAAAATGATATTTTGTTTTCTGAGCTAATGTCTCCTGCCACAAATCCATCACTGGCAAAGGACTTCAGTGTGCTTTGAGACAATTTTGAATAGTAGCACAACTGCTGCCAGACATTCAGATCTGGTCACACCAAGAATATTTACACTTCATGCAAAGGAACACATTATTAAAAAGGCTTGATTCTCTGACCTGCTAAGCCCTTTTGCAGAGAATTAGCAGTATATGAGATTATAGACATACTACTGCTTGTTAGTTGAAAATAATTTAGGGAAGAACTGATACAAACATGTCTACATCTGCATCCTCTCTGCCACTTCAGCAGAAATCCCTGCTATTGGTAGATTAGAACAGAAAGAATGCATGTGGGGACTGGTGTCCTTTTTCCTTTTTGTCCATAAATAAAACTGAAGGTTGTGGGATAAGAGAGAGAGTGGACAGAGTAATACCTGAACAGGATTTCATTGTTTCCTCTTTCTAGTGTTTCAGGAAATATTTTCTCCTTCTCAGGAACCCCCATTGGGAATATGTAAGGACAACACTGAACAGGAATTGCTTTAGTGGGTGATCTGACTCATGACACTTTGTCCAGGTTCTGCATGGATGGCACAGGTCTTCTAAATGGTCCCCCAGGATATGCCACAGTTCAGACAGGCACCACTTCCATTTTTGTAGATAGAAAAGCAACAAGAAAATGCAATGTCTGGGTACTTTCTCCCTTGCTTCTAGAAAAATAGACTATGAACAAAACCTAAAAAAGGTCTTACACAGATGTAGCTCAGTAAATGGTGCAGGGTATTTGTCTCAGTAAAGACTTCAGAAATCAGCTTCTCTTCGTTGTGTAATTCTTCTGCTAAAAGCAAAGGCATTTACAATTTTTTTACAACAGTTTTATAGATGATGTGGTAGTACCTGTCACTAATAATGAACTTTCACTTCAAAACATGTAAATTAAAAGTTTCAGGTTGGTGTGAATGATTAATAGCAACCATGTAACCTGTACAATTCTTTTTACACAATAGTAATCTCCTGACAATTTCTCCATTTCCTCTAGTAAGATGTGCAATGGCTCTAGATTCTTTGACAAAGTTAGATTCGGTATTTGTGTTTATTTAATAATAGGGCAGACAGATAATTTCTTATGCAAGGCATCAGCACGCTTCTCCCATCATTGCATTTTGCAAAACAGTTTTACTTAGAACTTCAGACTGTGATTCGTTTTGCATCCCCATTCCCCAGTGAGATCATTTGGTGTATGTTTGATTTACCAGCAGCAAAGCAGGCATGGCAGCTTTTAGTATCTCAGACATGTCTCATACTGAACAGTTGTAGATTTCATAACACGGAGAGCACACTTTCATTGATCATGCATAACATGTTGACCTGCTTGTCTCTTTTGGGAAGTAAGGGGCAATCATTGGAGTCTGGATATGTGTGAAAGGGGAGAAGGTCAGGTGTTAAAAATGAAATTTTAGCAATCCTACTGCCAAGGCAGAGCCAGGCAATGCAGTAAAACCAAGCTTGTGCAAAATTATCTCCCTGAATATTAGTGCAATGTAAGTAATATACATTACCTTTTTAAGCAGGAAAAAAATGTAGCACCTTTCTCTTCTAGCCCAAGTTCTAGTCCAAAACTAGAGACAAACACAAGCAGGACAGCAGAACAGCACTTGTCAGCAGCTAACAGCTTCATTGTGATCTGAGCTTGCAACTTCATTGCCATCTGGACCTCCCTGTGACCCACAATTTGGTCACAGGGCCTGTCTCAAATCTCCCAAGGAAGAGAAAGCTACATTCTGCCTAAATGTTTAAGGTGAAAGCGGGGATCAGAGAACTGTTCAATGTTAATTTACTCATAAAACAGATTCACTTGGATTATTTAGGATCAATAGATGTTAAACATGTGCCATCTCTGCCATGGGAAGTCCCAGCGCTACTGCTTATATAGTGAGCAACTCATCCACACTTTATCCATTTCTTATACTTGTCCATAAGCAGCCTCTGTTAGCCACAGAACACAGACTGCTGCTCTGGCACAATGTGACTGTGTGTATGCCCTCAGTTGTGAAGCTACAATTTTGTTCAGGCTTTTGCTTCAGGGCCTAAAGTGAAGCACCCTTTGCTGTTTGCTTGATAAAAGCAGGATGCTGAGGAGAGGAGAGGTGCTGAGCAGCTTCATGCTGCTGCCCCAATTGGTGTGCAAGGCACAGAACACAGATATCACACTGGCATCCTGCTCACCTTTATCGCCTGCTGATGCAGCTTAATATAACATAAAGTGAGAGATGGCAGTAACCAAAAGGTTCAGTTTTAAATATTGCCATAGCTGGACTGCTCTTCCTGCTCTTCACACCTGTAAAATAAGATACCAGCAGAAGAGGGGGCTCACGGTTTTGCTCTGCAAGGGAGGGGAAGCCTTCCTGTTCCCAGTGCAAGCAGCAGGAGCGAGGCAAGGGCTTTAATGATGTGTGGAGATGGGTCAGTTCAGTTCTTCTGTGATTTTTCCGGGTGCATGAGTTTGAGTCTCACCTGGTCTATTGCTCTACCACTTCTCTTGTTCTGAAAAGAGAGCACAGTGTCATTTAAACTGGTGATTCAAAGGCAGCCAGGTATGATGCTAAAAACCTCTCTCTGTGGTGTAGAAATTGTCATGGCTGATGGGTCAGGGTGACCTTTTATCTTGACTTTGTTCACCACCTTTTAAAATGCAGCAAAGGCTTCTACATTGATTCATAGGAGATAGCTGAAGCCTAAAACACAAATCTCATCATCTGATGTGTGCATCATAAGAAATTTCAAAGCTCAGAATGTTTTGGAACTTGCTAAAAACATGGCAAAGCTATTTCTGTTGGTTTTGTATGTGTTAATGTTTGAATTTCTCTTGTTCTAGGAAAGACTCAGACACAAGCACTTGCTTTCGTCACAGTGAAATTAGTGAAAGCATGTGTTCAATTAATTATCTGCACCATTGGGCACCACAGTCATAAGGCTTCTACAGAAGAGGAGGATTGTCTGAAAACACTTGCTAATTCTGTGTCTAAGTCTTTCCGTTTCGGATAACGCTTTTTCTTTAGTGCAAAGATTTAATTTTTCTTTAAAAATTGCATCTTGCATTTGGTTCTGGAACTTACGTGACTTTCCAAGGAAGGCAAACAGTACACTCAACACAGACTCACAGTGATCAAATGTTAGCTCTTGGTGTGATATTATCTTCTGCACATTTTATATTAGTGTAATATGTTACACTGCACCACAAGATGGAAAACAGTAAAAGCCTCATTATTTATAAGATTACAGGTATCCTCCAGTGTATCTTGTGTGTATTCATCCTGTCAAAATATTTCAGGATAAAGAAAGTGTTACCCATGCACTAAAAAACATAAGAAAAAAAAAGAGAGAGAATCCCTTGGTGAACAAAAGATTTAAATAAGCATCAGTAGAGTTTTGCAGTTAAACCTGTACAGGAAATTATTATGATGTTCTCTATAATTGCTCTAGAAAAAAAACAGTCTTGAAGCTTATGGTAGGGGTGGCAGACCTAGTTAATGCCCACGCTGTTTCTCCAGAGAAACAGATTTTGTGTAATGTGAATGTGCTGCATAGAAAATGTTCTTGTGCTTAGTTTATAGATGGCTCTTATTTTTTCCCTTATACAGCTGTAGTCTATTATATTTGATGTGATGGGTACCTGTCCTTAGAATTACAAATTGTATTATCACTTCTGAAAATGTGAAAAACAATTATATATTTCCTGTATTTCTAAGTGTCAATGTCAACTGTGATCCAAGGTGTGTTTTCCTTTTCAAGGAGTGTGGATGAATTTTTGCACATGCACACATTCATGTTCTAAAATAGGTGGCAGTTTCATTGTTGTGTTCATTATGTGTGTCTGTAAGTGTAGGTATCAGCAGGAGTATTTCTTTTAGCTTTTAGAATAAAAGCTGAATCAGAGGCTGAAAACACTGGCATATCTGGAATATCAGAGCTTTTACAGGGACTGACAATTAATTATAGTCATCCAATCCTGCACCTCATCACTGATGGATGATTATAGTTTAGTTAGTGAGAAGATGTTCTGAGAAGAGTCAGAATTTTTTATTCACTTGTTAGGTTGGGGATCTCTCTGCATTTTAATTTGCATATTCATAAAGTGGTTCAGAAGAATCCCTGTAAATGGTCAGACTGTTCTCTGCTGTGAGCCGTTTTGTGTTTACATGTTACAGGGAATCATTGTTTCACGTATATATGTATATATAATTAAAGTTTAATTAATGAGAAGTTGTTCTTCTAAACTATCTAAAATCAAGTGGCCTGACCTCCTAGTACCACTGGATGGCAAATGGTGATTAGCAGAATGAGACCATTCTGTTCTCTATCTGGAAGTGCTCACACCATACTAACAGGCTTGTTCAGTGGGTGCTGTTTGCTGAGACACTTCTGTTGGAGCCAGAATCTTCTCAGGGAAATCAAGTGAAAAGACAAGAGGCTATGGACACAAACTGAAACAGAAATTCCATTTAATATAAGAAGAAGCCACAAGGGAGATTAAATACTGGACCAAGTTCCCTGGAGAGGTTCCCTATAGTTGTCTTTAAAGATATTCAAACCTTGACAGAGGTCTTGAGTTGCCTCCTCTATTAAGGCTTCTCTGAGCTGGGAGGTTGGATAAGACACTCTCTAGAGATGTCTTGCAACATCATCAAGTTCATGGTTCTGTGATTTCTTTAACTGTGACTAAACTAGAGATGTCTGTGACTCCTGAACAGAGCAAGCTGGGGAATGCCACTGGCTGTCTACAGGCAAAGGTCTGAGTGTAGCTGGTGGCTTGGCAGTGTGCCTGCATGCTAAGCATCAGTGCCACAGAAGGCACACTTGGGTCTGGGTGTGCAAGCTTACTTCTAAACAGATCTAGTCTAAGGGCTGTCATTAGGAAACCTAGGCATAACTAATGTTATTAAGGTGGTTTTTTTTTCCTAAACTGCAGTGGTGGTATAAGAACACAAGATTAAACAGCCAATATCCTGAATTCTCATAGTTCTTTCCCAGTGAAGTTGTAGGAAGAGTCATCTGATATTGAGTAAGTTTAAAGAGCTTGTTAATTTCATATACTCCTCTGCCAGGATGTTACTGATAACTGACTTATTTTCTAGGTATGCAGTGCAATCCAGAATCAAGATTTCACTGTAATAGATGACTACTGCACTGGACTGCAAGCTCTTCTTTACCTGAAAAGCATTGAGGAACTTGAAGACTGGAGTGGTCAGAGTCCTGCAACTGTGTGCCATCAGAAAGGAAAACTAGTACCTAGGATTGCTGATCTGGTGGGCAAGGTATGTTGTTTCACTGCCATTGCTGTGTAATGACACTCTGTTTTTTAATGTAATTCCATCCATGATCATTGCATGTAGTTTCTGCTACTTACCTTGGTTAACCACTGCTGCTGTCACAATTAAGTCACCAAGTCTTTTTCTTTCTTAGTATTAACAAATATCTGAATTCTGCTTAAAGAAACTTGAAATTACTTGATATAGGATAGCATTTTTACATAAATGTGATCATTTCATTGAATACATCATGTCTTTAAAAAGATGTAGGATAAAAAATTACAAATGCATTTGAACAAGTTCTGGAACTGCTTATTTTAGTGAAACTCAACTCAATTCAGATCAATACTAATAATGACACCAGAGGTTCTTGGCTGTTCCAGCCAGGGTGCAACATTCAGGAGACATGAAAGCCCCATGGCACTTGGCCTCATCAGCTGAGAGAGCTTGTGACAAACCATCGGTGAGTTGGAACACTGGACCAAGTAAGAGTGTTTCTTCAATCATCATACTTGAGCATCTCATGGTCTTTTGAGTGTGCTGACTCCCAAACCCTCTGCAAAGCAGGAAAGTTACAGCTGAGGAACAGTAACACTTAATAATTTAATAGATTCTGCAACATCTTCTAAACCTAGAAACTCTGTGGTGGAATAGGAATTTAAACTATGGTCTCTCTGAAATCCTAATCTCTGGACTGTCTTTCCCCTCTGCTCTAATAGTTCTTTGCTACAATAGCATCTCTGGAGATTTTGGCCAGATGCAGTGGGCTGCAGCTGCCCCAGCTCTGCCAAGAGCACTGGAGCACTGGATGATTCATGCTGAGAAGCAGGGAGGTGTAACTGGCTTCCTAGGGATGCCCCCTGCCTACTGCTCTAAGCAAAATACCTGCACAGCAGGGAGGCTGAACTTTTGTTTCTGGTTACTAGGGGGGATCACTTTGAAGACTACTTCAGTTATACATCATGCCAATTGATTATCCTTCCAAAAATCTGATATAACACTGTTGTGAAAGTTGTTAAAAGTAAAGAATTACAAAAGAATAGGATTTAAAGTGTCAAATGCCTCCAAATCTCTGCTTATCATTGCTGATGACTGGAGTTGGATTTAGCAGGAGATTAGAGACTCCTATATTGTTGTTCTCTGTGGAGCTCTGAAAATTATAATATTACCTTCCAGGAGAAAAGACAATCCTATTCCTAAAGCTCCGGATAATACGCTGCTTAAAAATAAAACAAGATATAAGCAGTTTCATTTTCATCTGCTTATGTTAAGCAGTTAAACCAGGCTCAAGGGGTTCTATCTAAACTTCCTTTAGCACCTCTAGAAACACACAAAGCATTTCCAACTCATGTAACTGAGATTTGTAGTTCTTCTTTAAAGCTGCATTCAGTGTTCTCTTTGTATTACCTTTGTATTTTACTAAACAGACAACCATTGTCAAAAGTGTTTCTCGTGTCCTTTTGAATGGGAAAAAAATTATAATTCTTAGTCTTTTCCACTTGTCACTACATCAGTAATTAACTTTAAAAAGGTATTGTGAAAAGAAGCTTTAAGGAAGCATTTAATAATTAAAGGAATCTTAACTCAAAGCAGGTCACATGAAAAAGAATGAAAAACAAAGCACTATGTAATCCTGGCTGGCTGGTTCTGTTAGACATTTAAAAGGAAAAAGGCATACAGAACATAATTGATTATGTATTTGATTGCCCTTAGCACTGAGTTATATCATTGGATCATTGCTACTAAATAATAACATATAAAGGTAACCAGACTGCATCACTGAGAACGTAGTGATGTATTTTGGGCATAAACTCAGGATGGCTCTTTGTCCAGGAATGAACATTCAAGGGAGAAGGAAGGAAAATAATACAACGTGGGTAAAAGGAAATACCATGATAAATGATCCTACTAGGGGCAATCAAATACAAAGGCTTGATATCATTAATATTTATAATATCATAATTAGCAAGACTGTGCCTAAGCAGTGTTATTAGTGTAACTAATTATGTTATCATAAACTATGTTTGCAGTATTATAGGAATCAGTATTCTTACCTTCATAAATTATTATCAATATTGGATTTCATGTACTTGTGCCTAGTAAATTTAGTTAAGTACTGTAGTTTCATCTAGATTCAAATACAAGTATGTAGATTACCCAGCAGCAGGGCATAATGCATAATTCTGATTTTTTTTTCTAAAACAAATTCACTAGAAAGTGAGTTCCTTCTGTCTGTTTGGAAAAGAGAAGATAGCCTGTTACTGTGATGGATATGTTCTCATCAGTAAAACCAATGTGTAGGAATGTATATGTTATACATGGAGTAAAATGTGACACTCAAAATCGTGTGTTAGAATTTTAAAAACTTAGAAGGAGCTGTCCAAGTTTGTATTAGTATTATTGTGGGATGAAATGAAGTTTCTTCAGTAGGATCCTGTGAGACACTAAACAGCCTTTTCATTAAAAAAAAAAAAGAAGTTGCTAATTTTGCTATGTTGTATTTTGTGTGCAGTAAATGTAAAAAATTAAAGGAATCATCCATCAATTTGTTACAAAATTCCTATTAATTTTTTTATAGAATCATGGGGATAAGAAATTCAGGCAATTGACAATTTAATGAGAAGGATCTGAGGGACAAGAATTATTTTTGACAGCACCAAGAACCACTTGCCTTCTGATTGTATACAAATTCATTGAGTCTCTCCCAGTTTTGAATATATTACAGATTTAGGACTGGTGCTATTCCCAGCTCAGTTTGTCTTAATACTATCTATTCCGATTCACAGCAAGATTGAATGTTAATATCAATATTTTTATATAATAGTGGACTATTCTTTTGATAATTTATATTTATATAACAGATGTTGAGTACAGAGTGTTGCCACAGGAGAGTGATATGGTACTATTTTGGTTTGAAATATCATAGTATTAGATGACCAGAGTAAACTAAAAGATAAACACTTTTTTCTAAGTGGTACTTGGGACATCAAGCTGAAGCTGTCTTGCCATGTGGACACCAGGTCAATGACAAACTGAACAGCTATCATCCTCAGTTGATACCATTTCATTCCTAAACAGAAAGAATACTAAAAATACTGTGCTGACTGATTTAATATGATAAGCATTTAATGGCAAACATATCAACTTTTGACTGAAAAACAGAATCATGTTGATTAGTACCTGCTAATGCTTCTATATTAGTGAAACAAATACTTTCATTTGATAATGCATAGTCCTTAACATGTGAGAAGCATCATAGCACTGGCAAATACTTTGGAAACTTCAATGTTATTTTTATGTTTTTCACTGCAGCAGAATGTACTTTGTGGTTTATAGACCCTAAATTTATCATCTGAGGCAGCTAGAGGATATTTTCTGACAGTCTTTTCAGTAGCACTAGCTTTTTTCCCATTTGCTAGCACAGCAGTTACTGCTGGAGTCAATACTTGCCATTGTCCAAGATATGACCTGTGGTACTTCACTGCCTGTAATAGCAGTGAGATTCCCTCTTAGAAATGCCAACCAGTCATGGTTTCCAGTCACCAGGTGGTACTATTTTCCATAGCTCCACCAATTTTATTCATTCTTTCCTGTGGTTGTAGACTTACCCATAGCTGCTCTAAAGACAGTCCTAGCACAAATGCTGCATCAGACTCACAAAGGTGGGTGAAGGGGTGAAGCCAGTCCTTTGGGCTTTCTTCTGCATTGGTTTTCTGATGGCTTATTTAGTTGTGGGTTTTTTGTTTGGTTGGGTTTTTTTTTTTTTTTTCTGTGGGAGAACCTATTTGAAGCTTTG
Organism: Heliangelus exortis; assembly: GCF_036169615.1. NCBI lineage: Eukaryota > Metazoa > Chordata > Aves > Apodiformes > Trochilidae > Heliangelus > Heliangelus exortis. The sequence goes on along the minus strand of NC_092429.1, from coordinate 18,363,126 downwards.
ACATAGATGTCTTTCATTAACATCACCTCTGAATCACCTTTCCATTAAATGCATGGAATAAAACTTGTCAGCTTGTCTCAGCTATAATCTCAGCTTGCAAAACTCAACACTGAAATGAGAGAATGGCAAGATAATGATGACACTGCTTCTCACTGACTCCCTTGAGGAAGAACTTTTGTAAATGCACACTTACCTCAGCATGAATTTAGGACGGAGATCAAGTGTATGATGCAGCCAGGCAAACAGTTAAGATGTAGAGCATCCTCTTAAACTGCAAAGTTATTATGATGGCTGCATAAAAGAGAAGAGCAGAAGTAGTATCCTTATAATAGAAAATAAAAGAATTATGTTTTTAAATAGTGATTCTGAGCTTCTCATAAAGATACATGACTAGGAGTAAGAAACATAACTGTTCTCACCAGATAGCTGGATGAGTACAGTATTCCCCAGATGTGCAATTTGATCTTCTGTTTGTAGTCTCTCTCTCACCTTGACTGTTTATTACAGGGCTCATATTAGTTGCTCACTGATTTTACTCCAGAGAGCTGAAGTACTTACGTCTCAGAAATGCACCAATGTCAGCTGGTGGTTACAGAAGTGGTATAGTGTTTTTCTGTATAAACTCCCACCCAATGTCAGGTCTACAAAGGATACTTAACACAGTGTCCTCTATACATGTCAGGTAGCTTAATATTAAAAATATGCGAATTTATTCAGTTGGAAGGTGTGGGTTTATAGAAAGAGGTAAATATATATGGATGTTTACTACCTATCTTTCAGCACCAGAAATTCTGCAAAAACTGATGTTTGTTGGATCATGTCTAAAGGTTTAAAAATTAAAAAGAAATAAAGGTAATAATTTAAGCATCTTGATTTCAGAAATATCCAAAACAAACTGGCTTTCATAGTGGATTCTCCTTAACTGTTAAGACTGTGCTGTATTGAAAATATTAAAACTGTATCTGACAAAAACACACTTATGGATGGTAGTTCTGTACAGCAGACAGATGAGAGAGAATGATCTTGAACATGCATAATGAACAACTTCAGTGGAAATTCTCATCACCTTAAATTTAGCCAGCTGGTTATTTTGTTTTCTGAATGCATGGGCTTCCCATTAAGACTAAAATATACACTTCCTTCGAGAACCTATTGGTGCTAAAAGCTAAGTTGTCAAATAGTACAAACCTGCTAAATTCTAACTTGAGTGCAGTCAAATCTAAAGACCTTTTTGTATGGCAGGGATAAAAACCCTTGCCATACCATCAAGATTTTATAAAAAATATTAAATTTCACACAAAACATTAAATAAAATATTAAATCTCATCCATGCAAGAGTACTATTTCAATGTATGCACCAAGTTTTGGCTGCCTTCAGATTCTTGAAGACTTCTGACTGCATTCTGCTTTCTCCCTTCATTTTTGGAAGTGCTTCTTGTTCAGGAAGGAAAGTTTGTCCAGTACGGTAAAGATCTGTCACCTTGTTTCCAGCACTACATGAAGAAAACAGAACAAATTATATTTGTGGCCATGTTCAGAAATACAGACCATCTCATCATATGGAAGTGTATTGCAATAAAAAATTAACATTGATAAAGAAAACCTTTTTCCCACATTGCAATCACCAGTTCTGAAGAGTCAGAAGGCAAAAAAAAAAAAAAAAAAAATTATTATTTTAGGCTATTTGATCCTTTTTCCCTTTAGCTTGCAGCTGAAATGTAGCTCTCAGCCAGACAAAGCCCAGTTAAGTGTAAGCCAGTATTGATCAAGAAACCTCTTGGTTTAGGATGTTACAGGAACTGTGCATCAGCATGCTCAGACACTGAGTATGTTGTTGCACTGCTTGTTAGGTTGACTGAAAATAAGTCTATGCCAAAATATATCTGAAACAGCATCTGCAGGCAGATAGGGAAGAAAATCCTTTCCTCTTGCTTCCCCCTCTCAGGCTTGTACTTCATCCCCTGACTTGATGAAGGGTCTCCACAGGGATGGCTCCAGGTGGGAGCCTGATGGTCCCTCTGTGGAGCCTCAACAGCAGAGTTTCAGGCAGTGCCAGAAGAGCACTGAAACCTCTGCACCCCACTGTGCCAGTCACACTTACCAGGTTTGCTGCCATCATTCCCATTGTTTGCAAGCCAAAAACAATTATGAATAATCCTTGGCCTGACCAATTTTTAGAAAAAATGACCTCCCTAACTGCTAACTGTTTGGTTTATTGATTTGTTGGTTTTTTTATTTAGTCCGTCCCCTCCACCACCAACTGGTCCATCGTGGAGGTTTATGTTGTGATTATACACAGTGCTGTTTCTCACAGAGACTGCAGGTTGTTACATAAAATGGATCTTCCCTAACGGTAAAGACATTTGCAGTGGAAATGGATAAAAAAATATTATTAAAGGAGATTTAAAGTAGCTTAATCTTTGTGGGTTTTATATGTACTGTATGCTAAATTTGCTTCTAGCAATAAGTTTAAAGTTTTGTGTTCACAGCCAGTAGATGTGACAATTAAGAAAAAATCATATTCATGTTTACTCCATGGCTGTGGCAGTTTTAGTGTATTCACTGCTGGCATTGGACATCAAGCCAGAAAAGTCCACCTCCTGATGTAGAAAGATTTTTTTTCAAAAATCCAGGCACTGCCAAAAATACATAATTCTTTTTTTGTACTCTGCAGTTTGTTTTACTTAGCAAAACGGCCTGGTCATACCCTGCAGCATGCATTCATTACAGTGATCTTTGACTGGCAGATGCAGAGTAATAAGATGCAGATTTTAGTGCTTATTATAATACCCTGTCCAAAAACAACTTGACAAATTTGTGATTTCGACAGTATCTCATTTTGCTGGCTGCAGTGCTCTGTGATTGCCTGGTCCACGTGGCTTCCAGATTATGCATACCACCAATACTGCTCATTAAAATGGCCACAGTTCACCAGTTTCGGTAGCTTGGAACGAACTTGGAATGAATTATTATACAACAAAGAGGCTGCTGTCATGCAGAACAAAAGACAAGCAAAAGAGAGCTTTGGCTTAATGAGGCTAAGTGAGTGTCTCCCCTGCATCACCAGCTACTTGATGGCCTTTGAGCATGGATTTTTTTCTCCACAGGCCAAAACCTTTGGTCTATTATTTTGTGTTTATGCACCTTGAGGCTAATATACATTTTAATATGCTGCACATGGAGAAAAAAATCAACCATTAGATTAGAACATGTGCACTCCCTGTTAAGTTAATGACAGCCGAACATAGAGATAAATTTAGGTTTTCATATTTAATTATAGCACAGCGCAGTACGTTTAGCAAGGATAAATTGCACTATTATTATGCTTCATTTTTTTTGACATCTCTTCATATTAACCATGCGCACTTACTCCCATTTCCTCCCCAATGTCACGCATAATGTCTCTGTGTATCATCCTTCTCTAACACCAAAAATTTTTTATTCTGTACAGTTGTATGTGTATTGTTGTATGTTACCTAGGGTTGGCTTGCTGGTCAGATAAAACCATTCAAAACAACCCTTGTGTTAGGTTGTCTACATAAGTGATAAGGACAGAAACATTAAAAGAACTGGCCTGCATGGCCAGAGAGGGTTTCTCACATCTGTTTCCAGAGCAGGGGGTCCCAGCCCTTCTCCCGTGGTGCCATAGATTTGATGGTGATGTTAGAGTATTTGTTACTACCTGAGAGAGTTTTTAGGTTTGCTTTCAGCTCTGGGCTTGCCTTCCTGAACAAGAAGCACTTCCAAAAATGAAAGGAGAAAGCAGAATATTCAGGTAGCTGTGGTTTGTGAAAAATGTGTTTGCACGCTTCAGAAAATTAAAGAAATACTGTTGTTTTCCAAAGTGGATTAGAGCAGGTAATAACTCATAGGAAGAAGATGTTCTTCCTCCCGCTGCATGTATAAGCAAGTAGAAGATATTATGCTACAGGCTTATTCTGAGATTATTCCTTATTGGACAGTTGTTTCATGACAAAAGACACTGTGGCTTGATGACCAGAGGGTCATGACAGGAATAATAATCACCATATGAAAGTGTGTCTGGATCTCGGTGATAAAGCATTCCTCATCACAATCAGTCAGCACTTGCTGGTGCAAGAATTTTCCTCAATGGCAGAGATCAGCTTTTTCATATTCATTGAGAGCAAATCAGTCTCTCTCTCTCCCCCTCTTTCTCCAACCTTCAGTTTTGTACCAGCTTTTACTGCCAAAGAGGTTTTCTTTGTTAGGTGAAACCCACAGAGTTTGGGGATGTTTAGGACACTGCAGTATTTGCAGGTTTGGTATTAGTTCAGAGCCTTATTCTTTGAGTCCTCACTGAGTCAGTAGTGACCTGATAGCAAATTGTCTAGAGTCTAAGCACTAGAAAATGTGTCAGCAATTAATTTATGTGTGCAAAACTCTTCTCTACCATTTTGTAAGCACAGGTTTTGATGCAAACTGCATCTGTGAAAGCAAGATTGCACCTTTCAAGTTGTGAGGTATAATTACAAGTATGAGAACTTGAAGATATGAAATTCATCCTCTAAAACCTACCCCTAGTGGGAGAAGTAATTTATTAGCAATATTGTATATTTCCAAGCTGTACATCTAACCTTTTCTTTTATTCATTAAGCACTGGTAAATATTATAAAAGAGGTAATCTACAAAGTTGCAGGCTATATTCTGCAGGCATCCAGACTTTACATGTCTTTAAAACATCTATGCAGTCAGAAATGTCTCTTCTGTATCTACAGGTAGCTATCATTAGTAAAACCTACTTTTATTTCTGTGTTCCTGTTTGGTTTATGGTACTGGTCACAGATGTCCTCACTGATATGCTTGCGAAGACTTGGTCATTTAGCTTGTGAAAGAATCCCATTAAACTTTTCATCTGAAAAACCTGCTTACTGGGATAGCAAGGTGCTCTGTGGACCACAGTGCTGCTCCATGCAAGGAAAATGCAAAACAAAGTCCATGGTACTAGTCATGGACAGCAGACTATGTATTCATTTTCACCCTTTTTTCCAAGATTTCTGTTATTTTTATGCTGGTTTTGAGAGGGATTTTGACTATGTCTCTTAATTCTCTTAGGAACAAATTTGGCCCTTAAGCACAGCCTTTAGTGTAGTGACATGCACAGATGGAGGAGAAATCTAGGAGTCACCTATGGAGAGAGGCTAAAGAAGCTAAAACTCTTAAGTGTCCATATGTTGTTCCCAAATGATGCAGATATACAGGAGAGGTGGAGACCCCAGTGGTCTACAAATACTTGAAGTATGCAAACAATTGAGAGAGAGGAATTTTGTGATGCAGAGTAAGAACTCAACCAAGACTGATGACTAGACTTGGGAAAAAGAAAAAAAAAAAAAAAAAAGGAAATGTTCAACAGAAGCAGGAGAAAAAAATAAAAAAAATATCCTGATTGGTAAAAAAGAATTTTTTTGTAGAAATGATGGGAGTTCTGTGCTGGGTTGTTGAGATTAAAGGTAGGAAGGACTTTTAAAACTTGAATACATGAAGTCTAACAGAAACACTGCTGGGAGAAATTTCAAGTTGCCAGCAGCATGTGCTGGACTTGTAGACTTTTCCTATTCATTTTGCACAAGCTACCCTGTGCAAGCTGCCTTTCAGCTGTGCACTGAGGTCTGTCCTTGGAAGCCACTGCATTCTAATGAAGTCTTCAGATAGTGACTGTCACAGTTTTAGCCAATAAGTAGGTGACAGATGCTCTCTGTTACTCCCCCACTACCCTCCCAGTGGAAGATTAAAAAAGGAATAAGGGAGAGAGACTTTAAGGCTGGAACAAGGTTTAATGAAGTAATAATGAAGTAATAATTAGTAATAATGATAGTGAGTAACAAATACATACAAATACATAGATATGGAACCCATACTCCTCAGTTGGTAACTACTTCCCAACCAGAAAAGTCCCACATTGCAGTCAGCAGCAGACAGTGATGTCTGAGTCCAGGGTCCCACTCACAGTCTGCAACAGCCTCGGAGAAGCCAAGCAAGTCCTACTTGGGAAGGCAGGAGAGGGTCACCTGTCTCGATGAACAATGTTCTTCTGTGGTAAGAAACAAGTGGCAGCAAGAGTGATGACAAACAGACCCCAACCCGGCTAGCACACCAGCCATCAAGGCCAGGAGAGGGCTCTCTTGGGAGCTGTTTTGTACTGAGGACCATGGGCAGAAGTGCTGTGGTTGGTCCCTGTCCCCATGGGCACAGCTGCTCCCCCACTGCCACAGCTTGGCAGCTGGAGGGGGCCCAGCAGCCTCAGCTCAGGATAACTGCAGGAAGTTTTTTTATCCTGGTCCTCTCAAATGAGGACACTGACTCAATGTATGACACTGGAGCTAACAGTATCTGATAACATTCAATTGAAATGTCTTTTTTGCTTAAAGATTAATATAGTGACATGAGGCAACCAGGTGCCACTAATTGCCAAGTAGTGGGCTTGACCTCGTGTGAAGCCCACCTGTGCCTAATTAGGGCAGCCCCTACTGCGCATGAGCAGGATTAGGGGGCCAATAAAAAGCTCACACCTGGGGAAGCCAGGGGCTGGTTTAGCCACCTTTGGAGCAGTAGCACCGATCCAGGCTGGTCAGAGCACCATTCGTGAGATTCTACTGGGACACCTGGTTGGACCTTGGAGCGCCACACCCATAGAAGAGGTTTGTCTTGCTACAGATTATGATCAGACATAAGGAATACGATTATGCCCTTTCCCACCTATTTTTATTAGAAGCAATAGAGCTATAAAAAAACCTTGAAGGTTTTTCTGTAATCTTGTGTAGGTTTTGAGCCAACCACATGGATGCCTCAGCAGTCAGAGCATTTTCTGAGTTTTTATGGACAGATGAGTTAAAAATGTCTTTCTGTTTCTTTGCCCATTAGTCATACATTGGCACAGGGCAACTGCCCCCAGGAACTCAACAGAGCTATTGGACACACCATTTCTAAATGTAGGAGCTGAGAAAAGAGATTTCTGAACTTTGCTGACCTAGTAATGCTGTACAGAATTCATTAAGGCCCAAGAATTGTGTTTGGGTTGTTCCAGGGAACAATTATGTCTAGCCTGTAATCTGCTGCTCGGCAGCACATTGGGGCTCTGTAATAGTTTGAAGGGGTCTAGCAAGAATTTTATTGATTTCTTGGGATCTCATTCAGGCTGATTGCACTTGGGTACTCTGATGGCTGATGTTTAGGAACACCTACCCTAGCTGTTAATAAGAAGGTGGGTCTGATCCTTACATAGGTAAGACCTTGTATGCCCTTCATTCAAGTCAGCAGACAAGTTTTAATGAAATAGCTCCCTTTCATTTTTTTATGCCACAGCTGGTTTTGATTGTCAGATTTAGAACTATCCAGTGTGAGTGAGTCACTGTATAACCAAAATATTGGCCAGGATATGTCATATCATATATCTGTTCTTTCATTAATCATTTTGTCTCCTTCCTGTTTGACTGCTTGAAAAAATTTATGTATATTTTTCTAATACTATGTTGTATTTCTTCTGGGTTTTTTTTTATTTGTTGATTTATTTATACATAAAAGCTATAAAATACCTTCTTGTTTTATACAGTATGTCTGGATTAATGGGAAACCCAGAAGCGTATCACCAAAATAGTAAATTTTTTAAAGATCATTCAAGTCGAGCTTTGCAGTTGAGTTTAGACTAGCTGAGTTCTAGAACCAGCTGACTATAATTTTAATTATTTATACTACCCATCATTACAGCATAGAGAATTATATCCTAGATGTTAAACATTACTATTTTCTGAATAGTTGTGCTTTCATTTAAAATATTAAATATATGCCAAAGGCATCTTTTCCAATTCCAGACCAGAAGTCTAATCCAGGCTCTATAGCAGTTTTTCACTGCCTTCACTGAACCTTCTTTCAAATGCAGAGCACTTGTGATGTTTTAAAGCATCCATTTCAAAAAATGTCCATTTCTAAATTGAAAATGAGTGGGCTCATTGTGAACCCACAAAGATCTGTAAGAGCAAATATGGCTACATTGTCTCTTTTACTAAAAATGTTTCACTAAACTGTAAACAAGCCAGGTGCCATTTATATTAGCATAATTGATTCTCTGAAACCTCTAAGCTTATCCATGAAAGTAGAAGCAAAAAGAAATCCTTCGGTGTCTGTAGCATGAGTGTGCCTTTCATAATCAACATTTATAAAAGAGAGACGAGTGAGCATCACCTCTCATTCAGGGTGATACAGAGCAGGCCTAATAAATGCCTCATGCTCCACAACTCCGCTTTCTCTCTTCCCAACAAAGTCATAATCATTCATTTGCTAGAATGTAGACATTTTGTTAGCAATTTTATCATAGCTTGGTTTTTGACCTTCAGAGCCTGGGTTTGTGGGTGGTCTTCCATGCCTGCTGCTGGATTTTGGACTTAATTACCAGGATAAAGCAGATGGAGGAGAAACTTAGCATTCACATTTTTCTGTAGGACTTAATTTATTTCTCTGCTGTTTATCACTGAGGTATTTTTGTCTACATAGTGTGAATTGTTTGAAAAGGTATTTATAACAACATTTGAGTGATGAACGTGCAGTCTGAAAAGCTTGAAAGTCTGCCTCTCTTTAAAATTAAAAAAGCAAAGCAAAACAAAACATTTCCTTCCCATCCAGTCTGTGTCTCTAGTTGTCTAGTTCCTAAATGGCAGTTTGGGAAGAGGGTACCTCTGTGAAGTCATGGCCACTAATTTGGCTGTACAAGTACTGGTTTATAATTCAGCACATTTTGGGAATATCATTTTTAGTGTAGGACTGAGCATTTATTTTGCAGTGCAGTCTTAACACAGGCTATAGCAAGCATCCCACTTAACTGTCCAAATACTATCCCCAGCTTCTCTGTAGAGAGAGGTTTCAATTTGCAGTAGCTGACTGGCTGAAGTGCCCTTAGGGAGTGCAGTCCCCAACTGTAAGAGTTGAAGTCATATATCAGGACATCAGAATAGTTGAATGCTGCACACTCAGAGTAGGATTTATTTGCCTCCAGTTGTGGATTAAGACATTACTGGTATCTGAGGCATCTGTGCACATCTGGATCTTGCAGCATGGTACTAGAGGACTGTGTTGGGGCAGGTGAACCCTTTCCTGCCCAGAAGCTTAGTGTGGTTCAGACACTGGAAGCATGACAAGCAGAAACACACAAAGCCAAAAAAATGGATGCAGAAAGCTGTTTCCTAAAGCATATGCACAGGGCAGCCATTCCTTCTCCATCAGGATCAGAGAGTCTTAAGTGAAATACTGCCCAGGATTACTGCTCCTAGGGGTGAATAGGTCAGGATGAAAGGGTTGAGGCATTTGCCCAAAATGTCGTTCAATGCTTTTGAACTTTTTGAATGAAAAAATGTATGTGCAGCAATGCACATGTGTGTGCATGTACAAGATGTTTTTATCTTGTTTCTGTTTCTCAACTGTTCCATACATATGTCCTGAAATTCCTGCAAGATTCCCTATTGCTGGAGCCAGGGGTGCAGGAAAAGCAAAAGCCTCGATTCTATAGCTCATGTGGCCACCTTGTGTGGTCACTCTCCCCAAAAATAGTGTCAGCAACAGAGGTTGCTCCTCAACATTTGTTTTAGGCACCTAAAACTGAGAACTGTGACCAGCCGTGTTTAAGCCCATCTAGCTCCAAGACAAGTAAGTGTCTGCTGTTAGATCCTATCCCAGTTGACTATGTTCATTTAGAGAGTGGAACTAGATCAGGATACGACAAATAATACCTACACTTATTCAATATTTGCTTCCACATCTCTACTGGAATAAATGGTAGTTAAGTTAAAATTAATTTTAAATTCATCCAAGGCTATCAATGTTCATTTAGCCAGGAAATACTCAGTCACTGCTGTGAAGAGAACTGCACTGCAACATCCCTTGCTTTCAGTTTCAAGTACTGAGAGATTGTACAGTGTTAAAAGCCCAAAACAAGGTAATTCTGTAATGCAGTTGCAATGAGAACTTGGAGGCTCAAGAATTAGATAGATAGTGATGGATATGTCAAAATCTCTGCTCATAACCATACTCAACTATCCCTGACTTAGTCTCATAAGGGCACTTTAATTTTCTTCCTGTCTTGCAGCTCATAAAGATGCTTCTTTTCACAACACACACCATATGCTGTTGGAAAAGGGCTGTAAAGTTTTATAGGTTATATTTCAGGGTATTATAAAAGTATAAAAGTTTAAAAAAGTAAAAAAAAAATGCAAAGAAATAAAAATTATTGAACAGCTGAATTAAAATATTAGACTGGGATGGTTTTATTGCATTTGGGTTCTGCTTGGCTTTTACAGTCATGAATGGATAGAATTACTTTTTGAAGTCAAGAAAATTAAGAATTTTTGTTTTAACAGTACTTGTAAACGTTTGCTTAAATAATTTTAGTCTGCTGCTAAAGACTACTTAGCTTTAGATCAATCAGTACAGAACTGATTTTATCTTTTGGAAATGTTTCACTTGGTTTTAGGGAGATCATTCTAGTTCAGAGTAGTTTTGTAGTGTTACAATGAAAGAGTACAATAATGGTGGTGACCAAATTACAGATACTTGGTTTTAATCTGAAACCAGTTCCAACTCAAAATGTGAGCCCTTTTTCTGGAAACACCATAGGGAAAACAACTTGCTTTGATTGCTTTCAGTAGTGCTACCCTCTTTTTCCTGTGTAGAAGTGAATAATATACCAAACAGTCATCTCATTTGAATTTGTGGTTTTTTTTTTTTTCCCCCCTCCAAGGTCAGCTAGAGTGGTAGACAATGGACCCTTTGCCGTTTCTCTCAGAAATATTTGCTAAGAAGATCAAAATATTTCAGGGCTTTCCCTTCTCCAATGACACCACAGCTGCTGTTCTTGACTCACCCTCCTGCCACCCTCTGCTCCTCTTGCCCCTTGAGTCTGTGTCTGGGGAATGCTCTGTACAAGCCTCCCTGAACCATGAACTGTGTTGTGGTGAAGTCTGGTAACCCTCACGACCCAGTCCTGACCGCTGTGTGTAACATGCTGTAAAAGAGGCAGGATAGTGATGAAAATTTTATGTTGTGGTGTTTGTCTGGGCTTATGTTCTGGAGAAATTTTTGAAAGATAAAATGCAGCTTAGTGATCTGTGCTGGAACCAAGCTGCTAGTTGTGAGCTGAGCTCAGCCAAAACGTTCAACTTTGTTTGTGCCCTGATGGCTTGTATATACATAGAAACAATAGAACTTTAAAAGAGGCCACTGTAAATTTTACTGTGATTTATTATACCTCATAGTATCTTCAATTGTGCTTCATCCCTTATCACAGCAATCAAACTTCAGATAAAGATTGAAACATATTTTGCTTTGTC